>NW_025335941.1:47872816-47878530 GCF_004798865.1 Varanus komodoensis
TGTAGGTCATAATCAACACCTTGAATTGGGCCCGGGCTTCAATGGGAAGCCAGTGAAGCTGATGGAGGACTGGAGTCATGTGAGCATAATGTTTGGGCCCCATCCTTTCAGGAGGGCCCTTTTTGAATTAAACATGCTTCCTCCTTGCATGCGAATTCTGTATTTGGATAGCCTTCCTCTGCTGCTGTCATGACCTGGGGTCAAGAGATGTATCCAACTCTCATTCATAGAAAAAAACAACTAAAACCATTTTGGATCTCTGGATCAGGAGCAGGCAGGAACACCATCAAGCTCAAATACTTGGACTTCCCAGCATCACCACACCTCTAACTGTGCCGTCCAATTTCATTCATGTTTCTCCAAAAGTAAAAATGTTATAGCTATTTGTTGTTATTCCTACTGTAGTTATAAGGGATGTTTAGATTTGTCAGTTTCAGTTTGCTCATTTTCTCATCACTCCGGTCTTATAATTCATTGTGCTCTTTACTTTGAGAATGTTCCCAATATTAAGTTTGCTTCTTTCTGAACTTTAAGAACATTTTAAAATTGTTCACCCAAAAAGCCACCTGCATTTTTGCATCCATTTCTCCTACTCCATACATTTTGTACATGATTTTGTCCAAAACATAGATTTGCGTTACCTTTGCTAAAAGATGCCTTCCCCTAACATGCATATCTTCTGTCTAGAGTGTGCCACCACAAAATTCAGAGTGTAAATTCTGAAGGAAAGCACAGTTTATATATTTGTTTGAAAGCACAAAATGAGGCAACTCCACACTGCAAACCAAATGAATCTCTAATAGCTAATGGGTCCATACCGAATGTTGGATTTTCAAGGCAGAACGTGGCTCTAGTTGTGGATTGTGGTTTAGGTGGTCCAAGATGAAACAACCTGCTTTCCAAAGTGCCAAAGCAAGATGCAAATCAAAACTTGTGCTCTGAGCACACCTTGGGATAGCAAACTGAATGTGAATGAAATATAGTGTAAGTCAAAATTAATTAGATCTCTCAAGATATTGGGTTTCTTGGAGGGGACTGGGTGAACTCTGTCTTAAATACCCACGAATATAAATGCCAACAAACAGAAGTGTATAGTCTGCCATTTTGCACACTCTATATTTAGAGGTGTATTTTGAGCTGTGATTGTCACATAGTTATGTTTTTCTAATATATCTTTAACCCAAAGAAAAAACACTGCCTTGGGTTGTAAATCAGGGGATGAAAGGCTATTGCAGAATAAATAAACGTGTCATGCAACAGACAGCATAGAGCCTTCAGCAATATGTCAAGGAGCAGGGGAGGGGTGGCTCAGACAGCGATCTAATTTGGAATGAAAATAGGGGTGTTACCCATGCATCCACATTTTCAGCTGTGAAATGTTAGAAGATATAACATCCTCATAATTTGTTTAGGGTCAGGGTATAAATGCAAAGATCAATATCCTCTGGGAAGTGTTGGAGGATGAGGGAGGAAAGGGGTGGACAAAGGGGGAAACTGATACTTTGCAAATATGATCAAAACATCATGAAGGGGAGACAAGCCCAGCCCCAGCCAATGAGAAGCTGCCTGAAGCTTGCTTTTCCCTACTCCTTTTCAGCAACCCCAGTACTCCAAATAATACTTGGCCCATGTTGGAAAGGAAAAGGAGAAAGGGCACTCTGGTTCATGACCAGCCACACAGGTTACAGTTGTCACTAAGTTTTTTTGCGCAGTCAGTTTGGAATAAAGAACTTAATATGGAATGAGGTTGTTTCTTAAGAGAAATGGACAAAATAAGATAAAGCAATAGACAATTTTGACGATCACTGTCGCTTTTTAAATCTTCAAAATCTTATCTTAATCAGCCAACTGTGTGCCTAGCCAAAAGGCTTGATTAATTCATGCAAATGTCAATAGTACAGGTAGGTATGCAACAGTGGCTCCAAGGCCTCTGAGAACACTCCTTTAAGCATATCTTCTCTGTTGATTTAGCTACATCTTTGGTTTTGTGCTCTTGTTTAGTCATTCATACTAATCCATCCACTGATGCCCTAGGATTCAATCCAGTGAGAGGGTTCAGGTTAGAGTGCTTGTTCTGACCAAGTGAGCATCTCTTTCTGGTTATGGACTTCAAGGTGACCCTTGTGCTGAGACTTCAGCACTTCAAGGTTTAGCTACCACAAGACATTCATGAGTGTTGTCACATTTCTCTTTTCTTCAACGAATGCAAGAAAAGGGACCAATGCTATCTTGTGAACACCAAGGAAGCTGTCAAGATGAAGTTTCTCCTCATATTCTAGTGAGGGGTTTGTACCTAGCACCTGCTTCCAGATTTACTGAAGCTTGTAAGATAGGAAAAAATCTTTGTAATCAGTAACAGATCAGCATCAAGCACTGATTCAAAAACTCAGTAGACAGTCCACTGTTTGATTGCAGACAATGCCAGCATCTTTTCCGTCATATATATGTTGGTGGCATTCCTTGGATATCTTCCTGTGCTTTCTTACCTTTCAGTACCATTGTTCCATCTGGTGGTGTAACAGTCTCATCCTTGAATGTCTTGACCCCCTTACAATTAAATTCCAATCGCTGCAATTTTGCCAACATTGTCAGCTTCTCTGCATCAAGGATGAAGGTCCCATCTCTTTGCAGCTGCTTATGGTACTTCTGGGACTGGGGAGATTCACCTGCTTCTGAAGACTGCAGGTGCTTCAGGTAGAAAGGATAGAAGTAAAAGCTTGTTTTCATTAAGGAGGAAAGCAAGAAATTCAAGTGCCGCGTGCTCAAAGTTCTTTACAAAGAGGACTAGGGAATGCTTAGAGATGGATGCAGCAGTGAAAAAGAAAGTTCTTGTCCATCTGGCCTCAGAAAACTAGAGGAGAGAAGAAGACAGCAGTTGTGGACTTCTGCGATGTTCGGTTCTCTAGATCTGTGCTCTGATGTGTGGAAATATGTGCTCAATCCTATAAGCTGCCTGATGATGTGTGCAGGTGTGTAGATCAACATGCAGGATTTAAGCAGTGGATTCTACACCAGAACCCCAGCAGAGGGACAGAAGATTCTTGATCATTATTCCTCATTTTGAAGAAAGTCTACAAACCAAACTTCTTCCCTCTATGGACAGATGCTCTATCTGTGACCATGGAGGATACCTGCATCAAGATATGCTTAACTGCTTCAGGTCCAGCTGTCTTGCTGCAGGTATCTTCTGCTGCTTCCAGCTCTCATCTCCACTGTGGCTGTAAGGTGAACTAATGTGCGGAAAGTGCTACTTTTTCATTCCCAGGTAGTGTAATGACTTTTGCCATTACATCAGCATTGTCAGTTCTGGTTCGGTGCACAGTGCCATCGCACCTCAAAAGTACTGGTATAGCTCAGTCAATTTCTCAGCAAAACTGTTTCTGTTACTTTTTGCAATGCACTGCTGACATTTTTTGCAGAATCAAGAGGATAAAAGTCCAGCTCAATTCTTTTTAATTTTTTAAAATTAGTTTTACAATCTAAAATAAAACTAAACAAGAAGTTACAGCTAAAATAAAAACATATAAGATTGTTGTTGTTGTTAGGCGCAAAGTCGTGTCCGACCCATCGTGACCCCATGGACAACATTCCTCCAGGCCTTCCTGTCCTCCACCGTCCCCTGGAGTCCACTCAAGCTCACACCAACTGCTTCAGTGACTTCAGTGACTTTATTTTCCTGGAGCCCAGGAAAATAAAATCTGTCATTACCTACCATTTCTTCCCCATCTATTTGCCAGGAAGTGCGAGGACTGGATGCCATGATCTTAGTGTTCTTAATGTTGAGTTTCAAGCCAACTCTTGTGCTCTCCTCCTTCACCCGCATCAAGAGGCTCTTTAGTTCCTCTTCACTTTCTGCCATGAGAGTGGTATCATCTGCATATCTGAGGTTGTTGATATTTCTCCCAGCAATCTTAATTCCAACTGGTGATTCATCTACCCCCACCTTTCTCATGATGTGCTCTGCATATAAGTTAAATAGGCAGGGCGACAATATACAGCCTTGCCGAACTCCTTTCTCAATTTTGGACCAATCAGTGGTTCCGTGCCCAGTTCTCACTGTTGCTTCTTGACCCGCATATAGGTTTCTTAAGTGACAAATAAGATGGTCAAGTACTCCCATCTCTTTAAGAACTTGACACAATTGGTTGTGATCCACACAATCAAAGGCTTTAGCATAGTCAATGAAGCAGAAGTACATGTTTTTCTGGAACTCCCTAGCTTTCTCCATGATCCAGCGTATATTGTCAATTTGATCTCTAGTTCTTCTCCCTCTTTGAAATCCTGCCTGTACTTCTGCAGTTCTCGGTCCACATACTGCTAGAGCCTAGCTTGTAGGATTCTGAGCATAACCATATAAGATTAAACATACAATAAACATAATTTTTAACAATACTGTGCACTCTATCACTGGGACTATAGGATACATGCTACAGAAAGAAAGACTCATTCAAGTACATTCCTCCTTCCAAAATTGCAATCGTACTTTTGACAGTTCAAATCCTTTCCTTTTTTTAAGACATATTCAATAAATGCACCCCAAATCTCATTATTACATTATTTTTTTATGTGCTCTTTTCTCACTTTAATATCACAGGTTAATTTATCATTAATAGCTATATTCCAGACTTCTCTATACCAATCACAAAATTGATTTTAATTGTTTGCTTTCTAATTCTTAGCTATGATTAATCTTGAAGCTGTTATTAAATTTATTAATTCTTCATTATTCCAGCTCCATTGTTTCTAAACAAATATTGAAAGTAATGCAATCTCATTATTAAAACCTAATATTTTACTACTCTCTTTAAAAAACCTCTTTCCAAAATTTCATTATATAGTCACATTCCCATCACATATGATAATATGTACCCACTCCATGACTACATCTCCAACATAAATTGGAATATTTATTATCTATACATTTCAACTTCACCAGAGTTAGGTACCACTTCCATACAATTTTATAAAAGTTTTCCTTTATTCTTACTAACATGGATTTTAATACTGCCTCAACCCAAACATTTCCCCAGTCTTCATTACTAATGTTTTCCTCAAATCTGTTTCCCATGTTGCTTTAAGTGAATCATATTGATCCTTTTCTTCTAACAATATCTTATACATTTTACTTACTATCTGTTTCATCGACATATTGTTTTGTTTTTACTTTTCTATTAACATATCCTTGAATTTGTGTAATCCTGGCATCCACCTCTTTTCTTTATCCATTCGTTAGTCCAACATTCTAATTGGATCATGTTATACCAAGTTATTTTTATCATTTCTAGTATTGACTTGAAACTCAACACAGAGAAAACTAAGATCATGGCATCTGGTCCTATCACTTCCTGGCAAATAGATGGGGAAGAAATGGAGGTAGTGACAGATTTTATTTTCCTGGCTCCAAGATTACCACAGATGGTGACTGCAGCTAAGAAATTAAAAGATGCTTGCTCCCTGGGAGGAAAGCTAAGGCAAATCTAGACAGCATACTAAAAAGCAGAGACATCACCCTGCTGACAAAAGTGCGTATAGTCAAGGCTATGGTTTTCCCAGTTGCAATGTACAGCTGTGAAAGCTGGACCATAAGGAAGGCTGAGCACCGAAGAATTGAGGCCTCTGAATTGTGGTGCTGGAGAAAACTCCTGCGAGTCCCTTGGACAGCAAGGCGATCAAACCGGTCAGTCCTAGAGGAGATCAACCCTGACTGCCCTTTA
>NW_025335941.1:47878630-47979414 GCF_004798865.1 Varanus komodoensis
AAGGCTATGGTTTTCCCAGTTGCAATGTACAGCTGTGAAAGCTGGACCATAAGGAAGGCTGAGCACCGAAGAATTGAGGCCTCTGAATTGTGGTGCTGGAGAAAACTCCTGCGAGTCCCTTGGACAGCAAGGCGATCAAACCGGTCAGTCCTAGAGGAGATCAACCCTGACTGCTCTTTAGAAGGCCAGATACTGAAGATGAAACTCAAATACTTTGGCCACCTAGTGAAAAGGAAGGACTTTCCGGAGAAGAACCTAATGCTAGGAACAATTGACGGCAAAAGAAGAAATGAATGGCAGAGAATGAGGTGGCTAGATGGAGTCACTGAAGCAGTTGGTGTGAGCTTAAGTGGACCCCAGGAGATGGTGGAGGACAGAAAGGCCTGGAGGAATATTGTCCATGGGATCACAATGGGTCAGGCATGACTTTGTGACTAGCAACAACAAGTATTGCTTGTATCTCCCCAATTTTATTCATTTTCTCTATCCAATCTTTTAATCTAATTATTTTTTATTCTTTAATATTTTCCCTAAAGTCTCTCTCAGATTTAATGGAAACCCTTCTAATTCAGTAATTGGACATATACATATACTTACTTATGCTTATTCCAAATTTGTAATATGTTTTTATGGAAAGGATTTTCTAGCTTTTTTAAAAATATTTTTATTATCATGTTTGAGGAAAAGATCTGTCAAGGATCTTTGTAGTTGAGAAAATTCTAATTTTAGCCATAGTACCCTGCTGGGTTGTAATGTCCAGGGTAGGCCTCATTTGATTTGCTATATAGTGTAACTTTACATTAGGAATACCCAATCCCTCTATCTTTTGGTATCATACCAACATTTTTTAAATGCATCATCATTTCTCCCATTAGGTAAAGGTTAAAGGTAAAGGTTTCCCCATGACATTAAAGTCCAGTCATGTCTGACTCTACAGGGTTGTGCTCATCTCCGTTTCCTAGCCGAGGGAGCCAGCGTTTGTCTACAGACAGTCTCTGTGGTCATGTGGCCGGCATGACTAAACACCGAAGTGCATGGAACACTGTTACCTGCCCACCTAGTGGTACCTTTCTATCTACTTGTATTTGCATGCTTTCGAACTGCAAGGTTGGCAGGAGCTGGGACGGAGCAATGGGAATTCACCCTGTCTGCGGATTCAAACTGTCCACCTTTCAATCAACCAGCCCAGCAGCTCACTCACTGTGCCATCATATCCCTTTTTTCCCATTGCAAAATTTATTAATCATATCTTGTCATTCTTTTAATTATTGATCTGTTATCTTAATTGGTAACATCATAAAAAAACATTATCTTAGGCAATATTTTAATTTTACATAATGCTATTCTACCAAACCAAGATAATCCAATCTTCCGGAATTCATTTATTTTCTCTTTTATTTCATTTTTCAACTTATCGAAATTATTCTTGTTTAACCATTTTAACTTTGCAGTAATATTAATGCCTAAATACATTATAACTCTAGATATCTTAACTTTAAATTTACTCCTAACTTTTACTTTCTCTTCTTTGTCAATATTGAATAACATCATTTCTGATTTATCCTTAAATTCATTATCTCTTCAACTTATTCCAGTTGTATACTGATCTGAACCATGGCTTCAGATGGATTGTTTATTGTTAACGAAGTATCATTGGCAAATAAACTGCTCTTTATCTCATTCTCAAAACTTGTCTTTTATCATGTTATCATTCCTAATACCATTTGCTAACAATTCTATAACTAAAGCAAACAATATAAGGGAAAGGGGACATCCTTGCCCAATACATCCTATTTCAATCCTATATACCAATTCTGCACTGTTATAGGAAAAATAGATGCTAACTTATGACTAATGTTGTAGAAACTAAGTGCACACTCGGTTTCTTTGCTTCTCCACACATGCACAGAAGGAGGGGTCCAATTTTGCTAGGTTTTTTTTATTGGCCTTGGATATCATGTCCCCCTAAAGGGAGCCTGTGCCATCTCTGGAAGTGTCAAGTTGGCATTTGGAGCTTTAATGCTTTCACTGTGATAGGATTGCTCCAAATGCTTCTGGGTTGTCTCATCTTTTGCAACGGGGAACATCTGAACCAATGCAACTATGTTGCAAAAGTGAAGCATGCTCTGCACATAACATAGTGTTGGTCATTTTGATGAAAATGTTCAAAGCTGATGCCTTTTGAACTGCACTGGTACTTCAGACATTGCTTTCATAACTCCTTTATGACCGGACAGTGCATCAGATGTGTTTAGTTTCTGCAGAGTGCTTTTTCAGGATCTCCTACAGCACAGTGAGTTTCAAAGTCAAGGACATCAGAGAGCATTGCAGGCACAGCAGGAGGAACCAGGACAACCAGAGGTTTAGCAGCAGGGATGAGAGCTTAGCTGTGAAAATGTCAGCAGGTGGTATTTGAGGTATACCAGCTAGTAAAGCTGCGGTAGGTGGCAGTGATGGTGTACCACTGGATGGTACAAACCAGACTGCAGAGAGCTTGGTTTTGCAGCAGAAGTCTTGCAGTGATTTTTCCCCATTCTTTGGACAATGGAATTACCAAAATGAATCTTTAGGTAGGAAGGACATACAAAGGATTAATAACTAAGTTATCATATGGGTTAAAAGAAATTGCTTCCCTCTGCCATTTTGCCTAAATGTATCTCTACAAACACAGACTTCGTCCCTGCTCTAGCCACCAAACAACTCTTTCCATGGTAACCTGTCCTCTAATGTCTGTCTCCAGCAGCAACAGTTCTCCTCAGCAGCCCTTGAAATGATCTCTTCCTTCTCAGCTCTTCAGCAAGATGCAGAGCTCTCTTTAGCCCCTATTAGTAGACAGCTCAACACAGGATATGCCAACTCTTCCTCCAGTTCCTTGTCCCTCTCCTCTAACTCCTTTTCTGCTGCAGGGCAAGACACATAGAATCCTGCCCATCCACAGAATCCTTTGGAGGTCTTATTGTTCCTGTTGATTGAAGTCATCGAAGACCACTTGAGTTCCATGACTGAACTCCCAGAAGGTTCACTTCAGGACAGACTCTTCAGGAAGCAACATCTCTCAGAGAAACTGCAAGACTGTGATAAGGCCCCAGCTCAACTCAGCAGATGGCTTAGTTTTCCAGACTGAGCTTGGCCAAAGACATGCAGATTCAATTAATGATGGTTTGTGAAATGCCTAGCTTCTAAAAGTTTCTCTACCAATTCCAGGTGGATTTATTCCCAAAGGTTCCATGAGGGAACATGAAAATTAGATCTTCTTGAGCACCAGTTGCTACCAAGCTTCTACAACAGATTTTCTGGTTAAGTGTAGCTATGCCATGTCTGAGCTGCCATTTTGTGAGGAGCTGCTATTCTGTGAACTTTCTTTTACCCAACAAAGGTAAAATCTATTAGCTCAAGTACATTATTCAGACAGAGGTTGAGGTGGTTGGTGGGTGTGGGCTTGGAGTGTACTCTGGGGGATGGTGGAGGACAGGAAAACCTGGAGGAATGTTGTCCATGGGGTCACAAAGAGTCGGGCATGAATTTGCAACTGAACAACAACAACAAAATCATGCAGAACCTTCAAAATATTTTTCAGGACAAGCATCCTGTGAAAGGGTAAATTGTAATCACCAGAATTATAACCAGAGAAGTGGATTTTGCTTTTTATGGGGTGTGAGGCTCTGTCCTCCACCAGAGTTCATTTTTTCTCCTTCATATGCTGTCCTTGTTTTTCTCTGGTCTTCTGGTCTCTCTTTTTCATAATTTCTCTAATCATTCTAATTTTCTCTTTCCTCTTTCAAGTGTGTCTATTTTTCCATTAGAACATTTTGGGAAGATGTTCATGCATTTGGGACTGTGGGACTGTAATGGTTTCTTATGCAGAAGAAAAAAAAATGCTTAGAATAAACTCTGCAGCCAGAGAAGCAAAGGTTGCTAGGAGGCAGCTCCACTTTTGTCCTTCCAAGGATTTCTTCAACAGAAGATTAGCCTGACCCCATGTTGCTGTACAGTGAATGCATGTCAGCAAAACACCTCTTTGTTCTGTCTAGCTTCTGCTTGTTTGCTCCGCTTTTAGAAGGCAAGAGTAGCCATTTTGATTCATAAGAAACATTCTAAAACATTCCATGGTAGGGCAGGACCTTTATTAGCGATTGGGTACCTTAATTAGGTTTTCTGTCGCAGAAAATAGCATGCAAGTGTTTGAGTTCTCCTAAGTCTTTATCAGATAAAGATGTGGGGCAGTGGAGACAGAAAGAATGCTGGCTTAGGTTGAAGTCATGAGCTCCCATTTTGGGCCAATTCAGCCCACAAGTTCAGCTGCTTGGTTCTGGCCTTGGCTGCAGCCTCCCCCTAAAAGGAAAGATTGCCAGTGCAGAGCCTCTCGTCCAAGGAGCATGTGTGCTCTGGCTGTGATTTCGGCCTGGACTGGGTCCCTGGCACTTGCCAAAATGTTGCCATTGAAGCAAGTGGCAGTGCCTGCCCTGCAAAGTCAGGGCCAGGGCCACAATTAGTACTTCGCAATTGGAAAGCAAGGAGTGAGCGCTTCCATCATCATGTCCCAGTCCAGACTGAGCTGCCTACGCTGACTCATATGAGGACATTAACTCTTCACAGAAACCAGAACAGTGTAGCCAAAGTCAGGTGGACTCTGGCCCTGACTCCCAGTCCGATGATGGATGTGAGAAGATGGGGCAGGTGATTGAATTAGGCTCTCCTAGGCACTGGGCGGCACGGTCCCTAGCATGGCTGCAACAAAGATGCATCCTGCAATCGATGCCCCACACTCTTGACACCGTCCCTGTGATATAAAGATCAGAACTCCAGCTGCCATGTAGATCTGTCACCCTCCTTAAGGACCTGCGTGTTTCGCCTAAGGACGGAAGCAGACCCACGCAATAGCTGTATTTTACATTTTCAAAAATAGGCGCTCTGCCATTGTATGTTACTTTGATCTGCCCATCCTGGGATGATGCTGGTGCAACTTGACATCTGCCTAGCAGCCAAGGAAAGCCTAATCAATCCCCTTCCAGCCATGACAGGACTAACTAACTTCAGGTTTAAGATGATAATCACATCCTGATTTACTGCATGGAATCCATGTCCCCAGCATTCCCATGTGCCTGGCTGCTGATCCAACCTTCACATGTGGAGTTCCCATGATGGCCAATGCTGCTTGTGTGCTTGCCCTTGCCAATGCTGGCTCCAGGATTTTGAGGGCCCATGGGCAAAAGCCTTTCAGCCTTTTCCCTTCTTTATGAGTCAAGCTTTTTGTTTTGATTATCACCAGTAGCTGTTCCTTCTTATCCTCTTTCACATAATGGCCTCCACCCCTTCACCTGACAGACAGAGACCCAGTGAATCAGCTGGAAGTATCATTTCCTGTTACTCCTCCTCACCACCACCGCTGTCTGGACCAGAATAAGAGGCAGGTTGCGAGGAGGAGTGTGAGAGTGAAAGCACACCCAGGGGGCTTTTGTCAGTGAGCTACTGCTGGACTGTGGGCCATTGCATGTGCCTAACCATGCCTCACTGTCCCTGGCCTAGCTGCCCTCCCCACTTTTTACCTTGGTGTGGGGAAGCACACACCACCATGGAGCTTAACTGACTGTCACTTGAATCAGACCCTCATAGGCCATCTGTGGAATTCCCATAGGAAAATAAATCTATGAGCCTGAAGTCAGACTTCATCTGGAATACATTCCAGTCAGAGCTCACCTGGAATACTGTGTCCAGTCCTGGGCACTAAGATTTAAGAAAGATGCAGAAAAATTTGAAAGGGTCCAGAGGAGGGCAACAAAAATTATCCAGATTTTGGAAAGACTGTCCTGTGAAGAGAATCTGAGAGAATCGGGCATGTTCAGCTTTGAGAAGAGTAGACCAAGGGAGGAAATGATATCCCTCTAGAAGTACCTCAAAGGCTTCAAGATCTCTTCTCACTGATTCCAGAGTGCAGGACACAAAATACTCAAGTCAAGCTGTGACAACCCAGGTTCAGGTGGGATATCATGGAAAAGCTTCCTCACTTCAGAACAATACAATAGTGGACCAGTTGCCTAGAGGGGTGGTGGGCTCTGCCACACTAGAGATGTTCAGAAAGAAACTTGACAGTCATCTGAGTTGGGTGGTATAAATGGGTGACCTGGCACACCTATGGAATGTGCTCCCCAGAGAGGTCCACCTGGCACCGTCGTCATTTGTTTTTCGGCTCCAGGCCAAGACCTTTTTTTTAAAAAGTTATTTTAATTGTTAATTGATTTATGGGGGTTTATATTGTGCTGAGATGTCTCCAAATTTTTAAGGTTAATTGTGTGTGTGTTGGCCCTGTTTTGTAAGCCACTCCGAGGCTTTTTGTGACTGGGGTGGCATAGAAATGTTTTAAATAAATAAATAAAACAGCAGATTGTTTGTCCCAATGGCCTTCATGACCCCTTCCAACTCTACTATTCTATGATTCTAAGTTTTCCCCATTGGTCTTCTCTGACAGCCCACAACTAGGGTTTATTTATTTAGTAGTAGTCCACAAGGGTACTGGGTTTGAGGTTGTGACACTCTCCCCCAGAATCTGTCCCTCTTCTGTTTGTCAGGCTTCTTCCCACGCTCAGCCCTTGCTTAGGAAGTGAGCCGAGCCGAGCCTAGAGGAGGCCTGCAAATGCTTGTGGAACTCAAGTTGTATAACTGGAACCTTCTTCTGCAGCATGTGCAACACAAAGGTCACAGGTTCCATGCACAGCAGGGGGGGGCACTGCTTGCACGGTGTTTGCATGGCTTGCTTCCTGAATGCTTGGCACAGTCGTCCGGACCTTGGATACATGGCCACGTGAAGGCAGGCCAGCATCTGGGGAGCTGAGCCCAGGGAATCTGCTGCATTCCCAGTCCCAAAATGGATTAGTCACACATCCCAAATGCACAGCTCTCTCTGGTCTGCTCCAGGAGTCTTTCCCATCCGTACCAGAAGCTGAACCAGGGACCTCCCCCATGTACAGCATGCATTCTACCACTCATCCAACAGTCTGTCACGTCTACTAATGTATCATAATTTAGGATTAGACTTAATAGCTCTCATGTGGCACACGCTAATGATGATGGATGGAGCTCATCAAGATAGAAAATGTGAATATAGATTTGCATTGGTTTTCTGAGGCATATCAAACTCTGGGTTTTGGAATGTGTGTGGCCTTCTGCTACATTTGTGTCATCTGACACGTGGTTATTCTATGAAGCTCTGCCACACCCTCTTCCCTTGCCACTGGTAGTTAACGTGCCTCTGTGAGCACAAGCAAAGCTTTCTCTTGTTCCAACTGCATTTTCAGGCTGAAAAGGGAAAGAAACATGAGGGCCAGCGGGGTGGGGAGGTGGGGGGGATGAGACAGAGAGAGAGAGAGTCAAGGTTCATTAAGCTGGTGCTTCTAGATCTTTAATCTGTGGATGAGTAAATTACTTCCTCTTGCAGCTTGCAAAGAATTTTTACAAGCCTCTGTTGAGTGACGGCTATGACAGCAGGTTTTGGGAGCCCATGCCAGGTGATCTGCAGCAATGCTAAATGACAGTGAGGACAACAACAACAACATTTAGCAAGTGTTGCTGCAGGCACAGGCAGTGTTTAAAAAACAAAAGTCCAATATATGTGAATTGACGGTCATGCCGTAGCCTGTTGCAGAACATTGACTCAGCTGTTAATAATAACAAATTGCAAGAAAGTCATGAACACCATGAAATGATGGGGGGTTGGAGAAATGGGGGCATGGGTAGAAATACTGGAATAATCTGCTGTGGATTCAATTCAGTTGGGATTCTGTAGCAGACTGGCTTTTCCCCAGCTGTACATGTCGAGTGGATGGGCAGAAATGTTTGTTTTAAACATGTCATTATTTTACACAAACATAGATGTAGAAGAAAAAAAAACCTGAAAGTGTGCATTTCTCTCCCAATAGACAAAAGTGTGAAATGTGGGCATTCTTCGAAATGTGAATTTATGCATGTGGAAATCTGCCATCTCTAGCACTCATATATGCACATTTCATATGGTCTATGAAAGATCTCATGGACATACAGACCATGCACTTGAATATACTGGGAAACCAATTCCTAGCAATTTGTATGTATGTTTGAATACACATTGGTTCTCTAAAAGTTATGCTGCAAGACCATAGCGGAAGGAGAAAAGGCCCATCAGTCTGAGCAGGTGCAAGCCCCATTCCCTATCTGTGCATGTTAACTGGACACTCATGGAATGGGTGTACAGTTCTTAGGTTTCTGGCCAACTCAGAAGTCCTACACATTGAATGGGGCAATATTATATATCTTGAATAGGACTTTCAGCAGGTGTAACTGTTCTACGTATAATGTCATTATATGTAAGGCAAAACAGATATCCTTAAAATATACCATCTTTTTTTGATTTTGAAATTTACTCTTAGATAAATCCAGGAGAAGGACTTTAAACCCTTAAATATATATAGCGAAGCAATTAAACGTGCATTAGCAGTCATTATCACCCTTCTTTCTTTATGCTCATCATAAGGAAAAGTAGCATTAGAAATAAATCTGACATACAGGTATTGGCCCAATGTATCACCAATACCTATTGAACCAACAGATCTTCCTGTTGGTTTATTTAATCTCTACTTGCCAGTTTTACATCTGATGCATTATGGAGCTTGCTATCTTCAGCTATTTTTATACTTGCTTTCTCCAGTGTTCACTGGTGTTTTGGCTTGGATGGACCTTTTTCAACCCAACAAATGCACTTCCTGAGCCATAAACCCCCTGCCTTCCAGTCTCTGGCTTTGCCAAGAACAATGCTTGCCTCAACTGGTGGTAAGGTGTACAGAGTTGACTATCAGATTACTTAGTTATAATTAAATCTATGCCTCTGCATGTTCAAAACATGTTCTGTTTATTCTAACTCAGGAAGCTCTTAAAATCCAGATACCAAAGAAGATGAAGAAGGAAGCTGTGTGCTGCTAAAGATGACAAAACAATAGTCCCGTTAGTCCATTATAGGTGGCAGATCTCCAAGACTTCTATCTGAAATCTTGGGCTGACCTTTCCATAGTGACCTTGGTGATAATAACAAGAGCTGAGGCAGCGGGAGGCTAGAATGCTCCTAGGCGCAGCTCCTTGGGGCCAGATGATGTCTGGGGTGGGACTTTGCTTCATAAGCCCCTCCCCAGAGCCCATCCTCAGCATCATCTCTTGTCCATGCACAGAGCAGCAGGCAATTGTTCATCACAGAAGAATTCCCTGCAGATGTTCCTGCAGGAGAACTCCCTGCCTTCTCTCAGCTTGGATCATTTTGTTTCGCTGCAGAGAGTGAGGCACTAGCCGTTGCTTGTGGGCATGGTCTTACTCTGCCCAGAGCAAGGCAGGAGACCAGAACCATTACTCCTGCCTGGCTGCATGCACAACGCTTCTCCTTCCAGAGAAAGGCTGGAGTGGTTGCTCTCACTTTGTCTGCGTGGAGGAAATCTGAGCAGGGAGAAGAAGATGCTTCACCTGTCTGTCATGCACCTTTTTCTACTGGGGAGGGTGGAAGGTGTATGTGTGAAGCACTTCATGTACTGCCCCCCTGCCCTACACCTGGGAAGGCAGGTGGAGAGTAATCTCCTGCCTGTGACTGGGAGGGGAAGATCAGAGATGGCAGTGGAGACCCCTCTTCCCCTCTGCTTTCCAAACTCCAGGTAGGAGCTCGGGGAATAAAAAGCCCTCCCCTTAGGACCTTCAGGCCAGATGGATTGGCCTGGCTAAACTATCCCTGGACTGAACTGCAATTCCATGCATGTTAAGTCCCACTGAAATCACTGGAGCTTTATCTCTGAGTAAACATGCTGTTGAGATGCTTTGATATAGTCTGTCACTTTAAGGGCACTTTCCCACTTGTGTCTTCCTGCAGGTCCACTGATGCTGGAGTGAGTGGTGTGCAACTTCTTCCAATACACCTTTTGAAACTGACCTTTAGAAGCTTTGGGAAAGAACCTGTATAAGGAAGATTTCAAGGGCTATTTTACAGAAAGCATTTATTGCTTACTTGGCTCTATGCTGCCAGTACACAGACAGACAGTACGCCATCCTACTCCACCCCTTGAGAAGTACACTTTCCATCCCAGTATAAAATTACTTCCAAGAAGAGAACATGGCCGAATGCTGGCGTCATATATGATGATCTAATTCTTGACACTTCCTTTGATTTCATCTGTCCATTTCTACTCGCCGAGCCCTTGTATCTCCCACCAACATAATGGTTGAATACAGAAGAGGAATTTAAGGCCTATCAGACTGGCAAGCCTAACAGACCTTGGAGGCTGGCTGTAGTCAGCAAATTCAGTTGGCCAGGTGGCAGGAAGTACACAAGAAAGCCCTTCCTGCTGTCAAAAAGAACTTTTTTTAGCTTGGCTTGCATCTCGTAGCAGCCCAGGGGTCCTATGGCAATGTATAGATTAACCTATCTTTCCTGGTGTGCACTTTTAGGAAACAAGAGCTTGCTTTATCATCAGCTGTATGAACATCTGGAATTGATATAAAACAGATATGGCATATTCATATTATATATTACCTAGTAATATTATATATTGTCACAATATAATAGATACAATATTTAGCATTTATATGGCTGCCCATTTCATATGTACTTAGTAACTTAGGGCACAATGTCATGCAAGTCTAGGCAGCAAACTGGGAGGGCCTTTTATCTCTCTAAACTTGCAAACTTGCTTTAACTTGGAGTCCTGCATGGGGCAGAGGATTCAACTGGATGGCCTTATAAGCTTCTTCCAACTCTACTATTTTACAATTCTAGTGTAAAGTTGCCTTATAATATGCACAAATGATTCTGATCCCACCTTGAAAATGCCCTTATTTTCAATACCATTACCTGCAGTTCCGAAGCTTCCATAACTATTTAAACCTGGCAATTTTAAAATATGGTAAAGGAATTCAGGAGAACCAGAGGGTTAATTGGAGGTAAGGCTTTGTTTTTTGAACCGGCCTTTTTCTCATTACAAATCATTGGAGAAAAAATATTAAAGCCATCCAAATTTCACAGGTTCAGGACATCTGAAATGAACCCAGACACCACTAGTGTTTTCAGGTTTTTGTTAAATAATAATTCTGAGCTATTAATATATAGCATTTCTTTGTGAATCTTTTATAGACATGATGTCATTGTTTCCCCATGTTTTACTATTAGCTAGTAATATTGTTGCCAGACAGTATAATAATGCAATTATTAACTGCCAAATGTGGCAGTTGGTTAAATGCAGACAAATCAGTTGTGCGTGTGTCTCTCTGTGTGTGAGAAAGAAAGAGAGAAACAGAGAGATTTATGTGTGTGTACACATGAATGTGTTCAAGTATGTGTATGTACGTGTGTGCGTGTGTGTGAGGAGTGTACTATAGCTATTTTCCAGATTTGCAAAGTATAAGGTGTGTCACCAAAAGGCAGTTTTCCCCTATCTGAGGCTCTCCAGATACTTTGGACAATAACTCCCATTATCCCCAGCCACCTTGGCCACTGGTCAGGGAGATCTGTTAGGTCTGTTAAGGAGACACTGGCAGCTCCTGGCAGTGCTGCAAGACCTTTCCTTGCAGATGCTGCAAGGGAGTCTCTCCTTAAAGCCCTTTCAGGGGCATGATTGAGGTACAGATAATAATGCAGCCTCAGCCAGTGAAAACGACTGACAGTTGACTCAGAGCACAACACATGATGTTGCCTGGATCCAGTTTCTGCTTTCTCTGGATGGAAGGGCCTTTCCCACAGAAGGATCCTCAGCCTGAGGTTTGGGGAATGCTCTCCTTTCCTTGTAGTGCAGCTCACTCCTTTTGCCAGGGTCCCCTGATTCTCTGTGTAGCATTTTTAGGGAGCTGTAGGGGCTGATGTGAAGCGGATATATCCCCTTCCACCATCCCAGTTGCACCAACTCTGCAGCCAAACCAATTGCCTCATGGAACTCATTGCAACAAGATGGAGCAATGGCCTTGAAACGACTTTAGAGGGTGTTCGCACATTCATGGTGGATAAGTCTAATCAATGCTTATTAGCGATGATGGCTGTATGGAAACTCCATTTCTGAAAGCATTGGGCCACTGAGAGGATACCACCTCCTGGAAAGTAAAAACAAGAGGGCTATCGTCTCTTTCCCATCCAGCTTGTGGGCTTCTCCAAGGTGACCTTTTGGCCACTGAGAAAGCAGGATGTTCTAGCACCGGCCTTTTCCCATGATCCAGGAAGCCTTTTCCTATGTTGGTCTTCATAGGATTCTTTTCCTAACTTAGCCTCAAGGTGAGGGGATGGGCCATTTTTCCCTCCCACCTGCAGGAATTACATAGGATAGAAAAGCATGGCAGTGCACGTCTCCCCAAGCCGAAGATCCCAGAACTCATGGGGAAAAAGGAGACAGATGGCATACCAGACGTCTAGCCGGGGCTACCGCACCACAGTCACCCTCGAAAGCACGCGTCAAGTCAAGGTCAGGGGTTGGCCACGAGCAGCCCTTCCTCACTTCACCTGGGGGATGTTATTGTTTGTGAGACTCCAAATCCTCTCTCAAAGGCTGTGAGCAGGACCTAAGGAAATGCATCAAATGCCAGCCTCGTCTCTGCAGAACTAATGGCTCCCAGAAGTTTCTTGAGTTCATGACAGAAAGAGAATGAACTTTGCCTTATCCATCCTCAGAATCCCAATAAAAACAAGATGACTCGCTTCCTCATGATGGGGTGAAGGAGCGCGAAACCCCACACACGGTGCACATAGAGGGGTGGGTGACATCTGAGTGAAATGTGGAAGAACGTAAAACAAAATTACAGGAAATGTTACTTGAGGAAACATGTTTTCATACAGCAGGAAAATCTCATATACTAAACCTACTACTATGCGCGATTAACTTGCTACAGATCTGATATATGAAAGAAATAAAGGGCTTGCATGGAGAGGCAGGTGAGTGGGGGAATAATAAAACATGACATTTAAAACATGTGGTGTTAAACTAACAGAGCACTGCTGTTTGCAAATGTTTCCGTTTGCAAAGCATTTGAAAAGAGAATAAATGTCTTCAAGTGTCTGCAGGCAGCGTTTACCCGCTTGCCCTTAGGTTGCACCCAGTCTTGGCATAACAGGTGAGACCCGGGCAGAGGGACTAAACTAGGGCCACGAACAGTAAACATTATTACAACAAGATCTGCGGCAGTGATAATTTGTGTGAGATACTGACTACTGCAAGAATCTCCAAGAGGCTCTACCTGCTCATAATTTGGACTACTTTGCCCCTGCCTTGGATTAAAGCACCGTCCCCCCATCCCCTCTAGATGTTTTGGATCAAACCTCTTATCTGCTTTAGTCAGTGCATTTGTCATTTGTCAAGCAGCAAGCTGACAGAAGGCATTGAGCTGGAGAAAGCCAGATTGTAGGTAGAAGGCATGAATGCTGCTTCCCACAAGCCTCACCTCTTTACTGAGGCCAGCAGAACTTGAAATTTTAGTCAAGTCTCCTGTTCCTAATGCTCAGCAGACTGGCATATGTATGGCTCTCCAGTGAACTCTGTTATTCAAGAGCCAATGAAGAGCCTCAGATGGTCTGCATGACTTATTTCTGAGCATTTCCTAGAATGCACATGGACAGTATGCGGTTGTGTGTACTTCCCAGGCAGGCTTTCTTCATGCACTGCATCTCAGCCTGGCAGGAAATTCCTCAAATGCCCAGGTGACCCCCTCTGCGGTGGTGGTGATTACATTTCTATAGCACCCATAGCCAAAGATCTCTGGGCACTTCACAACATTTTAAGTCACCCATCCACATTTTAACCAGGCCCAACCCTGATTAGCTGCCAAAGTCATTCATTCATTCAGCTTGTATTCCACACTATTAGTCCCACAGGGCTGTCTAGGCAGATTACAACCAAACAGTTTATAGCAATGAATAACAAAACAAACTTACAAAATACCAATAAAATAACAACAAACCAGCAATATGCAACAATATAGACAGGATCCAGCTATCCAGGCTATACAGAAGCTACTGATAGGCTCACAAATAGTTACCCATTCCAGGAGGTGTTTGCTAGGCTGAAACACCAAGACGACAGTGTTCCTTCAAGCACGAAAGGAGCTTTCCTTGATGCCACAGGTCTGTGAAGACTCTGCGCATCACTGTTTATATGTATACCCATTTCTGTGCTAAATAATCCCCTATGGAATCCCCTATGGCACCCCCTATGGAAACAACCTGTCACAAACAGTGTAATGTGGTGGTGCATGGCATGATGAGACCGCACCTCATTCTGAATTAGAGCAGCCAAGATGCAGCTGGGTGTGGCACTGGCACAAAAATGCACACCCACAAAACCACATCTTGAATTGAGAGAGAACTCTTCTCCAAGATTACATTTGCAAGCTCCTGAGGAAGTAACGGACCCAAATGATGAGTATGCTCAACACTACACTTCTTTTGCATCTGAGGGAGGCAATCTTCAGTCACTTCCATGTTCAGCTCCCAAAATGTGTGTGCAAGCCTGAAACAGATTAGCTCCAGATGTGATCTATACCCTGCTCCTGTGTCCTCCAGCAGCAAAACTGGAGAACAGAGGTGCCTCAGGGCACTGATCTAAGGCTTTTCCTATCAGTGTAAATGTTCTGCACAGCACTAGCAATTATGGCCTAACCACAAAACCAATTTAACCACACATAGGAGTAATTGGAATTCCCCTATACCATGCAAGATATATAGAACACTCTCCTGTTGTGACATCCTGATGGGGCAAATGATACTGAAACCTGGTTCTGAACCATGCACAGGACCTGGATACAAATAAAATTGCAGGATCACTTGTGCAAACAGTGGTGCATGACACTCGCACAACCTGTTGTGCAGCTGGCTGAACATAACTATTGTGCAAGTCATTGTGCAACCTTGCACACCAATAGCAGGCAACTGCTTGGTGGAGATCTATCTGAATTCATAGAATGACACATTTGATTATTGACCAGAGTGTAGAAATGGTTGGGGAAACCCTACCAGATATTGGCAATTATACAGGTAAAACATCCATGCCATTGCGCTGCAGTAGTTCATTTTGAAGTGCTGCCATTCATCGCGAGCTCCCACAGCCATGCTCTCATAGACAGTGCAACATTGTGTTGATCCATAGCACCAAACAAGTTCTTAAGATTTGTATCTGCTGGGAGAGTGTGTGTGTGTGTGTGTGTGTGTGTGTGTGTATAAACGTGTCTTAATTGCTTATTCAAGACAACACTATCCTAAGTATTTTGTCTTACAACTGGGACTCAGACGATCTGGGTTCTAGTCCCCGCTCAGCCATGGAGCCCACTGGGTGACTTTGGGCCAGTCACAGACTCTCAGCCCAACCTACTGCACAGGGTTGTTGTTGTGGGGATAAGATGGAGGAGGAGATGTAAGCTGCCTTGAGCCCTTTGTAGGAAAAAGGCAGGATATAAATCGAAAAATAAATAAAAACCAGAAAACTACATTGTTACTGGGGAAATTCATTGTCCTTCAGCTATTGTGAGGATTGGTCTGATAAAGTATAATATGACCCTGGTTTTAAGAGAGTGAAATCACAGTTTTCTGGGTTGAATATCACAGTTCAGGAATCAGAATATCCTTGTCTAACTGTATGTTTGGAGGAAGGGGATGTGTCAAGAAGGTATGCTCAGCCATGTGGTTTAGTCTCAGTCTGATAAAACCAAGCACGGAGATGGAGTTTATGAGCCTGAGCTGCACCAATTCAGATTTGAATTGGGGTTAATGTCATCATTCCTATATGAAAGTTGACAGTCCCTGACCATTTCTGTGAACGACCAAAAATCAGATATGTGTTGGTGAATATTGTTACTTATTTAAACCCGATTGCCAGCATTCACTTGAGTATATATAAAAAGTAGAATATCTGTGCCTTAGGGGATTCACAAAATTAAGGGAATGGATGGTAGCACTCACATGAGATTGCCAGCTTTTACTAAATTTGGGACAGTTTGGAACAGTATGAGATACCGGGCGATGGAAATTCCTAAGAAGAAGGGGGAAGGAAAAAAAAGAAAAACAGAGGTGTGAGTGGCTGAATGTTTATGAATTATCTTCCAGGCTAAGGCCTTATGAACTAAAGGTTCTGCTTTGAGAGATCTAGAAGTTTTCTTTTCTGACCTGCATGTCAATATCCTTGGTTTGTTCAGTTGGAAGCAATTATAATTGAATTAAAATGTCTTGTAACAGGCTGGTCTAGTTTTCTAGTTTTTCAAGTAAGAATTGCAGATTTGAGATGGCAGAATCTTATTTTCAGGCTTGCTGTAGGCTTCCCTAGGTACTACAGGCAACCTATTTTACACTTATTTAATTTCCATAATTTACAGCGACATGCATTTTGTTGATAACTGTGCTCTTGATAGAAGGGAAGCTTTCTCTTTTTCAGTCCAAATGGCTAATTTACTTTGGTATGATCCTGAGTTGCAAGTATCTTGTTTTAATGCTGCTTTAACTAGTAATTTACTTCAATTTATATTGTAAACCCAGACAGTGCCTGATCATCATTGACCCAACAGGGGAAAAATTGTGAGATCAGAGCAACATTTTCCATTATGGCTTTTTGCACTGATATAGCAGTCCCCATGTAGTTATAAATCGATACAGTTACCCTGCTCCACAGTTTACGCTAAAGGCACATTTACTGCAAATAGAACAGCATCAATTATAGATGCCATAAGTAATTGTCTCTTGAGCCTCTTTTTGGCAGTGCAGTTAACCACGAATTGATAAAGGGATGTCTCCTGGCCCATTTATCTCTCTATTTTCCTGGATATATCTTAACAGCACGAGTAAGGCGGAGAACTTCAGAGATGGTCCAAGGATGCATCCGTCACAACAAGGCATGGCTGCACGGAGGTGAACATGATGAAATGACTCTGTAGAGCTTTGTGTCACCAGGGAACATTTTACAGCGCACCTGTTGTGTGTGCACCAGTTCACATTTACAATCTACCAACACGTTTTGTTTATTACTTATTTATTTAAAACTTTTCTAGACCGGCCCTTACCATGAGCTCAGGACAGTTTAACAATAAGACAATAGAAAGTATAATAAAAATTTCCAACTAGCAATAAAACCCCAATTAAAACAGTCAAATCTTAAAACATTGGGAAAATAAAAAGGTTTTAGCCTGGCGCGGAAAAGAATAAAGTGACGGTACTAGGAGAACCTCTCTCGGGAGCAAATTCCACAATCAGGGTGCCACTGCAGAGAAGGCCCTTCTCTGGATAGCCACCCTCCTAATCTCCTTCAAGAAGGGCTCCCAGAGCAGAACCTCTGCCTCAGATCTCTTGTACAAGTAACTGAATGTGGTGTAAAGGAATATAAAAGGAAGAACTACTACTTCACAAAGTTTATTTATTTATTTATTAAAAGCTTTTCTAACACATCCACCACTAGCGTCTTGGAACAGCTTACAATAAAAAACAATAGAAGAAAACTAAAACCCCACTTAAAATCATCTAAACATTAAAATGATGGAAAAATAAAAAGGCTTTTGCCTGAGGCTGAAAAGTTGGCGCCAGGCAACATTGGCACCAGGAAAACCTCTCTGGGGAGCATATTCCATAGTCGGGGCGCCACTGCAGAGAAGGCCCTCCTCCGGGTAGTCATCTTCCCAATCTTCCTGATGCAGGACCTTCACCTCAGATCTCAAGGGGCAGGAGGACATATAGGAAAAAGGCATTCCTTCAGGTATCCTGGACCCAAGCCATTTAGGGCTTTATAGGTCATCATCAGCACCTTCAGTTGGACCCAGACTTCAGTTGGCAGCCAGTGAAACTGATAGAGGACCGGCATAATATGTGAATACCTGAGTGTCCCCGTTAACATCCTGGCAGCTCTTGTTCTGAACCAATTGAAGTATTTGGACTGTCTTCAAGGGCAGCCCCATGTACAGCACATTACAATAATCCAGTGCTTCATTAGTACAGCTAAGGTATGGAAATTGCTGCCACATAATGAAACAATAGTTGCCAACTTGGATGACTTTAAAACAAGATGAGCTAGTCCCAGTAGCTGTATCTGCCCTCTGTATGTGATCAGAAGCAGCATGTGCCTTTGTGCACAGGTTGCTGGGGTACATAAGCACGGGGGGAGGGGGGTGTCATGCTAATGCTCTGTTTGTGGGTGCTTTCCATAGGCTCGGCCACTGCTTGGCCACAGTTAGCCAAAAATTGGCTACTGTGAAAACACAATGCTGGAGTAGATGAACTTTGCTCTGATCCAGCAGGGCTATGCATGTGTTCTTATTGGCTTAAGTTGTAAATCGGCTGCTTGTTTCCATCTGCAGCTGAAAGCTTTTATTTTACTTTTTCAAGTACACACCCAAATGTGCACTTTTCCCATAGACTAAAATCTGAAAAAAAAAATCTCCAGAAAAATGTGTGCTTTTTCATAATGCATGTGATTTTGTGAAACATACACACACAAACACAAGGTCAGCAATATACAAGCATTTCCTGGAAGATATACTCACAATGAATGCTGCTCCAGGATTTTATAGTATGATGCATCACCTTTAAGAACATCACAGTGTTCATTCCATTTAGATCTGAAATTAAATCTTGCTTTGCTAGAAAATGTAAAATTTTACCACATTTTAAAAATACCTTTTTGTGAGCACTCCTTTATGAAACTACATTTGAACTCTTGTAGTGTAGCGATTTGAGTGTTGGACTGGGCTCTGGGAGAACTCTGGGCCAGTCACTAACTCTCAGTCTAAGCTACCTCACAGGGTTGTTGTAAAAGTAAGATTGAGAGGAAGATGAAGTTTATGTAAGTTTACATAAGTTTACATAAGGAAAAAAAGGT
Source organism: Varanus komodoensis (assembly GCF_004798865.1). NCBI lineage: Eukaryota > Metazoa > Chordata > Lepidosauria > Squamata > Varanidae > Varanus > Varanus komodoensis. Next base: position 47,897,455 of record NW_025335941.1, read on the forward strand.
GTGATATGAATTTAATTAACTAATTGATTGCTTGAAAATATAAATGTTGATGCAATAATGATGCATCAGCTTATAGAACTAAGTTGATTTGACCCAGAATTAGGTGCATGCAACTAAACTAGCAGAAGCATAATTATTTGCCCCTGTTCCATAGGACAGTCCTTCCAGAACCCTGAAGTTGAGGTCCTCTGATTGGGTGAGTTATGATATAAGGAAAGGATCCCACCCCACCCCGCAATAAAATGGGTGGTGTCACCTTCTGGATTCTGGCTTTCTCACCAAATTTGTACCATTTCTAATCGTAGATACTGGAAAAAATAATTTGGAAGGCTATAAATCCAAATTCATTTATTTATACATATATGTTTGCAAATAATTCAGGGTTGAGGCAATTTTTCCCAACTTCTTTTTGACTCAAATTCCATTTTGAAGAACAAAACTCTGAAGTTGCAAAAGTTCTTTCAAACTGGTCCAACAATTATCTGTTATTTTATAGGTATGACATTCTGATGCCCTCTGGTTGTGTAAACATGAATGATTAACATATGTATTACATGATTTCATCTTTCTTACATTTTATACAAGGAAAAAAACAGGTAAAGCATGTTTGACAAAGTCAGTTCTCTTACACATTTTGTTTTGTCATGTTTTTTCAAAATCAGGATCAGGGTCTGGTGGGATTCCCATGAACAAGAAAGCAAATGGCCTTGTGCAGAAATCTTGAATTCCCATACACATATAAAGGTTCTCACATTTCTGGTAACAATGTCAATAAGGTTAGCACTTTGACATGGGTTTCATAAAATACTGTTTTAAATGGTCTTTATTGGCGAACTTGTTGGGACACACAGAGAGAGAACAGAATTCAGCTATCAATTGCCAGTGTGCTTCTTTCCCTTCTCCTTCAGGTATGTGTCATGCCAGGAGGAAATTCAGGCAAGATTTTTTTAAAAAACCCTATATATTAAAATTATGACAAGACCACCATGTAAGGCAGTAAGTTTATGTGTAAAATTTGCCCTTTTAATAAAACCACTGTAGAAAGATTTGCAATTAGGATAAAGCAATTTCAAACAAAACCCTACATAACATTGAGGATTTCCATAATGCATGTTGATAGGCTTTTGATTTATGATTTGGAAATGTGCTAGAATAATATACAACAGGCTTGTGAACAATGGCAGAATTGTTCAAAGAATATAAGGGAAATGTATTTGAGAAAGGCAACTAATGCCTCAGGATCCTGACGGAAAACAAGCTAAAACAGAAAGTGAAGTGATCTAACAGAAAGAAGTTGCGTTGAGGAAAAAAATATTAATTTTCTTTGCCTTGGCATTCCTCATGACACATCACCTCACAAGTTGTTCATATTAAATTAATAAGCTTCAAACCAGCCATAGTTAAGTTTTGCTCTGACAAGTTCTTTCTAGACATAGAATATATGCAAGGTCTACTTTGCCCTGTGTGTGTGTGTATTGCAGTATTAATTTCCCCCTGACATTTTTTCATTGCTCATTCCATAGACAGGAATCGCAGAATTGTAGCATATGTAGATATCAGCTGTGAGAACAGTTATGAATCCTGTTCTGTATTTCTAAATATTTTAAAAAATGTATGTGTTCCAAAAGCAGTCCTTTCTAAGTTTATTTTTGTTGAAAGCGAATATGTGTTTTGCTATGCCTTTGAGTGGAGAACAATTGTTGGAAAATTCAGGGAGTGTGAAATCTGGTAAATAATGAAGTTCTGATCTGCACTAGTCCAGGAAGTATGGATCAGGTCAGTTTACACTGGAATTCACAAAGATCAAATTTCCCAAGCATTCCTTTCCCATATGAACCAGCCCTAATGCTAATTTGTAATGCTACTTCACAGTTCGCCTTGATCAGATGCTAGGTTAGCTATCCCCCAAATCAGCACATTTTCATTGGATGTCAAACTCCTATGAAAGAAAAGTTCACTAATTCAGGTTCCTGCTGTCTTTGTAAAGACAGGCAATGGTTGCTCATTTACAATGATATTTTGGGTCAATAGGAGCAAAGCCAGCTCTACGATTCCTTCTGTTGGGTTCAATCCAGATTTAGGACAGCATCCAGTCTGACAATAAAACTAATGCAAGAGACTTCAAGCACAACACCAGGATCTTTAGCTGGTGCAACAGGTTTTCCAGGGAATCCTGCCATGCCAAAGATTACAGTTGGGTAGTACAACATAATTTATGCTTCTGCTAGTCAAAGTATCCATAGTCAAAGGAGACTGCCATGATTTAAAAGTCCTATTGATTTCAATGTGCCTAACCTATGATTTGTTGGACTGGGAATGTCATCTCTCAAGTGAGACACTGAATATACATGATCAGTTGGTTTCATAAGGATGTCAGTTTTTTTGTATAGAAAAGATAATTTGACCATTTTGACAAATGACGTTTCAAGTGGCTTTGTCTGACATTGGCTTCTAATGAAAATGTAAAATATGCATGAGCTGGGATTTAACTCATTTTCTGTCTATGCAGCCTCTCATGCTTTATCGGCATTCATGCGTAATGCAAAAAGTACAAGGGAGACAAACATGAATGTGTACTGAGTATGAAGACAATGTTCGAGTTCTTGATTTTCTTCAGCATTGTCCAAGAAATAAATTGTTGCCTGAAAGACTGGGTTTGTGCCAACTTAATTTTCACCAGAAACTTAGGAGAAATTGCTTCCCCTGCCCCAACACTTCAGAATGATGTGTAGTTTAAAAGGAGGTTCGGAAATCAGGATTCTTCCTTAGGTTCTTCTAGAAACACATCACTGCGTTTCAAAGCCAAAGGTGGAAAAAGAAAAAGAAAAAGAAAAAGAAAGCTTGTCAAATTTGGGAGTATCCTGTCAGCTATAATTAGAGGTGCCAACTACTGACAAAAAGCAGCTTTGCATGAAACTTCTCCATGGAAACAAAGAAGCTTTGCAAGGAAGGTGTCAGAAAGCAAGAGGGTTCTCTCCACCCCACACGCACACACACAACCACCCCTGAGCGCTGGAACAGCGATTCCCTTAATAAGTAGCTCCTCCCAGTAATGGAAAGTCAGCATAAGCAATTCAGGTTTGGCTCTGCAGTCCACCAGACAACTACTGCGCTTGAATTCTGTTCAACATTGCAAAGGCCCACCAGCACACCCTATATGGGCAACTAATGAAATATCCTGCTGTGAACTGTGGAGAGGATTTCAAATGGCATCAAAGAACAGTGGACACCAGGACCGAGTATGTCAACTTTCGGATCCTCCAAAATGCACACCCTGCCTTTCCACCAAAACTGGCACTTGAGCCAGAATGACAGGAAACGATCGATGAAAATACTCGCACTTAAAGCAAAAACACAGATCAGTTAAGAGCACAATCAAAAATGCAGCAAGAAAAAGAATTAAGCAGCATCCTAAACCTGAAAAGCCCCTCAGCAACAGAGCAGTAAGCATGCCAACGGCTTTCCTGAATAAAAAGGTCTTTCCCCGCTGACAGAAGCACTCCAAAGAGGAAACAGTGGTGTAGTGGAACCAGGGCTCTCAGGAATGCTGCAGCAGCCCTTCTTCATTAGCAGGGGTGCTGGCCCCCTTTGTCCCCTACCCAGCCTCAGAATTCCCTTTCCCCTTGGAGCTTAGCTGAAATGCTCACGGTGGCTGCCGGAAAAGAGTTCTCTCAGCAACAGTGTACTGCTCTTCACTGTAATGTAGAAAGTGCAAAAGGGGGACTGAAGCTGAATATTTAAAAATAAAAATAATGACTACAGGGAAATTACACGACTTTATTGTTAACAGTGGAGAAACTGACATTATAAAAGACTGTACATACCTAGTCTCAGTTATCAATTCAGACAGAAGCTGTTGTCAAGAAAATCAAAAGTGAGACTTGGAAGAGAAGTAATGAAGGAGCCAGGCCCTTCAAGTAGAAGGATGGTTCACTGGAGAACAAGGCTGAGATCATCCTCACGATTTTATTCCTGATCACACACTATATGGGTGTGAAAGTTGGACACAGAAGAAATTTGGTACATTCGATCCAGTTGAAACATGTATCTAGAGGAAAGATATATAGATACACTGGACAAGCAGAAAAATGAACGAGTCAGAGTTTACCCTAGAATCAAAAAGTAACAAAACTAAGGCTTTTTTTAATGTACTTTGGACACATCAGGAGAAGACGAGACTCACCGGAGAAGACTATCATGCTAGGGAAAGACAAAGGCAGCAGATGAAAAGGAAGACTACACAGAGATGGACTGGCTCCATAAAGGAAGCCAACGCCTTGAATTTGCAAGAGCGGGGCTGTCATGGACAGGACATCTTGAATGCCTTCTATTCATAGGGTTGCCATAAGTTGGAGATGACCTCACAGAACATAATAACATTTACATCAGACCCGCAGAGTCCTTTCCTGAAAACATAAGTTCAGGTTCAAGAGTCTGTCTTGTACCTTTTGCAATGAAGACAGATGCAAACTATTCGTTTGCTTTCTCTGCTATATCCTCATCTTCCTCAGCGGTCCTTTAACTCCACTTTTGTACAATGGTCCGCCTGCCTCACTGGAAGGTTTCCTGTTTCTGATATAATAAAAGAAATATTTACTATAAGATAATTACAACACATCCACATTTTGGGGACACCCTGCTTTCATTTTCCATCCCAAGTATTCCTGTCTGGAGAATGGCAGCATGTTCCTAGTATTAAATAGGTTTTAGGGTGAGGTATTGTCCCTCACAGTGCCTCTGTGGAGCAGTTTTCCCCTTCCAGTTTTTCTAGTCTACTCAACAGGACGCTGCTCTGAAGGTGGACCAGCAACGTCCTGTTCCTTCTCAGAGCCAAAGCCAGGGCTGTGGTGACAGCTAAAGAGACTGATTGACATGCCTTTTTGTGGGGTCCTAGTGGCAGGGCAACTGCAAATGGGGGATTTACTACTTCACTGTTGATGCTTTGAAGCTCACAATAATTTCTGAACATAATAGTGAATTCATGATATGGTGATCCATGTTACCTATGAAGGTATGAATAAGCTCTGACCAACAAGCCAACTAATTTTAGTCAGGTTTCAGGCCATTTTTTGGCACATAAATAGTTTTGGTTGCCTGTAGGCTGGGCTAAAGACACAGGGAATGTGACCATGTTGATACTCCTGGATCCCTCAGCTGCTTTTAATACCATCAGTCATGGTATCATTCTGGGGTAACTGTCTGAAATGGGAGTGTGGGGTACTGCTTTTCAGTGGTTCTGTTCTTAATTGGATGGTTGGCCCCAAGGGTGGTACTTAGGGAAAACAGCTCACTCCCATGATCTCTCCTGCATGGGGTTCCTCACTGGTTGGTCTTGTCTCCCATGCCATTTAACCTCTTGATGAAAATACTGAGGGGGGTCATCTGGAATTTTGGAGTGCATTGTAATCAGTGTGTTGATGACACACGGCTCTATTTCTCTTTTTCTTCTGCAGGTGAGGCTGAGAATGTACTAGCCAGTGCCTGGCTGTGATAATGGACTGGGTGAGGGCTAACACAGTGTAGCTCAATCCAGACAAGACTGAGATGCTGTTGGAGATGTTGCTCAACCTCTTCTTCTTCAAAAAAACAAAACAAAACTGGACAGCCATCTGAGTGGGATAGTGTAAATTGGTGCCCTGCAACAGCAGGGGGTTGGACCTGATGGTCTTCCAACTCTACTGTTCTATGGTTATAGGCTGGACTGAAGTCCCCTTGAAGGAACAGATTTGTAGCACAACAGTAATCCTCAAGTCATAGAATTATAGGATAGTAGAAGCTAGAAAGGGTCAATGATGCATGGCTCCAGATTAAAGCTACCCTAACATTTTTAATGTCACCGCTGTGGGAAAGCCCATCATCTCCCTAGGTAATTGGCTCCACTGTCGTATTGCTCTTACAGTCAGGGGGCAAAATGTAGCAGCCAGACTGACAACAAGAAGGTCCCAGCACATAACATCAGTGCTGGCCCACATGCCCTGGCTGCCTGCACCTTTCTATGGCCCATTTAAGGTGCCAGTTTTAATGTTTGAAGCCTCACATGACTTGGAGCTGTAATACTTGATAGAATGCCTCTCTGAACTATAATCTATTCAGATAGTATGATTAGCATCTGGGGCACTCTGAATGCCACGTCTGACACTCAGTTATCATCAACAAGCAGGGCCTTCCCTATGGTAGCCACTAAAATATAAAAGTTTATTCACACTACGGGTCACCTGGTGCCTACTTGACTATCCTTTTGGAACCAGGCTAAGTCTTCCTTCTATGCCAAGGCACTTAACAGCTTGAAATGGCACTTCAGGAGTGGGCATTGTCAGCTATTTTAGGAGGCTAAATTCTATGAACCTGCTTTAGTGGTTTAAGCTGTTAAAATCTGGTTGTAAAATTTTTAATGATGTTTTATTGTTATTTATTCATTTTAATAATTGTTGTACACCACCCAGACAGCTTCAGCTATTGGACAGTATAGAAATAAACTTAAGAACATCTAGGTCTGACAGAATCCAAGCTCCAGATACCCTCTACGTGCCTTCTTAGCCTCTCCATGGTACTTACATTTTTTTTCCTGCAAGTTTTATCTCCGCATTAAAGAGCTTGCTTTTGCTTCTGTTTAGAAATTCAGGAGCATTTCCAGTATATTCCTATGAATTAAGATAAATACATTTTTAGGTGTATTTGTTCAGTGCATTTGAGTTACAGCATGCACACATGTGCTGGTCCTCCTCACTATTTGACGCAAGGTCTCTTGGGCTGTGTGCAGCTGCTGCAGTCTACACACCGGAAAGGGTTCACCTGTTGGATAGTGCAGAAGTTAACTAATCAAATAAACACTGCAAGGAATGTCGTTCCATGCTGCCCCTTCTGTACCCTCAGTCTAATTCCCAGGCTGTTCTCTGGCCAGAACACATGGCCAAGAGAGAGAGAGAGAGAGAGAGAGAGATGGTTCTGGGACCACCAGCAGTAACTATGCGTGGATGAAAAGGTACCAAACAACAATGTGATACAGTCCTCTTGGAACTGTGCTACTACAGAATTCAGGAAAGGCTTCCATGACAGAATGCTTCTGCCTCCTAATACATAATAATAATAATAATAATAATAATAATAATAATAATAATAATAATAATGCCAAAGAGGTGGACTCCCCGGGGATGGTGGAGGACAGGAAGGCCTGGAGGAATGTTGTCCATGGGGTCACGATGGGTCAGACACGACTTTGTGACTAACAACAACAAAGAAATAATTCATTTCTATGCCACCCCAAACTCTCTGGGTGCTCACAGAAATTGCAACACAAATTAAGGATACCCTAATGAAAAGCTTCTAACAACAGCCTAAACAGTTGCAATAAACCATTGGACCTGATAGAAACAATGGCCAAAAATGCCCCATCATATCCCATTAAAAGGTAAAGGTAAAGGTTTCCCCTTGACATTAAGTCCAATCATGCCTGACTCTAGGGGACGGTGCTTATCTCCGTTTCCTAGCCGAGGGAGCCAGCGTTTGTCCGCAGACAGTCTCCCTGGTCATGTGGCCGGCATGACTAAACACTGAAGTGCATGGAATGCTATTACCTGCCCACCGAAGGGGTACCTTATTATCTACTTGCACTTGCATGCTTTCGAACTGCAAGGTTGGCAGGAGCTGGGACGGAGCAACAGGAACTCACCCCATTGTGCAGATTCAATCCGGCGACCTTTCAGTCTACCAGCCCAGCAGCACAGCGGTTTAAACCACTGTGCCACCTGCATATCCCATTAAGTGCTATCAAAAGAGCATAGTCTTAGCCTGGCACTGAAAAGAGGATTGTGTTGGCGCCAGGCAGATCCCAGTGGGGAGAGCATTCCATAGTTTGGGAGGCCACCAAGAAAGTTTTCTTTTTCATAACCACTTTCTGAGCCTCCCTTCTTCCTCAGAGGAGGAATTCAGCAGAAGGCCTTAGATGGGAATTACAGGATGTGTTTCTGCCTAAACATGTGCAGGATTGTGCTCTTAATATATCAAAATCTCTAGCTAGACTGCCATAAAATACCACATAGAAGATAAAAATAATAACTAAATGTTATAAAACTTTAAGAACACACTGTGGTTCAATGCACAGTAGAATTTGTCCTTCCTTTGCTTGTTCCTATGGATGAATTTCAGCCGCTGAACACAATATTCCTTGTGTAGCATCCACTTATCCACTGTGTGTGTGTAATGGAGGATTCTGAATAATCAAAGTAATATAGGATAGCAGAGACCTGTTTTGGCAGCAGTCCATGTGAACAGGATCTAGGTATTTTAGCTGATCATCAGCTGAACATGAGCCAACAGGACTCAAAAAGCTACTGTGGTCCTAGGCTTCATAAAGGGAAGCATTGTGTGCAGATCACAAGAAGTAAGAGTTGCACTCTGTTCAGGCTGCATCTGGAGCACTATGTCTAGTTCAGGGTGCCAAATTGTAAGAAGGACTTTGACAACCTGGAACATATCCAAAGGTCAGTGACAAGGATGCTGAGAGCACTAAAAACCAAGTTCTGTGGAGGGATAGTTGAAAAAGTTGCATGGATTACTGACGATTAAGTGAAGACAAATAGATGAAGAGTAATGATACAAAAGACGAAGCAGACATGTACTGTTACAGCAAGGGATGAGATGAGAACTGAAGGGAGCAGATATCTGCCAAACACTGGAAGAAAAGTTCATGAAACTGATCAGCAGAACAGGAAGCCTTGGGAGGTGATAGGCTCTTTTCTTCAGGACATTCTGCCAGATGGCCATCTTCTAGAGATTCATTCACACAACCTGGACCACCGTCTGTCAGGGATACTGTTGTTGGAGCCTTCATTGAACATCCTGATTCAGCAGGTCATTGGACCAGATGCCCTCCAAGAACCCTTCCACCTCCCTGATTCTATGAATCAGAGCAGGTGGTACAAAGTGGCAATGTGACATGCACCTGTGATTTATTATTTGTAACAAATAAACAACACTGGTTAAGCTCTATGACCTCAAGTTTGGTAAATAAAATAAAATAAAATAAAATCAGGGCTCATAAAATTAATTGCAAATGTGCAGATAAGTGAATCTGTCAATTTGAATTTTCAAAGTTTCTCATTGTCGCAATCTTACGTTTGGCTCATCCCAAACTTTGAGTATTTCTCCAATTTCGTATTTGGGTCATCCCAAATGTTGAGATTTTTATTCTAAAGTTTCCGTGGAAATTCATAAGTATTGTTATATTGATTTCTTCTGACATATTCTTGCCTAATATAGCAATTTTGCAAGCTATTTTCCTAATATAATACATTTTCAAGTATTATTTTCCTTAGCCTTTTTATGCATGTTTATCAGAATGCTCCATCATAAATGTCAAAGGGTTACTGAGTTTCAGTTCACACAGCAATTCGAAAGTAAAATATAGGGTAACTTTGCATTGAAATGGCAACTCAAGCACCTCTCTCCCATTCCTGAGGTTTAGAACATTTTTTCTTCTCCTGCTGGTATTAAAAACAGAGCTATAGAAGGACTGGCAGCTTTCCCCCATGTCCATCAGGCCTTGCACCACACCCCAATCCTTGCTGTCTTCCACCTGCAAATGTCAGAAAACTGCAATAGATTCAAATGAGTTCAGATTTCTATGAATCTAGGTGGCAAATGTTGCAGTGGAGCAGGTTTATCTGAGTGATACCCATCTAGCAGATCAGTTTTTCACCAGGGTGGTGGGATTTGCACTATTTTGCATTTTCAGTACACATTTGTGCAAATGCACACTTATGCAAATGCATTAATAACACCAATACATACCTGTGCTGATGGGCAGTAATCCTGCTATGAATTAATTCAAGCAGAAAACATTCTAATTTAAAAAATCTGATTCTGTCAATGAGTGGGCAGTGCAATGAACAAAATCCATATATATTGGGAGCTTGGGAGTGCTCCTCGACCGAGAACTTTCACTGGAAGCTCAGGTGACAGCAGTAGCGAGGAGCACTTTCTTTCAGCTTCGGCTGATCCATCAGCTGCGTCCCTACCTGGAGGACGACTGCCTGGTGACGGTGACACACGCGTTGGTGACTTCCCGACTTGACTTCTGTAACACACTCTATGTGGGGCTGCCCTTGAAGATGGTCCGGATACTTCAATTGGTTCAGAATAGAGCTGCCAGGCTGCTGATGGGGACTGGGCATTATGTCCACATGACTCCAGTTCTCCGTCAGCTTCACTGGCTCCCCATTGAAGTACAGGCCCAATTCAAGGTGTTAGTTATGACCTATAAAGCCCTTAACGGCTTGGGTCCTGGTTACCTGAAGGAGCGCTTACGTCCATATATGCCCGCCCGCCCCTTGAGATCAGCAGGAGAGGCCCTTCTCCAGGAACCCTCTGTGAAGGATTCTAGGAGGGTAAGTACTCAGAGGAGGGCTTTCTCTGCGGTGGCACCCAATCTATGGAATGCGCTCCCCAGAGAGGTCCACCTGGCACCGTCGTTATTTGTTTTTCGGCGCCAGGCGAAGACCTTTTTATTCAAACGCTATTTTAATTGTTAATATTATTTATTTATTTTATTTTTTGGGCCAGGTCAACTCATATTATTTTGTTTTATACTATGTTATTTATTTATTATTGTGAGCCGCCTCGAGGCTTCGGCGAATGGGGCGGCATAGAAGCCTTCTAAATAAATAAATAATATGTAGTTTAAAACATGTTTTCACTTTCACACTTGCAAGTCAAGGTACTGAAAGAAGAAGCAGAGGAGAGGAGAGGAGAGGAGAGGAGAGGAGAGGAGAGGAGAGGAGAGGAAGAAGGAGGTTTTCATCTTCCCTCTCCCCTTTCCTCCTGCTCTGTTTCAGATGGTCATGGGAGTTGTAGTTTTCCAGAGGGAAGCTGTAGCAATTGACACACTCACTTGGGAGTATTTCTCACATTGCTCTGGAAAAGCAATGTGAGAAAATATTCTGCACTTTCTTAAAAGTAAACTATGGCAGCTTCATAGTTTCATGGTTTTAGATGTTTCATATCCCTTTCAGTGCTTCTGATTTCCCTTTATAACAGAGCAGCTCTACATATCCCTACTCACAAGTAATTCCAAATCAGTGGGCATAGGATTTCAGCCTTACGGAACAATCCTATGCAAATTTAGGCAGCAATGCTGGCTGGGGCATGCTGGGATTTATAGGCCTCCTTTCTATGTAAACTTGCATAGGATTGTGCCCTTAAATATTCACTTTTAGAAACAGGATCAAGAGTGAGGGAAAAGAAAGGGTAGAAAAAAGTGTCAGCTATTTAGAAATGTTATATTGTTAATCAAACTGACTCATGCTGTTGGTATTGAGTCACTACCCATGGGATTTATATAAATGGATATGCTTTATAAAAGCTATGTAAAGCGGGAAATGAGGGTGAATGTTTGAGTCCGCAGCGTTAGGGGAGATTGGTGTATGGTGTTAGCTGTAAAGTGGAGTTGGAGACCAAGACTCAACAAAGTCTTCAGATTTGCCCTACAGCTGTAATAACCATTTTCCATGAACCATTTTTGAACCCATCCATTTTCCCTTGTTTTCACTCTGGTTGGCCTGACCCTCCTGCAGGCTCCAAAAGTTATGCTTTGCAGAGAGAGGGTCATCATAACACTTAAATGTGATTTACATCGAGATTCCTCTGGCTTGGTTTTAGAAGGAGGCATTCTGCAATCACAAAAGGCACTGATCGTGACATTGTTTTACCTGCTAGTTATTCACAGACATGATGCAAAAGGCATTGACTGTTAAATTTCCAAGGTGCACATACCTGGATGACACTTGCTCTTCCCAGGTATCCAAGTATCATAGAAACATAGCAAGTCAGAAGGGTTCTCCCGGGACATCTAGTCTGACCCCTGGCATGAGCCAGGTCTGCTAATATAATGTCCAGCTTGTGGGTGTCCAAACTTTCCTTGAACACTCTCACCAATGGGGAGTGAAGAGGCTTCCACCTCCCATGGAAGCCCATTCTATATCCTAGGAGTCCTAACCATCAGGAGGTGCTTCCTGACATCCAACCTGAAACCCAGTTCCTTTAGCTTTGCCCCACTGGATCGCATTCTTTCCTCCACCACAGGGGAGGACAGGTCATGACCTTCCATTGCTTGGCACCCCTTCATATATCTCTATGTTACTATAAGATCCCCTCATAGTCTCCTCTTCTCCAAGCTGAAAAATCTTAGTTCCCTCAATCTCATCTCATATAGCATCCCCTGCAATCCAGCCATTCTCCTTGTGACCCTGTGCTGAACTGATTCCAACCTTGCTATGTCCCTCTTGTAATGTCGAGCCCAGAATTGCAAACAGTACTCCAGTTGTGGGTGCACCAGAGTCTTATGGACCAGCACCAGTACCTTTCTCAATCTGGAATCCAGGCCTATGGCTATACAACTGAGGATGGAATTCGCCCTCTTAACTGCTCTGTTACACTGCTGGCTCATGTTTAGCCTACTGTGGCCAAGTACCCCGAGATCCCTTTCCCAAGTGCTGCTCTCCAGCTGCTTGTCCCCATCCTGTACCTATGGCAACTATTCCTGATTCCCAAGAGAAAGAGTTTGCACTGATCAATATTGAATGCCATCCTGTTGCCCCCTGCCCACTTCCACAGTCGGTCTAGATCCTTTTGGACCTGGAATGCCTGCTCCTCCATTGTGGCCACCACCCCCACTTTGGTATCATTTGCAAATTTGGTCAGCAGACTGGTTACCCACTTCTCCAGGTCACTGATAAAAAGGTTGAACAGAATCATTCCCAGAACTGAGCTCTGGGGGACTTTGCTCATCACTAGCTAACATCCTGAAGACTATCCAACCTCTGCTTGCGGTCCGTCGCCCATGCCATAATTTGCTGAACAGCACATCCATCTATCCCAAAGCTCATCAATTTCTCAACCAGGATATCACTCAGTGATGAATTACATGCCAAAATCCAGATAAACCATTGACTTCTTCTGACAAGGTGACTGCTCAGGTTTGTTCTGGTAGATTCTCCAAGCCATCTCCTAGAGAAATTCCCTGAATGGAAGAAGCTGCCTTATACCAGGCAGGATCATTTGCTCATCTCCTCTGCCTGGCTGTGGCTCTCCAGGGTCTCAGGAAGAAGTCTTGAGCATCAATTGTTCAACTGGAGATGAATAAAATCAAAACTGGGGATTTCTGCATGCAAAACATGTGCCTGTCACTGAGCTCCTTTTTCAAAAAACAAAACAAAACACTTTTATCAATTGCAACCAAAAGCTAAAAGGTGTCATGTGCTAAAAGGTGCCTGCTCTGTGTCTGTGAGTTCGTTTACATGCACATACATGCCCCTCCTGCTGATCCCATTGGGCAAATGGGACCCACCACTTGTGCAATGCAAACTGAATGCTTCCTACAGGAAGCCTCAAAATGGGGCAGAAGGGAGCTTTCCCACTTGTCTTACTCCAGAAATTGGTGTTTCTGTTTATTTCCAGTTGCTCCAGGAAGAGCAAAATCTCGGTCATGCAAGAACAGACTTGACAGGGAGGCAGTACCTAGTTGAAGACAACCTCCTGCATTCCTATGTATAGATGTATTTCTTCCATGATTTATTACTAGCAAATGACTACCAAGTTTTTAACTCAATGCTCCAGAATTTCCTAGTTTTAAACTTTTCTCAATGTAAATCAATTATAATACGCAAACAGGCAATAAGTACGTCATCTCACTCTAAGTGTTGGAAGTCTAACACTCCATATTCTTTTTTATTCTGCATAAACTAAACTAGAAAGAAGGAGAAGGCCAAAACACATATATAGCAAAATTAACCATAAGATGATATACATATTTATGTGTTATCTTCATTGGGATTTGCTCCCAGGTGAAGGGGTATAGGATTGCACCCTTAGGCAATATGGCATTCAAGACAGCTAGACTTCCTTGCAATTAATCATGCACAAGATTCTGAAGGTGTTCTTTTAATCCAGTATACACTTACCGAAGAGCAAATCCATTCAGTTCAGCACAATTTACTTCTGAGTACTTATGCATTGAATTGGATTGTTAAAGGATATCCGCAGACTACAGCTTCCTATTGAGTTATATATCCCACCATCTTGAAAATGGTTTGGCTTTCCATTACTTGAATAGGGTGGTGACTAATTCAGGGATTGCTATTAAGCTTGCAGTGGCTGAGGCTTTCTTAAGAGCAAAGAGTGTGTGGTCAGCCGAAAAGCCCCACGAAAGCCAATAAGCACAGTTCAGTCTTGAACATGGCTGTAGTCCATTCCTTGATTAATGTCACATTGAACCTGCAATCTGGCTCTGGTTATGGAGTGCTTTAAACAGAAAACAGATTGAAATGAAGGAAAAGTTGCTACTAAACACCAGGCACTCTGAAATATTAGCCCAGAACAAAAAATCACAGTGTTCTTATTTATTTATTTGGTATTTACAAGTGGCTTTTCTACTACATGGATTTAAAGTGGTTGGATATATATTGTGGCTCATTCACCCAATGTTGCGTTGCCCATACTTTCAGTGCTTTGCTTCTTGCAGATTTTGACTCCCTTTATGTATCCCTGTGTCCTTTGGGGTGCTGCTGTCTTCCAGGGGTCTGATTACCAGTACTAAGTCCTCAGGGCATAGAATTTATAAATCATAGAAATGATATCTGGCTGACCCCTTGGAAGGGTCATCGTTTGATTAGCCAGCATGCATGGTGTAAACCCCACATCATGCAGCTTTTCATGGATCCTGACAGGCCTTCTTCATGAGTCACGATTGGCATGGAAGCAGCTGCGAACACAGCAGCACTCACATGTCACACATCATCCACAGAGCTGGCCAACGCTCATCCTCGGTGGACTAAGCTGAAAATAGTGACCCAGCCCCACTTCCGTCCTCTCGGACATAGTGTCTTCTACCAATGCTGGGGAGTTGAGTTGGGTGGCTCGTTACCAAGTCCAACTCAAGTCACGTGAGCAACAAGTGAGTGACTTGACTCAAGATTTCTGCTGCTTTGCCTCCAAGTCACTCACCTCTGACATGCAGCAGGCTTTCCTGGGGTGATCTCGGTGGAAGGCATCTGCAGTGGGCAAGAAAGCAGCCATGAGATGTTGCAACAGGGGGAGGACAAGGCTTCAGCTCTCCTTTTTGGCAGAAGGGAGGAAGTGGGAAGAAGAGACAAGGGGGTGCAGGCAAGGGGAAGGGTTGCAATAGGGGGAAAGCAAGGCTTCAGGTCTTCCTTTTGGCCCTGGGGGACATTACAACTCTCCCATCCCCGCACTCACACCCCATCACCACCTCCCTTTTTTCTGTTCAAGTTGACACTTGAGAAGAGGATGAGACTCAACTTGAAAATGTCTTGCAATGAACTGAGTCTTGACTGGGACTTGAAAGTAAAGACTTGAGACTTGACTCAAGACTTGGAGTAAAGGACGTGAACACATCACTGTCTTATACTATCCTAGAAGCAAAACATGAGATATATAGACCTTTACATTGAGCCCCCACCCCCCACTCCCCCACACACACACTGCTTCCAACAGGACACTCTTGATGGATCATTCATATTACAGTAGGATTTGGGGTGAACATTTTCTGGAATGAGAGGTCCTTGCATGTGTGTTTGCAGAGCAGGTACAGCAGAATGCAGGTCACCATCCTAGATGACATTGACTGAAGCCAAGAGAAGGAAGACCTGAATCTTGCAGGAGTGCTCCCTGAGCGGACTTCCTCTTCAGACACTCCAGGAAGCAGGAAAAGGGGGAAAATAATAATTCTGCAATCCCCAGCAGCACTTCCCATGCCATTCCTCAACCAGGAAAAGAGGGGGGGGGAGAGGGAGAGGAGGGGAGAGGGAGGGAGGGGGAATATTATATTGGGTATTGATAATTCTGAAAATATAAGAATGGAGATGTTGGACTGAACAGATTGCTGGAAACAGCAAGGAGTGTGTAATTTCTTAATGATTGAGTTTGTCTTTCTAGAATGTCATTCCAATCTTTAATTCATTAATCGGAGTCTTGCTAGCATCACTTAAATATTCTTTCATTTCTTTCCAACAAGATAATGGAAATAAAATGCTGTTCGCTTTATTTTGTTGGGTGTTTTTTGTGTTGTTCTTAGCTTTTTAAAAGCTTTATTTCCATATCAAAGCTAAATGTAAATATCAAAACCAGCAATACATCTGCACTGTCTGTTCTTTTTGCCATGTCTTATTTCCGGACTGAAATGCATGAATGTGTCAAGGGTCATTTGAGGATAGTAATTCCCTGAGTTAACCCAGGGAATGCATCAGAATCTGAAATGATCACAACATACAGAGCTTAAATAAGCATATGCATCTTAATTAAGTTCGGAAAAAGCACTGTCGTGACTTCCACCTCTGTTCTATGGGTGGCATATGGAGGCTTTAATACATTCTGTGTTTATTACTCAGAACAAGTGGTTTTGACAGATGCAAGTCTCACTCTTGATAGAATTCCTCAGCAGTGCTTATTCCATGCTTCCTCTGCGAATGATCCTGGTTCTGCTCTTCTTTCACACTTTGGTATCAGGCTTCTCGGGCTTACACTTTGCACACTTACCTAGATTTATTTGTTTGTTTAAAGCTTTTATAAACTGTTCAATTAGCAAATGCTCTCAAAACGGTGTACAAGTTAAGAGTCATATAAAACCAAACACAATATACATGTTTGATATCCATAAATCCATAAACATCTAAAGCAACAATATATCACATGGTGGACACCAATGAATAAATAATATATAACAGCAAATAATAACTAATCCAAACTATGCCAAAAACCATGTAGATAAGAAACAGTGCAAAATCAAATGATAATGTTTAGCAATTAAAATATTTGGCAAATAAGATGGTTTTGATCTGGCACTGAAATGTATACAGAGTCAGTTCCAGGCGTACCTCCTTGGAGAATTGATTCCATAGGCAGGGCACCACAACCAAGAAGACTGTTTTGTATGTTTTGCTGAATTTTATTGTAGTTTTTAATGTGTTATAGTTTTATTATGTTTTATCGTGTTTTCATCACATGTTGTGAGCTCCCCAAGGTGCTGTGGCACAATTGGGTGGCATACAAATGTTGTAAATAAATAAATGAACAAACAAATAAACCAATGACCACCTCATGACCACTTCACTTCTTTTAAAGATGGCTCCTAGAATCTCGGTAGTTGAGCTTAGGGTCTGAGTAGGAGAATATGGGAGAGGCCGTTCCTTTAGATATCCAGGCCCTAAGTCAGTTTGGGCTTTATACATTAATACAAGCACCTTAAAGCGGACCTGGACTTCAAATGGTAAGCAATGCAGATGATAAAGAACAGGGCTTATATGTTCATGCCTGTCTCTGTCAGCAGGCAATCTGCCCTATTCCTTTTGCTAAGATCTAGTTAGTCTATTGATCAAAGTTGATAGAAGGTGCTCCTGGCCACAGAGGCCACCTGGGATTCCAGGGACAAGTCTGAGTCCAGGAGCAACCCCAAGCTCCACACTCTGTCCTTGAGAGGAAAGATATCCTTCCACTGGACTGAAGCTCCACCTACTGATAGCACCTCTGTCTTGTCTGGATTAAGCTTCAATTTACTGGCCCTCATCCAGTCCTTCACCCCAGCTAGTTGCCAGTTTGGAGTTGTCACTGCCACACCTGGATTAGATGTAAATAAGAGGTAGAGCTGAGTGTCATCAGCATACTGATGACACGTCAGTCCAAAGATATGTGTGAGAATTTTGTTAATCTTCACAAATCATGTGAATGTATTCCATTTGCAGCAGAATGTAAAGACAAGGAGCACTTTTTTCCCAGATAAATTCCCAAATTCCTAAAATTGCAATTGTGATTGAAAAATGGGTGTGTTTCACTTTCAAATGAACTCTTTGAAATGCACTTTCTTAAAGAAAGAAAGGGCATTTTCATGCTTCAGTCAAGGGATAAAAATGTGTACTTTTGAGAAGAAATAAGAATTTTGGTGTTTGAAATGCAAACTTTTCACATTCATATACACCCCCACCCCCTGCAAAAAAGTCAAAACCAAAAACGGGAGTAAGTCATACTGAGCTTCTGAGTAAATCATGGAAAGTTTTAGCAAGCTCAAAAATCTATCCTGTCCTTACAGTCGCCTAGTACAGAATATAGAACAAGAGCAATGTGCAGAGGGTGGGCAGGCGCACAAAACCTGCTGACTGTCAGCAAGTGAACACATCAGGGTGCACAACCCGCGGGTCACACGCTGCCCCGAGGTCTTACCCGCAGCATCCTGTGACCATCACCGCCTCTGCTGATCACTGCCCCCCTCCCCCCGCTTTGGCTGCTCCATCTACGTAATTGCAGACAATTGTAATTGTCCTGCCTCGCTGGTCTTGCCAGCCACTGCTCATTGCTCCCCCACTGCTGAGCTCTCTCCCACTGCTCATCACCCTCTTTCCCTCTGCATATCTTCACAGAAGAAAGGCCACTGCTGCAGACAAAACGGTGCTTCAGCAGCCACCCCCAGAGAGCCTGCATGCTGCTCTTGGGCTTGGTTGTATGAACACGCATCTGTGCATGAGTGCAAGGGTAACCCTGTGCCAGAGTCCAAACTGCCCTGATCATAGAATGCAGATGCTTCCTGCCAGCCTTGCCACTGCCAAACCCTCTGGCTGGACCACCACAGACTCGATGCCCCCTGCCTGCCAGAGACCCATTGCCACCCAATGGCGCTCTACTGCAGCCTCTCACCTGCCTACCCTTTGTTACCTGCTGCAGACCCTTGCTTACCTGCTGCCACTGTCCACCTGCCTGCCACAGCCTGGTTCACCTGCAACCACTGTCCCTGCCACAGCAACCCAGGTTTTTTTCCCCTAGTATGGGAATAGTGAGGTGGGAATAGTGGCAGCTTCTCCTCCTCCTCTTTTGGCTGGCCTGAGTGGCAAAGCACCCAGCCAAAGTTTATAAACTAAACTTAAGCTGAAGCTGTCACCTGATGCTGCCTTTGAGAGAGGAACAGGTGCAATGGAAAGACCTCTTTGTGGCTTCATTGTCTGCCCCCCACCAAAGTCACCATCTGCATGCTTTGGGTACTTCTAAACCAGGGTGCCATATGCCTGGCTGCAGGCATGCCATGGGCTTCTTTTAGCTTGGGGGCAAGCAGAAATCAACAGCGGGAGCAGGGATGACCCTTGAGATCTCAGGTCCCCACTATGACTCTTTAATAGGTCAAAGTTGGCATCAGATTAACCTATGACATCAGCTAATTTTAAATCTTTGCACTGCTTCAAGGTTTTATTTAGTTTTTTATGTTTCATTTGGTTAAACATTTAAATAGTTTGCAACAAGTTGTATCTTCATTGCTCTGAACTACTGGAGTTATCAGTTGTTCCAGGGACTCTGGTTTGGGCCAAGCTACGCATGGCCATGGCAGGAAAGAAGAGACAGTTCTGGCTTTGCTCGCACGATTTCTGCCTGGTGCACTTCCCTGAGCCCACTTGGGTGTGATGGGCTGGAAGGGATGGAGCTGGGAGGAGGTGAAGGGAGGTCTTCCCTGCAGGCCACCTTGCTGCTACTAAAAGCGAACCTCATCCTCTTCCCCTGCAGTGCCCACTGTGGATTTATCCCACCCACCCACTCTTTGAGAACGGGCTCTGTGCTGTGGACATCCGTCAGCCACAAGTTGATGGGGCTGGGAAGGAATTTTACTTGGCAAATCTGATTAGCTGCCTCACAGTGGTTTTGCCTTTCCCATAGAAAACTGGTAAGGACTTAATGGCCAGATAGAACTGTTACAACTTTCTGGTGGGTGACCCTGGGCTGGATCCAGATTGAAAGGGAAGGGAGCATGTAGGACAGGGGTAGTTGCTGGGAGTAGGGCCACGGGGCTGCAGCCAGGTTGGGGGCTGTATACCAGCACCATGACCAGTGGAGCAAGAAGCAATGCAGTGGTACACAACCTGGCAGAATCTACCTCCCTCATTAAAGGACCACCCAGCACATGGGCTGGGGTGTGGATCAGACAGCGGGCAGACTGCTTGATTAAGGAATCCTCCTATATTCCTTAATCAAGCAAACTCTAAGTTCTAACCATAAAGTTGTGGTCAAGTTAAAACCCAGCCGTGTTTCTGCATCTTGTATGGTTGGCCATCCTAGAATGGCTGCTCATTTGGGTGCTTCTGGTGCAAGCCCCAGAATCTCAACTATTGGGTGGTATACAAATAAATATGCACATTTAATAGTGAGTCCTACAGAACTCTGTGAAGAACCATACATAGGATTAGTCCATAAAGGGTATTTTCTGTAAACATCAGTACTCTAGGTGAAGAGAAGAGATCTTCTTTCATCAAGGAAATTCAGAATAAGGTTTTATGCACCAAAAGTCTTCATTGTATCATTTACATGGTATTATTCTGAGTCAGTGTGGAGAGAACAGTACAGCACACCTGTCTTAAAAAAAAAACCAACAAAACCCTTTGTGTAAATCAGGAACAGTTTGATTATTGTTCTGCTATTCATTCCTGGAGTGAATCAAGTCCATGTTTTCACAAGATCATATGCTGATTGTCAGAATTGATTAATTTTATATTGTTTTCCTTTCATCTTGCTTGAAATGCTTTTAATAATGTTTAAACAGTTTATCTCAGTGTTACGGTTTTTTGGCTTCCATTAAAGATGCAACCCTCACTGCCTTTAGCCAAGATTTAACAACAGACAATGATGGTTAGTTTTTGTTGGCTGTCCATTTAATTCCTATCATCACTGTTCAGCAACAGACATGTATGTGTTTGATGGCTGAGTAGCAAGGATATTACAAGTTTTCAGTCTTTCCTAACTGTATTTAACTTGGAGCATAACAAAGTGGTTTTAACCTTTTCCTCAATTCAGATTTACTATCCCAGATATGGAGGCGGTGTCCTGGTGCCTCTATTTCTTCCTTCCATTTGTTTTAAGGAACAGGCACGGAGTTGCACTGTCTGCTCCTGATCAGATGTGTCATTTTGCATTACTATCTTTCACCTTTGCAACTACATTATAACCAAAGAAGACATTTTCCTCATTTGTAACCTTCTGCTTGCTTGCTTGTTTTTATTATATTTATACCCCACCTTTTTCCTTTCAGGGAACTCAAGGCAGCTTGTATACTTGTCCTCTTGTTTGCAATCATATCCTCACAACAACAGCCCTATGGGAGATGTTGGGCTGAGAGGCTGTGACCGACCCAAAGTCGCCCAGTGGCTCTGTGGCTGAGTGGAGGCCAGAACTCGGATCGCATAAGTCCCAATCCCACACCGTTAACCACCACTGACTCGTAAGATCAGTATGTTAAGATCCCCTGCTTCAGTGGTGATCCTTCAGGACACAGCCATTTCTACAGCGGGGCCAAAACTCTGGGTCTCCCAACCAAGGGAAGTTGGGTCCAACCCTTTCCTGCAGGTTTTGCTGTGAGAAAAAGCTCCATGTTGTTTTGGGGAGACATTTCTGCCCCCTTCTTGGTTGCTGCATTGAACTTCTTTGCAGGGACAGTTGAGGTATTGTGCTTGTGGTTTGTGTCAGTGCCACTTGTGTTCATTTATACAGCCATTGTGCCCTGTTTCTGAACCAATCACTTAAAAATGTCTTAAAATCAAAATATATACTTCCCTCAACAGAGTATTTAATTTTCTATTCTGAAATTCTGTACCTCATGATTATCCAATCTCCTTGATGTTCCTTTGGCTTAGGATACCAATATTATCTACACACTATTATCTAAAAATGTGTGCTTTTTACATATGCATACAACACAATTCATGGCTGACACCAACACCTGGAATCCTTGGGCAGTTGCCATGGTCTGAGTGCATCAGCCAGAGGAAGGGTTCCCCGATTCCCCAACCGCCCAGCCTCACCTGGCACTGTGGGAAGCACCAGGATGCACTGTGCGACTGGATCTAGCCACCTACAATACCGCAAAGTTAGTGTTGCTCTGAGACATTGTAGAAAACTGAAAGGAAAACTAGGCTGCCTTTGCTGCAGTGCCCAGTGATGGAAGAGGGCTGAACTTGCCTAGGGCCTCCTGAGACATGGAACCAGCCTGATACAATTATTACTTACGTGCATGTTTGGAATGGAATAGCCTTTCTGCAACTGATACACATATAGGGTGCATATTATACTGTAAGCCGTCCAGAGACGACAGTGAAGGACAGCCTATAAATCCCCTAAATACATAAATAATATGTGCCCTTCATCATGCTGGCCTATTTCCCCAGAGGTCTTCTGCCCTGGGGGGCGGGCTGGGGTGGCACCTGAAGGGCAGCGGCCTAAGAGTACAGCCCGTTGGTGTCCATTTGATGCCTGGTGGGGTCTGAGACTGATGGACCAGTTGGGTGGGTAATATGCAGTTGTAAGCTATATGATGATAATTAATTGTATAACTCTTTGTATTGCTGTTGTTGCTTTAGAAATTTTATACATTCTGTAAACAGTTGTGTTTATTGCCTCTTGCAGTTGTTCTGATTTTGTTTTGAGCACTTGTACCTTGTTTTACATTGGATTTTACTATATTTTGTATATTGCATTAATGTGCTTTATAAACCACTCTGAGATCCTTTTATGGCTAAATGCTGATATAGAAATTTAATTTAATAATAACATAGCTGGATTAAAGGGTCTAAAAAACAATCCACAACGTATACAGAATATGAGATGGTAGAATTCTGCCTGAACAAGAAGGGAGTACAAAAGAACCAAGTCTGTGTCTCTGTATATTTGTATACTCTTCTGCCATTAAAACAATAGCATCAGCACCAGCATCAGCATCAGCATCATCATACCAAGCATTTAGTCAGCTAACACATCAGAGAGAAAGGTTTTGCTGATCCCATTCCCTAATTTGCTACCATATTTGATGCAGGGAGTTAGTTATATGTGTTCTGAGTACCACATTTGCAACCTGTAATGATACATCCAGCCTCTATATGCCATATAATTCTGTAAGATGGGTAGAACAGGGCTAGAGCAAATGTATATGCCAAGAATATCACATCTTTTTCAGCCCAAGGACAATTTTGGAGAAGTTCTCGTGTAAGTGTGCATTCTGCTAGTAGGTGAAACTGCTGTCAAAAGGACATGTGGCAAAAGAAGTGAGGACAAATACCAAAACACCAGCATATTTTCACTTAAAGCTCTGCTAGTAATTAAGATTTAGGAAACATATTTTGTCTCATGCAAAAGCCGCGAAGTCACAAAATGTTTGCCAGTTAGTATAAACCTATTGTTATTTAGTCAGCCAGAAGTAAACCATGGCAATTGGGAGAACTGCAAAAGATTAGTCTGGGAACCCAAACAAGCCAAATTTGGTCCACAGCCTTAAGGTTTGATACCCCAGGTTAGGCAAGTCCAATTGATGCTCCATTTTGTGAAGCTGCAGGGACCCTGGAAAGCCCAAGCACCAAATTAATCGCAAATGTCTTCCATTCCATGTGAAGTGGGCCAATTTAGCAAACAGATAAGCCCTGACAATGAATTGCATTTGCACAAGATCTGAATAAATAGGGGCTGCTCCAGAGCAGAACTGGTAATTCTTAAATGATGAAAATCCATCACTGTATCATTTTGGAACTCCAGTACAGGCACCTCCCTTAACACCATGGTATGAGATAATATTCTCATTCATCTCCCCAGGCAGCTAATGGTTCATTGGGAAGATGTGTCATGAGCTAGCTGGTAACAAGGCCGGCCTCAAGGGTTTTGATACCTCTAATCAAAATCTTACAGCCCCAAAAGAAGATGGCCAAGTTAGCAAGGGGGAAACTAATGGAAGGCTTCCCAGGCACTACTTAAACAGAGAACATCTGGTCTTCACTTAGCAGGAAAGCTGGCGGGGTGGAAACCACAGGGAAGCTTACCAGAAGATAAGAATATGCTGTGTGAATGTGTGAACAAGCCTTTGGATGACAAGTGAGGAACGAGAAGCATAAACAGTGCTAGAAGATTATGAAATGTTTAATAGTTCCTTGTATACATTTTTGAAATAAAAATGCATATATATTACAGGAGGTTTTTTTAAATCTCCCAAAAGCCAATACCCAAAATACGCAACTTGATGTCCCCAGAAAATAGGGAGAACAATTCAGAGGGAGAGAAGTAATCAGCTCCCCACCCCCTTCCACATGTTTAGCCAATCAAGGACCCATGGAGTTGGAAGACGTCCAGGCTTTCAGGCAAGTGCTCTAAAAGGTGACCGTTAGCTGTGCTACCCCCCAAAAGCGGTTTACTGGCAAGGAAATTTTCAGAGAAAGTCACAGTGGAGACTTTCCTCCTTTTCCTTCCAAGGGCCCCTCCCTTTGCTCTTGCATGTCTTTTATCACAGGTGTCTCAGCTGGGGTTTCTGCTTAGTCACGGAGGGGCCTTGACAGATTTTGTTGCCAGGAGCAATCAGCAATACTGCCGTGTCCACAGTTCTCCCACTGCAAGCTGGATGACCTTGATGGTCCCTTGCAAGCCACCCACAGTGGCCCTCCCTGCATGAGCCTGCCTTCTCTTGTGCCCAGCTGGTGTCGCTTCCCAACCTCCTTTTCATGCTTGCTTGCTTGATAGGCAAGGAGCCAAGGGAGCAACTAGGCTGTACATTCCCCTCATTGCCTCCACTTTGAGCCAGAGTGAGAGATGGGTGAACAAGCTGGTTGCAGTAGTGAAGGAAAGGGGTAGAGCTAGGGAGCTTTTGTCATGAACCTTGCTGTGACGCAGGCCTTTGTCAAGTACCCAGCCATGCTTACCACTGACATTGACACTGAGACTGGCCTTGCCCTCCCTCCTGTCCTCTTCCTCATCATCATCTTCATCCTCATTTTTTCTCTTTCTGTTACACACACACACTTGTTTATCTGAACAGATTTGTAGAAGACACAGAATTGGGTGGGGTATCAAATGCCCTGCGAGGACAGAAACAATATTCAAAGAGATCTTGATAGGCTGGAGTGCTAGGCTGAAAACAACAGAATGAATTTTAATAGGGACAAATGCCAAGTTCTATGCCTAGGAAAAGGGAATCACCCACATGGTTACAAGGAGGGGCGGGTTCTTGACTGAACAGTACTAGGAGCTTGCAGTTGTTGTAGATCACAAGCTGAATATGAGCCAACGATGTGATGTGCTTGTGAATAAGGCAAATGCTCTTTGGGGCTCCATTAAAAGAAATTTATTATTATTATTATTATTATTATTATTATTATTATTATTATTATTATAACATTTCTATGCCGCCCCTTGCCGAAGCCTTGGGGCAGCTTACAACACAATAAGATACATTGAAATACAATAGAACATAATAAATTACCAATAAATACCAAAAATACCAAAAATACACTGAGATACAATAATATAAAATTAAAATTAACAGTATAAAATAAGTAAATAAAGAACATAGGAGGAGGAAAGAGAAGGAAGAAGAAGTTGCCCTGGCCAGATCATATATTTTAACAATTAAAATGATGTTTAAATAAAAAGGACTTTACCTGGCGCCAAAAAACCAGTAACGACGGTGCCAGGCAGACCTCTTTGGGGAGTGAATTCCATAGGTTGGGTGCCACCGCAGAGAAAGCCCTCCTCCGAGTACTTACTCTCTTAATTTCTTTCATGGAGGGTTCCCGGAGAAGGGACTCTCCCACAGATCTCAAGGGGCGGTCGGGCATATACGGACGTAAGCGCTCGTTCAAGTAGCCAGGACCCAAGCCGTTTAGGGCTTTATAGGTCATAACCAACACCTTGAATTGGGCCCGGGCTTCAATGGGAAGCCAGTGAAGCTGATGGAGGACTGGAGTCATGTGAGCATAACGCCCCGTCCCCGTCAGCAACCTGGCAGCTCTATTTTGCACCAATTGAAGTGTTTGGACCGTCTTCAGGGGAAGCCCCACGTAAAGCACATTACAGCAGTCTAGGCGGGAAGTCACCAGCGCGTGTGTCACCGTCGCCAGGCAGTCGTACTCCAGGTAGGGGCGCAGCTGATTAATCAGCCGAAGCTGAAGGAAGGTGCTCCTCGCCACCGCTGTCACCTGAGCTTCCAAAGAAAGCTCTGGGTCGAGGAGTACTCCCAAGCTGCGGACCTTGTCCCTAAGAGGGAGTGTTGCACCATGTATAGTACTCGTTTTCCTCTATTCCTCTACCTATATAGCTAGGTCCCATCTTGAGTATTGTGTCCAGTTCTGGGCACTGTGCTTAAAGAAGGATGTAGACAAGTTGAACAGAGTTTGGAGGAGGGCAACATCAGGAGGGTGGAAACGAAGCCCTGTGAGGAGAGAGTCAAATAATGGTGCAGAGAGGCTTTAACTGCGTTGAGCAAGGAGTTCCACTCAATAGCCTTATTGGACCCTTCCACTGCTGCTGTCCTCTGAGTCTATATTTCTATAATTCAACTCTGTATACAATGCACCGTAAGTGAAATGTACAAGTGGTTTCTGCAATTAAATGTTGCAGTGTGCAATGCTTGTTCCTGTTCAGAAATTCAGCCAGCCAGCTAAGCTGTTTTCCATTCCATTCCATCAAGTTTTCCTTTTCTCCCCCAACAGTCCATGAGCCTTCCTGGACCCCTGAGCATTACCAGTCCTTACTGAATTGTTCTGAGTGGCCCCTTCCATTATAGTCCTCCCCTAATGTTTGTGAGTATTTTTGCAAACCTTTTGATTCCTCCACAGCTGCTGATGCATCACTTTTGCAGGTTGATAGCACTGCTTTGGCTGCATAAAATTACACAGAGGATGACTGCACTATTAGTATAGAGATAGCCAGTGTGGTCTAGTGGTTAGAGTTTTGCACTCAGGACATCCAGTTTCTACTTCCCATTCAGCCATACAATTCGCTTGATAAGTCTGAGCCAATTACTAACTTACAGCCTAGTCCACTTCACAGAGTTGTTGGGATAAAATTATGGGGATAAAATTGAGGAGAAAACCATTATATACTTTTCCTTGGGGCCTTTGACAGAAATCGAGATTTAAATGTAGCACTAAAATATAAAATATGGGAGAAACTTACTTGTGTCTCCTATTAAAATGAACCAACCTTATTTGTGTGCTATTTTCTTTATGGGAAGCATTTTTATATGCATTATTTTTTACATAAATAGAGAAGTGCTTTAGAAAAGGATAATTCTGTTCCTTGGAGAAGAGGCAAGATGTAAAAGTAATAAATAAATACATAAATTGATCAGGGGAAACTTCTTCAGCTCTCAGTTTACAATAAAACAAGTTTGGAAAGTGGGATTATTCTTTCATGGAGCATTTATTTGATTAAAAAAGACACATGCTTCTAGAAACAGCATACAAAAACAGCATATGTGATGAGGAATCACTTCATTAAAATGTGTATGTTAGGGAAGAATGGATAGAGAAATTCAGACAGATTTCCATGTATTTGAAAATGCACAGGAAAATGTGTACAAATTGTTGTGGAGACTTTAGGAAAAAACAGGCATTCACAAATTGATCTGGGAATGGTTCAAGACAAACCTGTGCTAAAAATATAGAAAATGAAACAGACTAAGGCATCCAGGATGATCCAGTGGTCACTGCATGAGCTTTTAATATAATACAAATCTGGACTTATAGTAGTCAGTGAGTGCCAGAAGTAGATTCTGGACAACTAAATCAGGTGAAGGGGTCATAGCTCAGTAGCGGAAGTCATACTTTGCATACAGAGGAGCCCATGGCCGGGAACCCCTGCCTGAAACCATGGAGGGCCACCACCAGCCCATGTTACCGTTCTGGGTCGGATGCACCAAGAGTGACTCAGTAAAGAGGAGCCCCTTTCTCCTTTTCCTGGCAGGAGAATGATCCCCAGCCCTGGCTGCCTTTGGTGCCTCATTGTGAACACTCTGCAACAAGGGCGGTGCCTTTTGTCACACAAGCAAAAATGTTTCCTCAATGATTAATCAATACTTGCATTCTCAAGGCAGCACTGGGTGGTAAACTTTGCAGGGTAGAATCAAAGGAAGATCGTTGCATGTCTGCTGCTGACAGTCCATGTTGCTCTTGAATTCCCAGTTGGCATTTCCATTGCTTTGAAAGGATCGTCTGATTTTCAAGAAGAACAATGACTACAGGTCCATGAGAATTTTTTACCAATTTATTATTATTATTTTCTCTACCAAAGACTTCAGCAATTTACCACACACACAGAGAAAGGTCTTCATTACATGATGTTACAATTAAGGAGAAAGCATCAAAGCATATTGTCACATACAAGTATAAAACAATGGCTTATTTCAGAATGCATCTGTTTCACATTAAGTACAGATGTGAAATGTTGATAGAAACCATCACTATCATCTTTGGTGTTTTTGCTTGCCTTCACTTTGCATCACCACGGACCGACTAGCTCAGGCAACGTTCAATAAAATGGAGTTTAATCCAATTAGGCAGAAATAGCCTGACATTTGAAAAGGCAAATGGCTATAGTTTCAGAGTCCTTTCCATCACAAACATTTGGCCAAAGTATTTTCAAATTCAAGCACAAGTCCAAGACAGAGCTGCCAACAGCTGATTTCAAAACTCCTGGCCCAAAGCTGTTGCTTCTTCTTGTTTCTCCTTTTAGGGATCGGAGAATTTCCACCTTGAAGCTCCATTTGCCTCTTTCCCCTTCCTGAACATAAGTTTTGTTTTCTTTTCTCAAATGGACTCCAAATACTACCCTTAAAAATGGATAGAAATGGATGTGTGAAGTTGGGAAAGGGAACCGAAAGGTTCCCTTCAATTCCTTTATTACCAGTGTAAATGGATTGCATGGAAGGAAGATTTTCCATACATGCACATGGGCAGAAGCAAAACAAAAAATCTTGTGCAGAAAAATTGCCTTTAGTGCCATTTCAAACGTGTGTAACTTGATGCAGTACAGTTGTCACACAGAAACTATGCTCTCTCAGGTTTCACAAAGGAAACTTTCCTCCAAGTATGGGAGGAAACGTCATATATAAAATTGTTGTGTGATAGGAAACAGCCTTCTTTCTCCCAGCCAAATGTTGGCTTTGGGGCATTTTTGAACAAATGAATAAATCCTGCCCAGGTGGCTCATGGGAGGACTGTGTCACCACATAAAAGGTAAGTTCCATGAAGGCTTCAGTATGGGAGGTGCCTCTGTCTGATTTTGGGAGATGCCCTTGCCCAGTTCAACCATGCTTCAACCCACCCAGCAGTGACCCTGATCTTCTGCGTAGCATTTTTGGGTGACCAGACGGGTTGTTGTATGAAGGAGTGGTGTGGAACGATGCTTCCACCAGTCCAGTTGCACATACCTAAATCTGGATCCAACTCACACAGTTTAATTTGTGACAACTGGGACAGACTCTCCTGACCCAACAGTTTTCCCTTTGCCAGAGAAAAGTATCTCTTGAAGAACTGAGCCACAATTTCTCAGAAGTCCCTTCTTTGGGGAAAATGTCTGAAATTTCCTTTTCTCACCTCCCCTCATCCCAGAAAAAAGGCCATTGGCAGAAATTTCTGCGGATATTCTCCACTGTTCCTGTGGCACTTACTTTTCCCGCCAACTCTGCTTCCAAAACTGTCCCAGAATTATGCTTGTTCCAGGGCATTGCAGAGAATGCAAAACGATGACAAAATTTTCTACATGGGTGCTGTGGCTGTCACTTGCAGTGGCAGCAAAGCAAACATGGAAAGGAAATTCTTGGCAACAGAACAAAACTATTACTGCTGTAGGATAGCGCATATAGGATAGCGCATGGGGAGATAGGGGAGATAGGATAGCACTCTACAAGTACTTGAAAGGCTGTCATGAACAGGAAGAACAAGATCTCTTCTCATCTGTTCCAGAGTGCAGGGCACAGAATAACAGACTTAAGTTAAAAGAAACCAGATTTAGACTAGACACCAGGAAGAATTTCCTCACTTTCTGGGGAAGTTGTGGACTCTCCCTTGCTGGAGACATTCAAAAAGCATCTTGGACAGACATCTGAGTGAGATGGTGTAACTTAGCGTCCTGCAATAACAGGGAATTCGACCCAATGGCCTTCTGGCCCCTTCCAACTCTACTGTTCTATGATTCCGTGAAGTTAGGAGAAACATGATACAGGTGTACAAAATTATGCCTGAGATACAGAAAGTGGGTAAAGAAATATTTGCTCTCTGTTTCATAAAATTCAAGCCCGGTGTTACTCTACAGGACTTCTTGGTGAGATAAAAGGGAGTCCTTCATACAGTGCATGATCATACTATGGAATTCACAAAATGCAGCAATGGCCACCAATTTGGAGGGCTTTAAAAGAGGATTATTTACACAAGAAAGACCCATGTGCTGTAATGATTAAGAGTTCTGGACGGGAACTCCAGAAATCCGGGTTCTAGTCCCCACTCAGCCATAAAACTCACTAGGTGACTTTGGGCCAGTCACAGATTTCCCAGCACTCAGCCTAACCTACCTTGAAGTGGTGTTGTTGCAAGAATAAATGGTGAGGAAAACCTTGTGATCTGCCTTGAGTTCTTTGCAAGAAGAAGAAAGGTAGGTTATTTGTGTAAGATAATAATACCAATGGCTACTAGTCCTGATGGTGTTAAGTTACCTCCAGTATCGGAGGCAGTTATGTCTGCATACCATCAGTTGGTGGAGGACTTGGGAAGGAGGGTGGTGTTGCTTGTGGGTCTTCCATGGTTGGGCACTGTATGAACAGAAGACTGGACTGAATGGACCCCTAGACTGACCGCACAGGGCTCTTCTTTGACTTTCATATTCTTATACTGTTGGCTCTCCCACAAGCTCTGAGTTGGTATATGAACTAGAAGGCTAGGATGTGTGTGAGAGATATAAATACTTGTGACTACATAATAAATTCACCTGTGGAAAATCTTTCACCTCACTTCCTACAATGATCATTATCCAGAAGGGGTCAACAGAAAACAACTTCTATGATTGATCAGTCAGTACTACAAAAGGTTCAGCAACATACCTCCATTCATACAAATGTAATTTGCAAGGGAGCACTATTTAAATGAATGGCTGCTACAAGGCAGCAATGTCTGGATTGGTATAGATGGAAAAGGATATGGCATTAGCATGGGGGTTAAGGAGGAGAGGCAGTATGATATAGTGCTTAGAGTCATGAAGCTTCCTGGATAATGTTGGGGCAGTCACTGACTCTCAATCTAGCCTATTTCACAGTGTTAAAATGGAGAGGAAGAGTACTATGTAATCAGCCCAGGGTATCTTGCAATAGGGAAAAAAGTGGAATAGCAACACAATAAGATCAATGATTAAATGGTATGAATTGTACTTGGGAGCTTTGCTTTCTACTGGCAGTTCTTGATCCCAGCTTCACTTGCAGTTTGGTCTCTTGGGACCCATGTGTTGCAACGTATTGTTTTAAAATTAAAATCTTACACACAGCACAGTTCTTTGTATCACTTAAGGTGTAATCCTAGCCATATTTATACAGAAAAACACTACTACTCCCAGCATGCCCCAGGCAGCATGGCTGAGAGTGGTAGGTGCTCTATCTGCATAAACATGCCTAGGATTGTTCCCTTAAATACACACAATTCAAACACAATAAAACTGATAAACAAACAGCAAACCATTTTGCATTGGTATCTGTGTTAGTCTTTGGTTACAGAAACAAATGAATAAATCAGGGTGCAAACTTTTGGACTTCAAGGTCCCTGTGTGGTCAGTGAATTGCAAAGGACCTGAAAAATGAAAAGCCTGCCAGTTCTCATTTTCATACAAAGACAAGTGGCATTGCAACAGTTTCCCAAAGAAAATCTTTAAGGGATGATGCAACTTCTTGGTTCCATTTCAAATGTTTTGACCAAGAACTTAAGGATTCCATTCCATATTCTTTCAAAACATCTGGAAGGGATTTTGGCAATGTGAGTAGATTCTGACGGGACACAGAGATGGTCTTGTGCCTCTTTCTTCCATGCAAGATGCCTCAGGTGTCACATGTGGGGTGAGTCCAAAGTGACCCAGCAGAGCCCTGGGATGTTCTAGGCTCAAAATGCTCCTGACTAAGACAATAGACTGAGAGGTAGACAGTGGACAATCATTCTATTGTTGTTCATAGAAGACTGGGAGAACAGGATCTTCTTGCTCTTCTGAGTCCACAACTGTGACAGAGCCAGAAGTAGATGTGCTTGATTATATTCCTGATTGTTATCAGCTTCATTGGTATTGCTTTTTTATTTGTATTTTGTGAGCAGCTCTGATTGAATACCATTTATTTATATTTCAGCAGAATTATCTCCTTGGTATTCGAACTCTTATAGCCTGTTCTTCATTCCTTTCTTATATGTTAGTCTAGGTCATTACCCACTTCACCTCATGTATGTTGATTAATGGATGCATGAATGCATAAATGAAAAGTACGTGCTTCAATGTGAAGTTCACTGCATGCTTAAGATAAAAGAGAGGATCTTTAAGGAAACATTTTGGCATTAGTATCCCATAGGAATGCTCCAAGAATGTGTTCTCCTCCCCCTCCCTTTTGAACCTATGTGCAGATCAGAATGTGCTATTCAACATATTTTGCACCTCCTCAGATGTTTTGACTAGGTAATATGGTGTGATTCATTTGGTTAGCATTGCAGTGAGAACTTACCTAATTTCACACTTCCAATAAAGACTCAAAATAAAACTAAGTTATTCTTTGGAATTCACTTATTTTTTAGCATTATTCAGAAAAAAACCCTCATACAAATTCTGTAATTAAAGGAAAGTACACACATTCATGTGTATGTTGGCTTCCATTCAATTTCTATGAAGTATTCAAAGTTAGAAATGGAAGAAAATGAGCAATCGATCCAAATGATTCTGAACTGATTCTGAGTTTTTCTGAGTTGCATATTCTGTGCACTTGCACACTGTCTTCTTCCTTCCTTCTTTTTTTGCTGTTTCAGGGGAATTGCACAAATTCACACTTGAACTTGCATGCATTAGTGTAAGTGGAATAAAATTAGAAAAAATAAGGTTCTGTCAGTTAGAGGATGATGGAGCAGAAGGTCCCTGGCAATCTGAAATAGATATGGAATGGATTCAGGTGCTGATGTTGACCCTGAAGGCATAAAACCAGTGCAAGACAGGAGTGAGCAATATAAAACCCCCAAAAGTACATTCTGTCACTTCCAAAATTCTTCTATGAGGCTTAAAATGTCCAGAACTTTTGTAATCCTTTCAGAGAACATCCATTATCAGGTGAATTAAAAAGTATAACAAATATATAAATAAATCAGTGAAAATAACATTTAAATGCATTAGTTTAAGGCACGTAAGCTTTAGGCAACTTAGGATGGGAAAAATTTGCAACAGAGAGAAACCAAACTTTAGAGATTCACTCATCCCTAGTCCTTCATTGTTCATATCAAAAAGCACATCTAAATATAAAGTCTGAGGATGGTTTATTTAGTATATATTTTGTGAGAAAATATGCATCTTGGGAAAAGTGTTTACATAATATTTTGAGATGAATTTTCAGATGAATGTACATGCTGGCCTGGCCCACTAATACCAGTTTGCAGAGACACCCTCCCCTCAATTTAAGAAAAATCTTGGGAAGCAATCTGCTTGGGCATCATTGAGTGGTGGCTTCCCAATTGCGTACAAGCAAACACAAGTAGAAGTCCAATTTAGAACTTGTATCTTTGCAGGGCAAGATCAGAGTGTGACTTGAGGGCAGGAGTGGTCCCACGTTTCCACACATTTGCTTACTTAATGCCTGAACAAGGCTAGATAGATGACCTAGCAAAATTCATGTCCTTGAACGTAGGAGTATGATTTTGATCTAAGCGAACGATCTTAGGGCGCATATGATTTGAGGGTTCATATGATAATACATGAACATTTAAGCTCTGTAGTTTACTGAATCCGGGTGAACTCTTTTGCTGCGTACATCTGGAGGCATTAATTAGAAAGAGATGCTCTCGCCCAGCAGCTGTTCCCCACTGAGGCCTTCTTTGCATGACTTATATGGAAGTTATCATTCTAGGTCGCTGCTCCATTAAATTTTATGTCCCTGACATTGTCTCCAAGCAGCCAAAGCATATGAAAGTGCAGAAACACGAGGACATGACTTTCTCAACTGCTGTAATAAAGTTTTACATCGTAGCACCAAGATATCACCCCCAACACACACACACACACACACACACACACACGGCACTCACACATACGGAAATGGTTAAATTAAAATTGTAATGACTGGATCTAGAAAAGCTCTTCTACCACAGAAAATTTAGTTTAATCTGCAAATGTGATTTATGCCTGTCAAGAGACAAGTCTTACTGTGAACAGCGTGGCTAGATCTAAGAATCCGTGTTCCGTTTGATGTTCCTAATGATACCTGGTTATGGGCTTCAATAAATCTCACTTGCTGCTCACTGGACTGTCCATCTAATCTAGCCTACCTACTGCCCAGACTCTGCAATCTATAGGGATATTAAGAGTTTAAATATTCATTAACGTAAGTGGTGGGTTAATCAAGTAAAGAGGCAATCCTATTCACGTTCAGACAGAAAAAAGGGCTACAACTCCCAGCATTCCCTAGCCAGCGGGATAGAGGATTAAAGGAGCACTTGTTACACCGAACTCAAGTTTTTTCCTTATGAAATAGCAAGCCTAGGAGGCAGAGCTACCTGGTCTCCATATATCTAGTTCCCTGTTGCTTCCTCATTGAATATACACAGTATGATGTTCCTCTGATACATTACAAAGTAAGAAGTGGGTGCAGGGAAACAACGTTGTTTCAGCCATTATTATTTCAAACTGAAGTCAAAATTAAAAGTGAGGAGCATATCTAACAGGTCAGAAAAACTGAAATGAGTTTATGTTTGTATATACTATGAGTTCCATCTTCTATAAATCCTGGTAAGATGAAGGTACTATTGGTAGGGGAAACTTCTTTAGGTTAGGAGGGTATTACCCTGTCCTGGATGGAGTCACACTGCCCCTAAAGGACAGGGTCTGCAGCTTGGGGGTGCTCCTGGACCCCAGTCTTTCCCTGGAGTATCAGGTGGACTCAGTGTCTCGGAGTGCCTTTGTCCAGCTGCAGTGGATTTTCCAGCTCTGCCCCTACCTAGACAGTGGGAACCTGAAGATAATTACCCATGCTCTGGTAACTTCCAAAATAGATTACTGTAATGCGCTCTATGTGGGGCTGCCCTTGAAGATGCTTCAGCAATTGCAACTGGTGCAGAATTGGGCTGCTCAGTTGGTGACTGGTAGTTCTAGAGCAGCCCATATAACACCAGTTCTGAAAGAACTTCACCAGTTATAGCCTGGGCCCAATTCAAGGTGCTTGTTTTGACCTATAAAGCCCTAAACAACTTGGGGGCCAGCTAACTGAAGGACCATCTACACTCATATATACCTACCTGCCCCCTCAGATCAGCTCAGGAGACCCTTCTATGAGAGCCACCCCTGAGAGAGATGAGAGAGGTGGCAACCAGGTGAAGGGCCTTTTCCATTGCTGCTCCCCCATCTTTGGAAATTCCTTCCTAGGAAAATTTCCCTGGAGCCATCTTTGTTTTCTTTTAAGTGCCTGATGAAGACATACCTTTTTAGAAATTTTTAAATACTTATTCCCTGGACGCTATGCCCTTTTTTATACTGTTAGTATAGATATTTTAATTTGTTAGTGTTTTAATAGGTTTTTAAGGTGTTTTATTATGTTTTAATATGTTAAATGCATTGTAAGCTGCCTGGGAAGGCCTCAGCAGTTATAGGCAGCCTATAAATATGTATATAAATAAATACATCAGTGGAAACAGTTCATTGCTCCTGACAACTCAATTCAGTCCCAGTTAACATGTCCAGTGGTCAGGAATGTTGTAGCTCAAAATATGTATTTGTAGCTCAAAACATCTGGAAGCACCCACACTGGGGAAGGCTGCTATGTAGCTATTTGAATGGAATCTTTGCTTATCAGGATCCTGGGCATTTCAGTACATGAGCTTTTGTTGGATGAGTGAGGCCTTGTTCTTTTCATAGCCAGTGCCAAACTTCATACCAAAATTCAACTTTCATGTGGCAATCACCTACATTTATTAAAGAAGAAGTTGAGTTTTTCCTGACAACCATTCACAAGAGATTCAAATACTTGGATTCTTGTGCTTTTGATTCAGGCTAGTTCTATTATTTCAGTTACAAGGACAGCTAATTTACAATGCAAAACAAAAAAATGCTTTGTTCACCATTACTTCAAAATTTAGGCTTATAGTATTATGTTTCACTAAGACAGCTTGTGATTATAATGTAATAAGGAAAGCATCAAGAAGGCATGTTATGTTCAGCCTGTCTTTGAAGGGAATTATGATGAAAGTGTTCTGTACAGTTCCCAATAAATAAGATACCGTGCCAACTATGGTTTGCCATACTTGTGAATTCGAGCTTTTCCAGGCCATTCCTGCTGTAATCCTACATGTGCCTTCCAGCTGGTAGATGTATTCTTCTGCACTGGCTTAACGTTAGGAATTCTCTTTGTGGGGTGGTGGGGGAAGGAGATACAACAGAATCAGGCACAAGCTAAGAAAATGATTGGCAGTTGGGGGGAAGGGGGTGTGGCCACAGAGGGGATGTGGCCATCTAAGAAATCCTGGGAAGCTGAATTGAAGAGTGAAGAAGGCCAGATCTGGTCTGCAGTCCTGATGTTCCACAGCCCTGCAATGGATGCAGATTTCCAGGAACTAGTTTTGCCATCTCTGGTGAAACACCCTGCTCCCCTGTAACACGATATGAAATAGTCACTGATTCATTTTCCAATTAGCAAGAGACTGGAAGGATTGCTACAATAGTGGCTTCATGTGAATGAGGGATGACAATAAGTAATTTACACATATATTAAATCAGGTTATCTCTGGATCTTGAGAGATTTTCAAATAAAAAGGAAAAGAGGCAGGAGTGAAAGCTCTCTCTGTGTTATTAAAATACTCTTTTCTACAATGAATCCCTATGAATTCAATTTCATTTCTTCCCTTTCGGCAAAGATTAAAACATTATACTGTATTGCATTCATTTTCATTGATGATTATCTTGCTGAATTTAACACATAAGGGTAAAACTCATTGTGGTAAAAATATGTGACACAATGGCACAATCATTAAAGTGTGTGTGCCATTAATACAGATAATTAATAAATAATGATGATGATCCAGTAATGCAACATGGCTGCCAATAAACACACTAATGCATCATTATGCTGAATAGTCTAGGTTTTGCTAGGCTGTGTTCTTAAGTTCTGGACACCACATTTTAAGAAGGACATTGGCAAACTGGAGCCCATCCACAGAAAAGCAACCAGGATGATTTGGAGTGTACAAACCAAGTCCCATTAAGGAACAGTCAACTGGGTTGGAGATGTTTATCTTAGAGAAGAGAAGATATGATAGTGGTCTTAAGCTAGCTGACATCTTCTGTCATGCAGAAGAGGGAGCAGAATTGTTCTGGGATGCTCAGAGAACAGTTCTAAAATGGTGGTTGGAAGTTGCAAGGAAGCATTGGCACAGACTGCCCTAGGAGATGGGAGAGTCATCTTCACTGGAGGTGTTTAAACTGAGGTTAGATGACCATCTGTCAATCCTCCTTTGCAGAGCCTGAACTGAGCAGAGATTTGAACTAGATGATTTCCAAGGTCATTTCCAACTCTATGATTCTATAATCCTCTTCTATAAAGCATTTGGTAAACTGTGGAGAACTTCTGTAATGGTTTATGTACATTGTTCATGTTAGGATAGTGGAAGCTCAAATATTCCTGCCACGAAATCCAACAATTCTTTCCCAGACTAGCATGTGACACACCTTTATTGTAAGGATAAAATGGGATAACCCTAACATATACCATACTGAGCTCACTGAGCGCCTGGAACCTCCAGGATGGGATTACAACAATGTGTGATTTATGGAATTGTCTTTGAAGAGCCTTCAGAAACTGAAGAGAATTCAAAATACAGCCATGGGATTAGCTGAATGGTGGCAACTTTCCAGTCTTTAAACAACTACACTGCTGCTGATTCATTTCCAAAGTGTAGCTGTCTTCTTTTGAAATTCCATGGGTATAATCCTAGGCACGTTTAGACAGTAAAAGTCCAATGAGTTCCAGCATTGGATGTTTTAGTCTTTTTCCTATCTAAACATGCATAGGTTTGCACCCTAAATGGCTTGGTTGATGGGTACTTGGAGGGTTGTCTTGCCTGGACAATATAATCTCTTTGGAAAACTTTTTCTGAATCTAGCCTGTTTTCTGCCATTAACTGAACAGCAATGGGGCCTTTCAGGAGTGACACCCTACCTGTAGAATACCTTCTCCAGGAAGGCTCATCTACCATCCACTCTGATGTCCTTGGATCACAGGGCAAAGACCTTTTCATCAGCTCAGGCATTCTATCACTTCACATGGCTTTACAATTACCACTCATGATTGTGTTACTCTGCTGGTTTTAATCACTGGTTGTCTTGTGGTTTTGCAGTAGTTAACACTGCATTTATTACAGATCGGATTTTTGAGGGGGGGGGTGTGCCATCCTGAAAATGTGTTGCTTGAATATAAATGAGTACAATTAATAAATAAATGCCTATGTAATAAAATAATAATCTGATTATTGTCAGCCATGGACACTTTCCCTCCACTTTCTCATTCTTCTTTTACAGTCCTATTAGAGTTCTTGAAAGGATCATGGAGGAAGGTACAGTTTACACCTTAGAGTTTGGATGACTTTCTCTGACCAGATACATTCAACAGGTACAGCTAATTCCAGCATTATGTGTCTGCCTGCCCTGTATCTATTAAAAGGTGGTCCTTAAAGGAGCACTAGCATGCTAAAAAGAGTACTAACTGATATAACATGAACATGACTGAATGAAAGGTGTTCAAACCTAGATTTTAAAAAGCTAAGTGTTCAAATCCCTGGAAAAATCTGTCAGTTTTGGCTCCCACCCCTTTTAAAAAAATCTTTGTGTGTGTGCCTAATTTGAAGAGCTTTGGATTTTTTTCTAAATTTTGCCCCAAACCAAACTGAAGCAAAATTCTTATTTATAACTGCAAATAAAGACAGTCCTATAAACACATAGATAAAGGCAATATGGTCTTACAAGCATGCAAAATTGCTCAACATTTCACTGGGCTGAGTGTCATCTCGTCTAACTGGCTTTCCAAGTCTCCTGGGAACTCTGCCATTGAGCCACGGCCCAGTAAGAGCTATGTTGGAAATGATAAGAAAAACGGGCACAGTATTTAGTATTGTTCACCTTCTCAACAGCTGAGTGTCTCTCACATGGAAAATATGTGGATGTTCTGAAACATCTGTTAACATCTTTCCTTGCTTTCTCTTAAAAGCAAAAATAAAAAAGCAGTCTGATGTTTTCAATAGCACACCAGCACTTGTCTCCGTATTGGTCTTCAGCAAACACCATATACACTGACTGGGAACTACCCTAATTCAAGAAGAACTATGGAAGAATTCATATGGAGCATTCATGTGCTCACAATTGTCTCAAGAAGCAACTAGGCCCTACTGCAGCTGTCAGTAGCCCATGAGAGGTGCAGCCACAATTAATCCACATGTCCATCCTGAAGGTGCTTCCGGTGGCCTCCTTGTTTCTTGGTGACAGACTAATGCATCAGCAACCTGCCCATCTAGAATTAGCTCTATGCACCATACGCCTGAACTGTGAAATTCCCTCTCATGCTCTCTTTAATTGGCTGCTGCAATCTGAGAAGTTGCACAATGATGAAATCGCATCAGACTCTTTCCTTGACCAAATAGGACCAGGTAGAGATGGATAGCAGAGACGGATAGCTCCTGCTTTCAGAGGCTGCCCAGCAGTCTTTCATATGTTTTCCTGATGGTCAAGGCACCATGAGGTCATTTTTGGGTTCCATTCTCTATCCATTCTTGCCAAAAGGCTCTGGCCTCTATTTTCCATAATTTGATAGTAGGGCCATTTTATAGTGTGACTTATTTTATCCTGTGACTTATTCCACTGCCTGGAAGGATAGTTGGATTTTATGTTTCATATCGGTTGGCTGGTATAAATAGAGTAGACACAGTAGAAACCACCATGGGTTTTGCTGCAAAAATTAAGATGAGATCACAGTTAATTGTAGCTGTCATTGTTATTGGCAGATAAATGGTACAGACACTATTTAGAAGGTAAAACCTGGTTGCTGATTTATGTTATATGAGCAGATATGATGCATCTTTTTATCATTTGTCAAAGTCTCTGCACTGTTTATTTTACACAATTGCTCCCTATTTTATTGTGTGCTTTAATAACGGATTCATATACCAGTTTGTAGAAAGTTTTATGGACTAAGTAAACACTTCTGAAGAAGGCATTCTGTCGATGACTTGTATGAGTCAGTCTTCCCAAACTGGATGGGGCAGTGGCAAGGCTTATATTCTGGAGGTGGGCAAGGGGGCATGGCTCCCTAGTAGAGCACCTGCTTTGCATGCAGAAGATCCTTAGCTCAGTCTCTGAAACTGCAGAGTGTTGCCAGTTGGTGTTGACAATATTGGGTTGGATGGTCCAATGTTCTGAGTGTGTATAAAGCAGCTTCCTACATTCTTATGAGGAGCATAAGAAGAAGCCTCCCGTCTTCTCCATCATGGACCTAAACTGGTTTATGTTGAAGGACCTCCATGTAGAGACTGCTATTCATGCAGCAGACAAGTTCAAAAACTCTCACATGGTTCCTCTTCCTCCTCCTCTTCCTCTTTTTGCTGTCTTTGTCCTTACAACTGAATGCAGCTGCATTCATTGAGGTTGCCTATGGATTTATTTCACCCTGTTACCATTTGTATACCATTATCAAGAAAAGCAGCCAAGTGGCCAACTGCCTGCCTTAGACCATTTTTTGGCATGAAAATGATGCTCACTGTTACCGTGCTCACCCTCTACTTGTGCCTGGAAGTCAATGTTTGCAATACAAGCCTATGCTTGTCAGCTCAGAAGCAAGTTCTACTGAGTTCAATCAACTTACTTCCAGTTAGGTGTGTGACAGCAGAATCCTACAATGTCTGTACAGATGTAAGCCCCACTGAGGTCAAAGGGACTTATTCCTGGGTAAGGATAGGCAGATCAATCTATTTCTGTATTTTGCATATGCTAAATCATAAGGACTGTTCTCTGCTTTTTTTAAGCATACAAATGTGTAGTCTAAACAGAACCCGTATACAGATTATTTTATGTATGGTTAATTAATGTCTCTGCAATTAATTTGTGTATGGTTTCTGCATAAAATACCCATTTTGTAAACAATTTGCCATAAATACACATTATTGTATGCAACTCCCCACCATACATAAACAATTTGTATATGTTTTCCCTTATGCATTTTAATGTATTTAATGCATTGGAAATATGCATTTAATACATTTCATGAGCCAAGAACTGCATTGCAAAATTCTAAGTAAGCAGTCTTAAAAATGACAGCATTCTGGGCAATGTATTTTCCTGGACAATGCCAAGGTTTGCTTAAAAATGCGAACCAAAAAGAATTTTCCCACACCCTTACTCCCAGGGAAGTGTGCATAGGATTGCAGCCTTAATGTCACTCAGGCAAAGACTGGGGTTAGCAGATTTACAAACAGGAAGGTTCAAAACATTCATTTGTCCCATGTGTCAAACTGAAATTACTTGATCTAAACTTCTCTGACTTTGTGTAAATCAGTCATTGTTCAGATTGTTTTACCATTCTCTAAATTTTGGGATATAGTCCAAAAATGCACCAGAATTCATATTAAAATGAATGTTTTAGGATAATCATACATTTAAAGATAAAATGTATTTGAAATTATAGGTTTATAAAGGGATTAAAACATACCTTTTCACAAAGATGGAGGGAATGCTCCAAATTAATGCAGAAGCAAAGTGCCCTGAACTTCTAATAAACACATATCAAACTGCAAGGGCCAGAAATAGAAAGAATCAGCCATTCCAGCTTACTAAAACATTCACAATTCCCATTGCATAAAAGCCCTAGAGGCAAGTCCTGTACAATCATGAAGGTGCAGTGGGGTGAGGGTGGGAACTGAAAGTCTCCACAACTGTACCTTTTGGTGTGTATGTGTGTTTTCTCTCTGTATGTGTATTTTACTACTTTGGATCCGTGGAATGGAGAGCTATAAAAACTTGGAAAAACGTACTCAAGGAGCCAAGTTTCTTCTTTAACCCTTTGGCACTGAGGGAAGAGTGTCTGGAAATCTTGACTTCTAGTGTCAAACGTATCAAAACAAAACAAAACATAGCTCACCACCTTTGAAACTTGGCAAATGGAATGGAGAATGTAAAAGCTGTGAAAATGAAGCTAGCGTCTCTCTCTCTCTCTCTCTCTCTCTCTCTCTCTCTCTCTCTCTCTCTCTCTCTCTCTGTGTGTGTGTGTGTGTGTGTGTGTGTGTGTGGCTGAATCTAGAAGAGCAGGTCTTTCTGGAATTAGAATGAAATAATGAAAGTAAGCTAACTAAAAGAAAACACTGTACCTCATGGTACAATTAACTGGGTTGCCACCAGATACCCCTGCCACAACATTCAGTTTCCTGATTGTTGTTGTTCTTCAGTCACAAAGTTGTGCCCAACCCATCACAACTCCATGGGCAACATTCCAGGCCTTCCTGTCTTCCACCATCCCTTGGAGTCCACATGAGCTCATGACGACTGCTTCAGTGACTCCTTCTAGCCACCTCATTCTCTGCTGTCCCCTTCTCCTTTTTCTGTCAATTGTTCCCAGTATCAGGTTCTTCTCCAATAAGTTGCTCCTTCTGATTTGGTGGCCAAAGTATTTGAGTTTCATCTTCAGAATCTGGTCTTCTAAGAAGCAGTCAGGGTTTAAACTGTCCTAAAGAGCAGTTTCCCTATAATGGTCACCAAATGAATACACTGCAGGCTTTATTACCTGGAGAACGACTGCCTTGCGACAGTGACACATGCGCTGGTGACTTCCCACCTTGACTTCTGTAACGTGCTCTACGTGGGGCTACCCTTGAAAACAGTCCGGATACTTCAATTGGTTCAAAATAGAGCTGCCAGGTTGCTGACGGGGACTGGACATTATGCTCACATGACTCCAGTTCTCCGTCAGCTTCACTGGCTTCCCATTGAAGTCCGGGCCCAATTCAAGGTGTTGGTGATGACCTATAAAGCCCTAAACAGCTTGGGTCCTGGTTACCTGAAGTAGCGCTTACATCCATATATGCCCGGCCACCCCCTGAGATCGGCGGGAGAGGCCCTTCTCCGGGAGCCCTCCGTGAAAGAAATTAGGAGGGTGGCTACTCGGAGGAGGGCTTTCTCAGCGGTGGCGCCTAAGTTATGGAATGTGCTCCCCAGAGAGGTCCGCCTGGCGCCATCGTTATTTGTTTTTCGGCACCAGGCGAAGACCTTTTTATTCAAGCAGCATTTTAAATGTTAATATTATTGAATTTTTCTGGCCGGGGTGGCTTATTTTATATTGTATATTTGTAATTTATTTTAATGTATATATTTTAAAATGTTATTTAACTTATTTGTTGTAAGCCGCCCCGAGGCTTCGGTGAATGGGGCGGCATAAAAATGTTTTAATAAATAAATAAATAAATATTATATCTTTAAGGCACCACTGTATTCGTACACCATTTCGTGTTCTTAGCTGACGGAGCTCTTCTGCCATTTCTTTCCAGGCATCTGATTCCAAATTGGTAGCCTTGGCCACAAGTTCAGAGTCAGATGAGCAAAGGGCAAATTGCATGTCTGACACCGCTTTTGCAGCTATTGCTGGACACAGCGACACAGGCCTCTTGCTCAGACATCCTTGGAAACAACATTTACTAAAACTGCACACGTTCTGATACCACAGCATTCTTTTCCCTGTTGGATGCAGCCAGTGAGGTAAACCAGGAGCAGAAAAATCCAGAATGATGTGCTCTAGAGATTACGATAATAACAACATGGTAGTTGCCATTTTCAGAAGTTAACTATGCATCTCCTTAATATCTATGTATCCCCTATCCATTATCTACCCAATGAATAGGTTGCTTCTCTGCCCAAACGTATTAGAATTCCTTAACCTTGAAAAACCATAATAGAAGATAATAAATAATGTATAATAATAAATGCACTAAAATCCAGAGATGAATAAACAAGTTGTAGAAACAAGACTCTAACATAGTTCAGAAAATAAAATTATTAAACCATCACACCCACAATAAAACCATAAAACCAACACCAACATTGAAGCAGTAAATAATGAAAGCAGAG
Organism: Varanus komodoensis; assembly: GCF_004798865.1. NCBI lineage: Eukaryota > Metazoa > Chordata > Lepidosauria > Squamata > Varanidae > Varanus > Varanus komodoensis. The sequence goes on from NW_025335941.1 coordinate 47,941,600, forward strand.
AGCATATTTTAGTATCTACAATATTAGCCATGAGCAAAAATCTTCTTGGAAGAGAAATGCTTTCATATCCGTTTGGAATACAGATGGGAAAATTAATTTGGTTCACATTTTAATATGAATCTACCTAATTCACACCTCACAAACCTCCCTTTGGAATTTTCACTTCTTCAAATTTTGCAATGCATTTCTCCAATCCAAATATGCAATGGAATGTATATATTAGAATAAAGTGAACACAAAATATATATATTAGTGGAAATATCATTGAAAAACACTTGTGCCATTGGAAGTTCCTTTCAGAAAAAAGTTGGTATAATACACAATATTGGGTACAAAATGTGTTTGGATTTCTGTTTGGACTTTAAAAATTTGTCAGCTGACACAGCTATGGGAAAACAACAATGCAAGACTGAAGAAAGAAAAATTGATAAAATTGAAGTTGACATATTTGTCCATCCCTAGTTAGTGAGGCTGGTCAGGAGGTTTCTTTTGGTAACTAATTTCACAGAGTGAGTACTAAACTGGAGAATGCTGTGCTTCTCATCTTTATCAGTTTTATCTGGGCAGTTGATGAAACATGGAGCAAAGTTTTTCCTAACGGTCTCAGGGACTGTGGAGGAACTTTCAGAACTGTGCTATATCCAGCCTAATTGTGGTGGAAAAGCTGGGCAAAGTGGTGCTTTGCTAATGGTTGCAAGTTCCACAGGTAGTTGTATGTTCAGTGTATGTGCTACCAGAACAAGTAGTGCAACTAACACAAGCAGCACCTTGCCTAATGGCCATGAAAGCATCTGTGCAATGGCTTGGACAAATAAAATTAAGGTGCTGAATTTGAAACTTGCACCATGACTAAAATGGGTTTCCACAAGTGGCAGAAGTGCAGAACGGCATGGGATGCTGCAGAGAGGTTTTCTAAGGCAAGGATGGAGGCCTGGGGACTGGCGCCTGCATGGTGCTTTAAGGCCCGCTGCTACTGCCACTATAACTGCCCAGCACATACGGACAGCATTTTATGCAGAGGCCTTTAAAGATCTTGATTATCAAGGGACCTTAGGCGATTATCCAGGTGATCCTTTCCTTTGCAGGTGTTTTTTACTGTATCTTTTTAGCTGTTTGAAATTCATTTCAACATCATTGTTTTTATTGTATTTGTATTGTATTTTATTGTTCTATTTTATACACTGTAAACTGCCTGGAGAGCTTTGGTTATAGGGCAGTATAAAAATGAAAAATGAATGAATGAATGAATAAATAAATAAATAAAAGTTCTCAGGGAAATTTGCAGGCATACAAGGGCTTCTGAATATTAGTAAATTACACATTAAGAGATATATGTCTGCCACATATGTTTCCATATTCCTCACCTGTAAAATAGATTAACTGGTTGTTTTCTCCTGCTCTACTAACCAGATTGAAATTTTTATGTTAGAATCCTTGATTTTAGTAACTTGGGGCAATATGCAAACAATCAGAAAAGAGCTGACACACTCAGTAGAATTGGCAGAAAGGAGTTCGGGTCACCAGCCCCATAACGGAAGCAAGAATTCTCACTCTTTCCAGAGTTATTCTTCAATCTCAAAGGTACCCTGAAACCAGTGGTGCTGAAGCAGCCTTTTTGGGTACTGCCCTCAGGTGTAAATTTGCACATTTGCATGCAGGTGTCATGAGATGTGGTAGGTCCTTCCTTCTTCACCATTCTGCATCTGCCTCCACCCTGCCCAGGGCAATATTTTGCCCTTGATATTCACTAGTGAATCTCTGGTTTCTTGTACAAATAAAGCAAATTCCTGAGGTCTGCCCTCCCCTCATCTGGCCATTGAGGACTTGCAGGGTATACAGAGAATGAAGAAGCCAACATGTACTTAGCAAAACTTGGAGATATGGAGCAGTACCCAATGGGACACAAGCACCAGTGTCAATTATGATGTGCTCACAAAAGGGACTGCAAACAGTGTAAACTGGGATGACAGAAGTTCCAGGAAAACCCATTGTGCCAGCTGGAGGCACCATGCCAGAGGTCCGTCAGCTGCCTCCAACTTATGGTGAATCTATGATGGGAGCCCTTTGAAGAGTCCTATCCATGACATCCCTGCTCAGCTCTTGTAAATTCAAGGCTATAGCTTCCTTCATGGAATCAATCTGTCCCATATTTGTTCATGCATTTTTTCTTTCATCTTTGACTTTCCCTGGAATAACTCCCTGTCTTTTGCAGGGAGTTTTGCCTTCTTATGATGTGACTCAAGTATGACAGCCTCAGTGTGGTCTGCTTTTGCTTCTAAGAAAAGCCCTGGTTTGATTTGTTCTAGGACACACTGGTTCATCTTTCTGTCAGTAGAGGTCCCTTACACTAGTGCAATGTGGTTTATGCTAACTGTTATGTCCAACTGGGTACTGTTCATATATAGTTTCTGAGCTATTTCAAAGGTTTCAGCTATATAAAATATAGTTCAGTAATGTATGCTAAGGTGTACATTATGGAATTCCAGCTAAAACACCCATATTGAGTTGAAAGGATGCTAACAGTGGAGGTCAAGATTTCTAACCCAGGCTAGAAGATGGCAATGCACTGCAAGAAAGTCCATTTCTAGCCCAGAGACCCCTGGGACTCCTATCTAAATTATGTTTTCAGAAATTTTCGTATGCAACTTAGCTAGGGGAACTTTTCAGTGGTGGCATCCTGTCTCTGGAATCCTTCCCTACTAAAGCTTGAGCTGATGCTGCTATCATTTTAGTGTTAAAACATACTTATTTCTGTGGGCATTAAATTGCATTTTATACCTTTGATTTGATTTTATTGTGAGGCTGTTTAATTGCATTATTTTGTATCACAATTGGGGTTTTATACCTTCTCCTCCTCCTCATTATTAATTTTCTTTCTCTGCCACCCAATAGCCAAATTTCTGTAGAACAACAATATCTCCTTGACATCCTTGTCTAGGATAAATGGTAAGTTAAAATGAGGATGATGAGGATGAGATTATTGTGATGATTATAATCCAAAAATAATAGATTGCACCATCAAGGCATTTCTAACAAAACAGAAAAAAAATGAAATAGCTTTGGAATTCACATAATTCTTCTCTGTGCTTTGGAAGAAAATCCCTGGAAGACTCCAGATCTATATGGCATGTGAGAAGAAAACAAAACACAACAACAAAAATGAGGTTACCGCAACTGTGACTTTGTGATCTGCAGGTGTGTCCCAGGATCACAGGCAGAGCAGCTGGAAGGTCAGGAAATTGCTAGTTGTGCTTTGGAGCATACCATATAATAAATATGAACTGAAATGAAACCATCTCTCTTCCCCCTGGGAAAAAAAATCAAAAGCATTTGTTCAGCAACCTAATCAACAAATAGTGTATTTGACCTGGAATGAATTTTTAGCAATAATTCCTTCAAATTATACTTCACTTAGAAAAATTTATAGCAATGTTATATCTTTGATTTGTTTTCGCCTTCCAGCCAAAATGAACCACTAAAATACTTCATGTTAACTCTAAACAAATGTTAAGTTACAATGTTACTTAAAGAAATCCTTATGGGATGTCAAATATGTATATAACTTAGCAAAATATCTACCTGCAAATCATGAGAAGATGAAAATAAAATTATCCCTTCAACATTTCCCCCTTTTTGTTCCTTCAGAATAGATAAGGAAGAAACACACCTTCTTTCTTTTCAGTCTGATATAGTTGGGGACAAGAACATAAGAACATGAGAAAAGACATGCTTGGTCAGACCAAAGGTTCATCCAGTCCAACACCTTGTTCACATGGTAGCAAACCAGCTGTCCCCAGGATCCCTCAAGCAGGATGGCACGAGTATTCCAGCTGTCCAACCTCTTCAGCAAATGATGTACGCAGGCATGCTGCCTCTGATAAAGGAGTTAGCACATGGCCAACAAGGCAAATAGTCACTGATAGCCTTTCTCATATGAATTTGTCCAGTTACCCTTTAAAGCCATCCAGATTGGTGGCCATCATTACTTCCTGTGGCAGTGAATTCCATAGTTTAACTATGTTACTATGTGAATAGGTACCTCCTTTTATCTCTCCTAAATTTCCCACCAATCAGCCTCATGGGATCCACAATACCAGGTTCTAGAATGATGGGAATGGGAGAAAAATATCTCCCACTCCCAAAACTAGATTGGGTTCAATTTCTTCCCTTTGAAGGATCAAAGACACAGGTCTTTCTTTGTAAAAAGTTATTCATTCACCAAGGTACAATCACCCAGAATGAATCTCTGAGCATGCACAGAGTGGTTCATTTCACCCAATCTGGTATTTACTTCTAGGAACTCTCCTTATGAGTATGTTTGGGCCTCGTCCTTTTCCTTCTGGAAATGAGCACATCTCCTCTCTGCACTCCAGCCCTCTAACTGGACCACCCTCTTCTGCTGACATCATGTAATGGGGTTGAAGGCTGTATCCACTTCAGCCAACTCTGAGAAAAACCCCTCTTTCATGCCCCCTCCCAGTAGCTGTACATGGGTATTCTCAGAGGCTGCTGGAGCACCTGGGCTGAAATGGACAAACGTCAGGTGGGGGGGGGGTGTTATTCCAGTCTGTTTTGCCAAAGGGCTGTATGAACAAGTGAGACACTCTAGTGTCCCCATCCCCACATAAAAACTAGCATGCAGGCAGAAGAGTTTTCTGGTTACAGTGGGGATGTTACACCAGAGGATGCTTTGCTGAGACTATTCTTGAACCTTGAATTTCATGCTTGAATCTCATGCCTTACTTTCAATTATACTGCTCAACTAAAAAACTGAGAACTCTGGCTCCTGATTAGATTATTTGAGCTTAGTAAGGACTCTGATCCATGGACACTACAGAGCTGCCTGTTCTCTGTATCATGGAGCAATAAAGGTGTTTGCTCTTTCTTTAATAAACATCTGGTTGCTTCTGTTGGAAAGGAGTGGACTTCACTGCCTGCCTCATCCGTAATGAAGTTAGCATCTGAAATAGAGAATTAGCAGATGACTTTGATATCCACACAGGCTGAAATGGAAGAAGATATCTGGTATCATTTTCTTGAACAACAATATTCCCACTAACATAAAGGATGATGGCGGAGGAGGCATATTCAGTAAGCCATCATCTGTTACTCTGAGATCTTCCAGGCCAGAGGACATGGCTTTGCCAGAACTCAGGGGGCACACCTCCAACGCTGAGCTCACTGCTTCTTTTCATAGTGGCTGCAGAGTCAGGACCCTTTAAAATCTGGAAAGCTCTTCAGAGGAGATGAAATTAACAACAGGTCCAGACCTGCCAGCTTTCAGGAGACATCCAAAGGCCTCTGTGCATTGGCCAGGACAACAGTTTTTCCAGAATGAGTTTGCATAGAACTGTCCAACGTCCTGCCCTGTCCTGCCATCTTGTTTAGCCAGATTTGGCTGTGGTTCCTCACACTTGACTCTACCTTGCCTGTGTAGTGAGTACAAGTCCTTCAGATTGGCTGTCCTGGAGATCTTGAACTGACAGGGCACCTGGTCCCAAGTTGCATGCTAAAGAGATGCCTTTGGCTAAGTTTGGAACAGCTGAGAAATTTATTCCAATACATTTTAAATCAGAATTTACCTTAATTTATTTTATTTATTTATTTAAAATATTTATATGCCGTCCTAATCACAAAAAAGCCTCAGGATGGCTTACAATGTAATAACATAAATAACATAAATAAAATTCCCGACCCACACTGGCTGCAGTTAAAAACATAGCAAAGACAATATTAAAACTTATTAAAATACTGCTGGAATAAAAAGGTTTAAACCTGGCACCGAAAAACAAATAATGATGGCACAAGGCAGACCTCTCTGGGGAATGCATTCCATAGATGGGGCGCCACCACGGAGAAAGCCCTCCTCTGGGTACTTCGCCTCCTAATATCTTTCACGGAGGGTTCCCGGAGGAGAGCCTCTGCTGCCGATCTCAAGGGGTGGAAGGGCAAATATGGAAGAAGGCGTTCCTTCAGGTATCCAGGTCCCAAGCAGTTAAGGGCTTTATAGGTAATAACCAGCACCTTGAATTAAGCCCAGACTTCGATGGGAAGCCAGTGAAGCTGGTAGAGGACTGGGGTTATGTGAGAATAACGCCCAGTCCCTGTCAGCAACCTGGCTGCTCTGTTTTGCACCATCTGAAGTATCCGGACTGTCTTCAGGGGCAGCCCCACGTAGAGTGCGTTACAGAAATCCAACCGGGAAGTAACCAATGCATGTGCCACTGTCATTAGGCAGTCTTCCTCCAGGGAGGGGGGCAGCTGATAGATTAGCTGAAGCTGAAGGAAAGCGCTCCTTGCCACCGCAGTCACTTGAGCTTCCAAGGACAGCTCCGGGTTGAGGAGCACTCCCAAGCTGCGGACCCTGTCCTTTAGAGGGAGTGCAACCCCATCCAGGGCAAGGTTCAGGCCACCTACCCAGGAGCTCGATCCACCCACCAACAGGACTTACATCTTGTTTGGGTTAAGTTTCAGCTTATTGGCCCTCATCCAGCCCATTACCTCGGCCAGGCACTGGATTGGTTGAAAAAGAGAGGCAGAGCTGGGTGTCATCAGCATACTGATGATTCTGCAGCCCAAACCTCCTGATGACCTTTCCCAGCGGTTTCATGTAGATATTAAATAGCAAGGGGGACAAGATGGAATCCTGCGGTACTCCATGGCATAGCTGCCATGGAGCAGAGCCAAAGTCCCCCAGCACCACCTTCTGGAATTGGCCGTTGAAGTAGGAGTGGAACCACTGCCAAGCAGTGCCTCCTACTCCCAATCCCGCTAGCCTATCCAGAAGGATACCATGGTCGATGGTATCGAAAGCCACTGAGAGGTCTAGGAGGACCAACAGGGATGCACTTCCCCTGGCTCTCTCCCTGCACAGGTCATCATACAGGGTGACCAAGGCAGATTCGGTACCAAACCCGGGTCTGAAGCCGGACTGAAATGGGTCCAGATAATCAGTTTCATCCAAGAGTGCTTGGAGTTGTCCCGCCACCACCTGCTCTAACACCTTGCCCAAAAATGGGATGTTGGCCACCGGTCTATAATTGGCGGCCATCTCTGGATCCAGGGACACCTTCCAGAACAGGCCTGATTACCGCCTCCTTTAAAGGAGCGAGCACCCGGCCGTCCCTGAGAGAGGCATTAATAACCTCCAGAATCCAGGCACCAATCCCATGTTTGGCTTTGGTCAGCAGCCACGACGGGCAAGGGTCAAGTAAGCAGGTGGTGGGATGGACTTGTCCAAGCACCTTGTCCTTATCATCAGGCCACAATAACTGAAATTCATCCAATAATACCTGACCAGACTGAATCATTGGAATCTCCCCTAAAGGATCTGAATCACTTGTGGTGTCCAGCTCGTGACAAATCTGTGCGGTTTTCTCCTTAAAGTGCTCGGCAAAGTCATCACAGTGGGCCATCAAAGGTGGTACAGGGTCTTTCTTAGGGCCAGGATGTATCAGTCCATGTACCACTCGAAAGAGCTCAGCTGGGCGACACTGTGAGGAGGCAATGGAAGTGGTGAAGAATTTCTTCTTCGCCGCCCTCACCACCACAGCATAGGTTCGATAATGAACTTGTAGAATTGTTCGGTCAGATTCATCTCATGATTTCCTCCATCTATGCTCTAGACGTCTCCCAACCCGCTTCATTGCCCATAATTCAGATGTGTACCATGGGGATGAACTGGCTCTGCTGGGCAGGAGAGGACACTTAGGAGTGATCGTGTCAATAGCTCTGGTCATTTCCCCATTCCACAGTTCAACCAGAGCATCAACAGAAGTGCCAGCTTTATCAACTGGAAAATCCCCCAGAGCCTTCAGGAATCCATCCGGATCCATCTGGCTCCGAGGGCGGACTAACACAATAGGGTTTGCACCCTTACAGAGGGAAAGGCTGGCATCAAGCTCGAACCTCATGAGGAAGTTATCTGACCATGACAAGGGAGTCAGACACAAATTCCTCACCCTCAGATCACCCTCTTCCTGCCCCATTGAGAAAACCAGGTCCAGCGTGTGTCCCCGTTCATGGGTCAGGCCTATGACATGTTGAGACAGCCCCATGGCCATCATGGAGGTCATGAAGTCCCGAGCCGCCCTGGTCAGAACAGTCTCGGCATGGAGATTGAAGTCCCCCAGGACCAACATCATGGGGGTCTTCAACACCAGGTCCGAGACTATCTCCGTCAGCTCAGGCAGGGAGTCTGATGGGCAGAAGGGTGCACAGTACACAAGCAAAATCCCCAATCTGTCTCGGTCGCCCAACTCCAGGTATAAGCACTCTAGACCTGGCCTCGAGAGGACAGGAAGCCCCACAAGGGAAATAGAAGCTCGATAAATTAAAGTGACCCCCCTCCCCTCCCCTCCAGGCATGGCTGGTGCTGGGCCAGATACCCGGGTGGGCACAGTTGAGAGAGAGACACATCCACCCCCCTCTTCCACCCAGGTCTCTGTAATGCAAGCCAGGTCGTCCCCCTCATCCACAATTAAATCGTGGATGAGGGATGTTTTGTTATGGACCAACCTGGCATTGAGCAGCAGCACCATCAGACCCAAGGGGCAGTTGATAAGCTTACCCGGAACCTTCCGGTTGGGGGAATAACCAGAAGGAGGAACAGGTGTCAACCATCTGTCCCTCCTTCTTCTCTGCCGACCTGTTAGACTCCCAACACCATATCGACCATTGCCCAATACTACCCCGATGGTGGCGCCCATGCACTCCCCAGGCAACCCCATGGTAGCAGCCAAGTGTGAAGCCATTAAAAACTAATCCAAAAAATACAATTAAAACACGATTAAAACCCCTTCACCCTCCCCTCACAAAGCACACATACACTCGCCCACACGCCCAGAGTTCCTGGCCAGCCCAGCCCCGAACGGCGCCAAACAGCAACGACGCCCTTAGGCCATCGTCCTTCAGCCGCCAGCCCGCAGCCGGCGAGTTAAGCCGGTGGCCCCTCCCTGTGCCCCACCCCCAATCCGGCACAGTTGCCACCCACGCCAGCAGGGGAGGGGGGCAAGGGCGGGGCCGCGGAGAACTCACCGGCGATGATGGAGGGCCCACAAGCCAGAGCATCCCCTGGTCGCGGTCCCAGGGTGGCCGCAGTCCGTTGGGCAGCAGTGGCATCAGCAGACGGGATGGGTCAGCTTTGGTGTCTGCGGGCGGCGGTGGAGAGTGGCCCAGTCCAGTCCCAATTTGCCATTTTCTGCATATTTCTTTTCTTCATAGGAATAGAATGTGGGAGAAACCAGAACCAACTTATTTGTCCATCCAGGCCCAAGGTGTTGAATTCATAAGTCTTAAAAATCTGACTTTGAATCCCTCTGTAGTCAATCATGTTGGGCTGAATAAGAGATGCCGCCTCATTTTATTCCAAGCTCCTTATCTTTCACAAATGTATGGCAGGCAGGTGCAACCCAGTTCTCCCCATGCTTGGAATAAATGTACCTATTGAATTGAACCAGTACAAATATATTAGAAATTTTGTGGCAAATTATTCATAAGAATTTACAAAAAATTGAAAATGTCTTCCCTTGTGAAATAGAAAGAGCTTTATTTTTAAATGGAAAAAAATGAATGCAAAAGGAAGTGAAACTGACAGATTCATTCATCTGTAGCTTAAGCATTCTCAGAAGACTCAACTGATAGACCCCAAAGTCTGCTCCTTATGCCAGTAAGCATGAATATGTAAGAAAGTAATATTTCTGCATGTCATGCTGCTAAACATTAAAGGCAGAAGAATAGGAATAAGGATTGATTAATCCATCTACTTCCATTTCATGTCCCTTTTGCACATGATCCCTCATAAATTTATTCAGTTCCACCCTTTTATTTATCTGTGATTTTTAAAAAATATTCTGCACAGAAAAATATTAATTGAATTATGCATGTTTGTCCATTTTCTTTCAAAATATGCATTGAAACATCCAGGAAAAGTGAAAGCAAGTGGATAACAAAGCTCCTAGCTGCACATTAGTTCATACCAAAATTCACAAAGATCAAATTTCCCAGTATCCATGCATAAGACCAGTGAAACCACTGGTAACCCAACATCTGGCACCCTTTGCACAGTTTAAGCTGTGAGATATAACACACTTACTGTCCTCCCTCTAAGCCAAACATGGACAACCTCTGGCCCATCTTTCCTTTCAATCCATCCTGCAAAGGCCTCCATCAAATCCCCACCCCAAAAATTCCCCATCAAAGAATGTAGATCTTCAGGACCACAACTCACCTTCCTGGTCGAGAAAGGCAATGGAAGAGCCAGGTCTGCTTTGAGTGAATGGAATGTACAAATGTGCCAATGAGGGTCAGACAAGCAAGCCCAAGGGTACATGTCTGCAGTAGGGATGTACAGGAATTCTGTTTGATGATTAAATCTCGACATATTTTACCAGATTGGCCCTGGTGGATTTTATTCTGTTTTCCAGCCAGCCAGCCAGCCCTGGCATCAACCTGATCTGTTTCCCATCAATCCAATATGCAGATTTCCGATTTTTTAAAAATGGTGGTGACAAATGGAGTCACAGGGTACTTAATTTACCTTTCGGGTTATTAAATTTCTGCAAATGGTGTCAGACATATATACATGCACACTCAGCGGTCCTGAATAAGTCCACTAACAATTCTAGCCAGTTTTATTCTCTCCACACACTACGTTGTTTAGGCCAGCAGGGCAAGATTTGGTATTTGTCAAAACAAACTTGGCCATCTCATCCTTGGCCTCAAAAGCAAATTGAGGGAGGGAAGGTCAAAGTGAGGGGCGAAATTGCATGTTCCTTGAGAAGCAGGGAATATAGCTCTGTAGCAAAAGGAAATCCAGTGTGAAACTGACAAGAAAATTTACAATGGGAAAACACAGTCAATGGACACGCTTATAAAAGAGCATCAATATTTTTAAAAGAACCTGTTTAAACAAATTTAAAGCCTGAAATATATTTTTCAAAAACCATGGTCCCTTTATGCAAGTTTAAAGACCTCAACAACAACAACAACAACAACAACAACAACAACATAATAAGCACAATCCCTTGTGCAAATCACAGGACTCTCAAGGTATGCAGAAATTATGACCATTTCCAGAACTGGGGAGAAACCGGTGCTGTGGCCTGCCACCACTTATCGGAAAAGAAAGACTGGAAAATCCCACTGGGCTCAAACAAAATAGATGCCCAGCATTGCATATCCCTACCTAGCAGTGGGGGTAGCCGTGCCCCCAGTAGGCAGCAGGTTTCTCCCTGGGGAGTTTTCAAAAGTTGGTGTTTGGTATTTGTTTATGCTTCTGCAGACCTTGAGCTCCCCTGGGCTGTTGATACCAGCCTCTTGTGCATCGGTTGTGCTATTTTGGCTGCCTAAAAATCGCATTCAGCCTGAACATCAGACACAGAGGAAATGAAGTATGTGTGACACGCAAATAGCATTCAAGATGTGGTTTTCTGTTGTTGGCTTTTATTTAGTATGTGCTTGCCTGGAGTCAATTTGGCCTTGGGCCGAAAAAAAATTCTCCCCATCCCTGCTCTAAACCTTCAGCATACAGGTATATATAGAACCAGCCCAATAGTGCCCCTCTTGCAACTGCCTGCTCGTTCTCCTGTTGTTAAAAGCCAGCTGCGCTGCTGACTCAACCTGTCACTCAATATTGCAGTCAGTCAGTCTCTGGGAAATGGAGGGAGTATTGTAGAAGCTGGGAAACCAAATCCTTCTTTTCCTATTAAATGTGGTAAAGAAATGGAAGAAACAAAGCACATGTGAACATTTGCTTAACATTTTGATGGCTGCTATGATCCATACCTTAATCCTTCCAATGGTCATGCCCATTAAAGAAACGCAACACATTGATCCTTTGTTTATGGGCTTGTGGAAAGGAGGGGAAAGGAGAAAAGGTGAGGGGAACCAGCATTTGAAAAACAGAGTTCCAAACTAATTTCAGCATCCCCAAACTTGAAGTTGTTATAAAGGGTTTTTGTATTACATGGGACATACAAAGCTAGGCTTTGCTTTCAGTTTTAACAGGTACAAGTGGGGCCTGCCACAGACTATTGCCCTGTGCAATGTTGTGTAGAGTGAAGGGCTATCGGACATGTCATTCCCCACAACCTGGTTTCTGTTTCCAACTTTCCAACTGTTAAACAACATTGCATGGCCACTTAGCCAGGCAATCCTCATTGGGCTGTTTTGGAGGTGTGTCCCATTAGGGATTTTTGTAAATATTCTGTTTGCTTCTCTGAGCTGTGAGGTGCCCCAGGTGCTTCTTGTGCATGGGTTGCACCATTTTTCCTACATAATAATGGCACTTACAGCCGGAACATAAGACACAAAGGAAATAATGCATCCTATGTTCATGTGACACATGCAACACTCCCATTGTTGTTGTTATTGTTTCTGAATATATGTGTAGCATTTAGGTTTCAGCTGGTACTTAGTACTGCTTTAACTGCATATTTGTCCAATGGTTCAACTGCATCTCTAGCTAGTTGGCTGGCTGCCTGCTTCTTTATCATTGGCCTTGATGCTGTTAATGATGAGTTCCTCAAAACATTTTCTTGCATCATTTGCTGTCTGCTTGCATCTGCTTTCTACAAGCTTGTCTCCCTTTTGTTTCATCATTTGGCCAAGGGTTTCTTTTTCTGAAGGAAAACTTATTTTCCTAATAGCTTCCCTGACTGCTTATTTCAATGGCTCTGATAACAGAAGCTTTTCCTATTATAAGCCTGCCAATTATACCATTCTTAATGGTCCCAGAGGTACACTTAGCATCAAGCATCATCAGCACTGGGCAATTGCTGATGGTCCAAGCCTCAAGGACTCAGTGCTGTAAATCCACAATACTGGCTACAGCCACATTGACTTGGCTGTCCTTTCAGTGCTTTCCTCAGTCTCTGGTTCTGGTTTTCTTTTCTAGCAATGGAACCTGGATTACTGTGGATAATTGTGACATTTTAATTCTCCCACAATACCGCTGGGGCAATACCACAATACCCTACTTAATTACACTATGTTGGGGCCCAGGGCATTGTGGAAGAGTTTAAAAGGTGGATACCCAGCAGCAGTGTTAAACAACTAGAAGACCTTTTTTGGTGATGCTTCATCAGTCCGTCACTGTCAAACAAAGGTGGGGACCCATCTTTGTTGAGGAAGGGTGCTTGTGAGATCCTGCCTGGGAAGGGGCAGTGGGCCCCCTGTCTAACATGGTGTCAATCCTATCAAGAGCTTTGCTACCAAAACAAACAAGCAAATAAACTTCACAACCTTGAGGGTTATTAAAGACAAAGCAAAACAGCTCACTGGATATTTTCAAAAAGAGGTTGAGATTGCTAGACTGTGTCCTACCTGTTATGCGTAAGGTCTCCACTATGCCCCTAGAATCTATTCTGCATACCACAGAACATGGAGTGTATGTGACACACAGACACAGAAAGATGCGTGCACACACACACTTTAGTTCAGCCTAACAAAACAGCTGTTGTTGTTGTTGTTGTTGTTGTTGGAATGACTCTTGACGTATACTGAAAGGTTCTGGAAAGAAATGCCTTTTCACACGATTAAGGTGTTCTAGATTGAAGCAGATCATGGTCAGATTGCCACAGCAACCTAGTTCAGAGCTTGGACACAGACAAATGCATCTGCCTGAAACTTGCTGAAATCTAGTGAGCCTACAACCCACTAAGACCAATATAGGCCATAGCCAGAAATTCTATCAATCTTTTACTACTATCACCAGTCTGGAACTATTAAAATAGGATCGTCAAAACCGGGGCAAGCCACCATGCAAGGTTAGTGGGTTGCTTTTTGCTGGCTTGGTCAGAGGTCCTTTCTCTGCTTCTGTGCTTTTCTTGGTGCAATTCAGCCATTCATGCTCCAGAGAAATAAGCTTATGTCTTAGAAAGGATTTGAAAGAAAGGCCATATTTGCAATGCAATTGAACCAGACGAGATAGGAAGTGATTATGGCATGAATAGGGCATTCATGAGAGCCAGGGAGAAGGCAAAGACAAATTTCAGAAATTTTACTAGAGTGGTGACAGGTGGACTTACAGCCCGGGAAATGAAAGAAGGGAGTGGGGGGTAGAGAGAAGGTCTTGAGTCAAGGATGACTCTTCAGTTTGTGGATTTAGGAGCAAGTTCAAGGGCCAACTTCCTAGAGTGAGGCACCCTTGTATAAAAGTTACATTCAGGCCTGGCTAGATCGACATATTGATCTGGCTTCTATTTAACAGGAACTTAAGACATCAGATGAAAATGTGCAACAGATTAACCAGGTAAGTGATACACTTGATAAGCAGTGAGCTTAAATATGCCTCTTTCCCGGCCATTCTTTCACCGGAAAGTGCAGCAGACAGATGCCCTTTTCCAAGGCAACATAAAGCAAGAGGACAACAGGTGCTCCATTTCTGCACTATCCTCTTTATCCTTCTGCAAAGCAGGATCTAGAAGTCCCCTAAGCTGTATACTTGATCTTTGCCAAGCACACAGACTTGCTTGGCAAATCTGCAAATAATATGCACAAGGATCCCCTTGCACTTGCCCTGAGGCTCTTGTCCTGTGGATCAAGGCCTGTCGAGGGAGGCCAGGCTAAGTCCTGCAGCTTCCCCAGCAACAGCACAAAGCTTCAATAATTTGGTGCTTGGAACAGCTCAGCAAAAGCAGGGCCTGTTGATATGACCTGTTCCTTACTTTCTCAGCTGGGGAGTTTGGTGAGTTTTGGTCCAGGGGCTAGGTTACTTCCCTGCACCAAGCAGGAGCTGCAGGGAGCAAGTTGCCCAGAAAATAGACAACCCTCATTAGCCAACCCTCATTAGCAATTAACCCTTGCTAATGAGTGAATTCGACCATGGGCCCTGGTTGTCCCCCATCCCATTCTACAGTCAAGCCAGCTTACTTCTGTCAGTGACTGGATCAGTTCAGCCTGTCAGACTGCCACTTCCATACTGGCCAGAGGGCCTGAGTGTGTGTGTGTGTGTGTGTGTGTGTGTGTGTGTGTGTGTGAGAGAGAGAGAGAGAGAGAGAGAGAGAGAGCGCGAGAGCGCTTGTGATGAGTGGGAATATAAGCCATCCTGAGATATTTATATAAAGGATGGAATACAAAAGCTTTTAATAAATAAATAAATAAATATCACACCCCTGGGGACTGGGGCTGCTGTAGTGGTTGTAATGTGTTCCTGGGGTCCCATTGGTAATCAGAGGAGGGCCAAGGGTGTTCCATTAGGATACTTACTCAAAGGAGGAGGTATGGGTTGGAGAGGGGTACTATGCCGATTGAGAAAAAGCATGATCAAATTTCTTATGCCTCTTCTCCAGTTCCCACCACACCCAATCGGTCATTCTACCAACTTGGTTTTGACTACAACTGAAATGTTTAGCAAGTACCAAGGAAAACAGCAATTTATTTTATTTATTTATTTAGGAAGCTTCTATGACGCCCCATTCGCCAAAGCCTCGGGGCGGCTCACAACAATAACTCTCTTATTTAAAAAAACTGGCACAGAAGTGTGGATTGAGGAAGAGTTTATTTTCATTACACACTCGAATGGTTGGAGGAATACTCCTTGGGTGGAATTAATTACAAGAATAGTAGGAGAATGTCTATAGCTTCACAGACCTAACCATTTCTTTTCACTTTAAAAACTACAATCATGTTTTAAATGGAGGGAAACTGTATGTGTTTAACATCTACAAAAGGAAGCCAGTTGCTTTTCTCCTATTCACATCCTAGCAGCTGCTCCCACCTGAATGGCTTGAAACACCACAAAATAGCATGAATTCCTATCTCTAGAAGATCTCACTTCTTATCACTGATCATTGCTTCTAATCACATTAGCATCTAATTATCTCAGAACAAACTTCTCCCATATGCCCAACTGGCATTTGAAATGTAACTTATCTCAGCACCTCATACAGTGTGGATTTCTCTCTTCCCAACACATTGAAAAAAACCAGCTTTGGAGAATTTTATAATTTCTTCACCGCACCTTAGTTTGGAAAAAAATATATACCAGGATGAACACCTTCCTATGTGTTCTTCTTTCCCATTTTAGTACTAATATGTATCTCAGCCTATATGCCCCTGAAGACTTTAAATGCATTTTGAAGCAAGGAAGAAAGTACAGGCAGTTTTGGAGTTGTGAACATCCAAGTTATGAACAATCCATACTTATGAATGAACAGTCATAAAGCGTATTCACTTTTTTTTTTTAATTACTGCAGAAAATTGTCATTACCATAGAGGGAGAGGAAGCAAAAGAGGAGAGAGGAAGGCCACCAAATAATGCTTTCCTGCCCCACCCATCCAGAGAGGGAAACCTTTCTGGCATTTCCTTACTCAAACAGGAGGCGCTGGTGAGTTTGGGTGAGGGGAGGCAGCTACTTCCACTTTCACAGGGGTACTGCGTCCCCAACCCCTGTGAATGCGGAGGATCGACTATATGTGATTCTACTTAAATACAAATTTGCATTTTTCTCAGGAACAGAACTTGTTTGTAATCCGGGGACTGCCTGCATTAAACGTTTAAAGTTCAGCATAATGCAGTCAGCATGAAAGTACACTGGTCAGTTCATACAGTGAGATGCATTTGAAAGCCCTGGCTGGGTTTCCACACTGAACAATGTACTTGGAAGGTATTGAGAAGAAAAAGCAGTTGGAAGTTAGTGCTGAAATTGCCACCTACACCAGGCAAGGACATAGGAAACTGCCTTCTACTTAGTCATCTAGAACAGTATTATCTAAGCTATCAGGTTGGATTCTTTCCCAACCCTACCTGGAGGTGCCAGTGATGGAAGGAGAGACCGTATGCACAGAAAGCAGGAATTCTGAGCCATTTTCAGACTGAGGCTAGAATTCCTTTCTGGAGAAGCTCTTAGGGGACCACATTCCAGTGGTGAGTGAGGCCAAAGGAAAATGGAATGGGGCTAAACCACAAGAACTAGCAGCAAGTTTTAGCTTGAAGTTCTTACTGCCAGTTAACAAAGCCTTGGGCTCATTTCAACGTTTTAGAATCCAGAAAAAAACCTGCATGGAAGCATTGGTGGTTGAAAGCAAGGGGGTGGGCCAGAGAAGTGGGTATGGCCAGACTTGGTGCCGAAGACCAGGATCTGAGCCCCAGGCTTCACATTCCCCAGCCCTATCTTAAGGGGTGTATCCAGGATGCACAGTGTATCCTGGGAGGCTGAAATGTTCTCCCATTACATTTTGAATATTCTCATTTCCAAAAACAGAGCTGTATCCAACAGTGCCTGTTGTGGGGAAGGGAAGGACTGTAAGAAGGGTGTGTGGGGTAGGAGGAGCCCCCTGAGGGCCATCCTGGGATCCTCATCATGTCGGAATTGGTCCCTGAACCTGATACTGTCTCTCCTTGATGTACTTACTGTACAGGATCCACCACTGAGCTGCACCCAGCTGCCTAATATTTCTGCCAGGTCTAGCTGAGCCATTCACATTCCTCCAGCCTGCTACTCACAAGGAGCTGCTGTCATATGCTTCTTTTTTGCCCTGTCCCTAATGTCCCAAGTAGTTCCCCAAGCTAGCCTCACACTCTGAGCTTACTAGGCCAAGCTTCAGAGCCCCTAATGTGAAAGAACCATTGATTGCTGTACTTTTGACCCAAACCACAAATATTTAGAAACAGGGAGGAGGGGCTGTATATTTTAAAGAAAATGGTCTGAGAGAGAACAAGTTGCACATCGCAATCAGGTAGAAAAATGTTACCTTGAAAAACGGCTGAAGTCACACCCTGTATATGATGTCTATATTTTAACTGTTGACAACATAAAGGGAACCCAACAGCTTTGCTTTATCCAGCATAATGAATGTTATCATGAAGTAAAGGTAAATCAGTAACAGCTAAGATCAAACGTGCCTCTCTTTGTTTGAACATACAATACCCTCATCTATATAAATCTTCATGATCTGCCAGCCTTTCTCATTTGAACATAGCAAAGGAAGTCAGAAGGCCAGCTCAGAAGGCCTTCTTGCCTTGGAGTGCCAAGGAATAGCTTGAAAGAGTGGCCCAAGTGAATTGCTGGAACGATTGGCCACTGGACTACCCATTAGCTATGGCCATCCTTCCAACAGTGAAGTAAACTGTTGGTCTTGGCAGCCTAAGCAAAGGTCATTACACCTTCTCTTGTCTAGACTAAAGCAGAAAACAATTCTTCCTTTGAATATATTATTTGTCATCACTTGCCAGTTTATTCCTATAGAGAATTTAAGACATACTGGGATTTTCTTTTTATTTGAGAAGATCAAGTAATTTATGATGGAAACTGGCATTGTAGACACATTCTGACTGGCATCTGATTTTTTACTTTCTACATTTCTGAAGAATGTTGCAAGGTCTCCAAAGACATTGCATTTTGATGAAATAAGTGCAGCTGCTTTGTAAATGAGAGTAAATGCTACACCTCACCTACCACAGCTTCTTCCCTTCCTAATTCTTCCCCCCACCCTTTTCAGAGAATTTGACATTTTCCACTTAGATAAGCAGAAGGATTGTTTGCACATTCTAAAAACAAATTAATAAATACCTTGTTTGTGCTAGTAATCTGTTTTACTTTGCCATTTCAATATCATTGAAATATTTCAGTATATATGAATTAAGTCTGGAACTGTGTTCATTCTTTACTGAACTCTAAGCAAAAATCTTTAATTAATCAGTATAGAAGCTACACATATAACCAGGAAAACTAAACTACCTGGGCCTGCTAAAGGAATTGACATGGCTTTATACTGGCTGCACTCTTACCTGTCTGGCAAAAGGATGGAGGGAAATTTTGTTTGGTTTCCATTTTAATGGAAACATAGATAATTTTGTATTTCCAAGCCAATACATGAGCCAAAGCTATGCTATGCTGCTAAATTCACACTAATTTAAATTTTCAGTGGCTTTTTTCCAACTAAAATTGTTTATAAAAATGAGTAAATTTGGTTAAAGTACACACAAGAATGCATGAATATCACATCCAAAGCTCTTTATGTTAGGAAAACTGCTTACAAAAACTGTATATATTAAATAAAATTGCATATTAGAATACATATATGATAACAAATATCAGCAAAGTGCGTACAGATGTTTATGCAAACTTGAAAAATAATCTCAAAGTTCAGCACTAAATGAACTTAAGGTAAGAAAACTGAGAAACTGAGTACCCAAAATTGAGAAGTTGTCTACTGTAGGTGGTCCAGTTTCATTTGGGTATGCTGCTCCATCCCACAGGAACTATGCTTTGAGGATACTGCAGGGTCCTATCTTACTCCAAGACTAACTGTCTGAACCCGGTCATGGTATTTCACCATGGTACAGCTTGCCTTTATAAACCACACATGAAACAATGGTTCATTCTATGGTTTCTCCATACCTCCATGACCTGCCATTTTGTCTAAACTCAGGATCATGATTTCCACGCTCTTGATATACGGCTACCACAGAGTCCTCTGGAAAGAGTGGTAACTGCAGGAGTCACTCCAGCAACCCAGCAACTCTATATGTGGAGCAATGAGGCAGGTGACAAATGCAAGGAGTGATGCAGCCTGGGATTCAATTTCAGGCACAGTGGCTGATGGGATACATGCCAACTGTGAAAGGACTGAGCATGAAGGATGGAAACCATGATAAAGTAGAAACCAGTTGATCATCTGTCAAGTAGATCATGGTTTTAAAAAACCCTGCAAACTATGGTAACCACACAGGTTTGCTTGTCTTGTTGTGTGAACACAGGCCATCTGTCTGTCAAAATAGTTTGGATAGATCATGAGTATGCAAGTAACATCTAGTTTTCTGTTGCTATTTTATTGGATTTAACACTGGCAATTTCCTGTGACAGTGTCTGAACAATGCAAGGGGCAGGATAATGAAGAATAGAATGAAATTGAGAGACAAGGAAGAAATGTTGGGTTGTTATCTTGGTTGCTACTTGGTCATGGACAGAATCGAACTCCCTGACTTTGTTGTTTGATGTGGAGGTGGTGTCCATGATTAGGAATGCAGTTAATCAACTGTATCTTGTTTCCTGCCTTTCTTTTTGCTGCAGATCTTTGGCAGCATTCAATAGGCAGCAAATTCAAATAGTGCTAGTGGAAGTCTACTGAATTTTTCCAGTAGACTTAGCTACTGATAAGCCTGGAAGCACCTATTCAGTCTCCCTGCCTCAGGAACTCCCTGCTTTTGGAGTGCTTTAAATAGTATTTAGACACATATTTCAGTTCAGAACACCCTGAGAATCTGATAACTACATATTGATTTGCTATTGCTCCTGTGGTTTGTTCTGACTATAACTTTGTTGTTTGTGGTGGGGTTTTGATGCCATCTCTACTGTGTGGAGCATTACCCATCCTGAGGGTCCAGTTAACATGAAAAAGCAGAACATGAGTATATTAATGAAATCAATGAGATAAAAATATTCTCCAGTTTAAAGTTCCTTTAGGGGTGGATTCACACCACCTCAAGGTGACTTATCACCATCACTTGATGATGGACATATTTGTGGAAACTGTTTTTTAGAAGGATTTGATGTATGCTGACTTCATGAGCCAAAAGAAGTGTTGTTGTTGTTAGTCGTGAAGTCGTGTTCGACCCATCGCGACCCCATGGACCACACTCCTCCAGGCCTTCCTGTCCTCCACCATCTCCCGGAGTCCACCTAAGCTCACACCAACTGCCTCAGTGACTCCATCTAGCCACCTCATTCTCTGCCGTCCCATTCTTCTTTTACCCTCAATTGTTCCCAGCATTAGGCTCTTCTCCAGTGAGTCCTTCCTTCTCATTAGGTGGCCAAAGTATTTGAGTTTCATCTTCAGGATCTGGCCTTCTAAAGAGCAGTCAGGGTTGATCTCCTTTAGGACTGACCGGTTTGATCGCCTTGCAGTCCAAGGGACTCATAGGAGTCTCCTCCAGCACCACAGTTCAAAGGCCTCAATTCTTTTGCGCTCAGCCTTCCTTATGGTCCAGCTTTCACAGCCATACATTGCAACTGGGAAAATCATAGCCTTGACTATACGCACTTTTGTTGGCAGGGTGATGTCTCTGCTTTTTAGTATGCTGTCTAGATTTGCCATTGCTTTCCTCCCCAGGAGCAAGCATCTTTTAATTTCTTGGCTGCAGTCCCCGTCTGCAGTGATCTTGGAGCCCAGGAAAATAAAATCTGTCACTACCTCCATTTCTTCCCCATCTATTTGCCAGGAAGTGAGAGGACTGGATGCCATGATCTTAGTTTTCTTAATGTTGAGTTTCAAGCCTACTTTTGCACTCTCCTCCTTCACCCGCATCAAGAGGCTCTTTAGTTCCTCTTCACTTTCTGCCATGAGAGTGGTATCATCTGCATAACTGAAATTGTTGATATTTCTCCCAGCAATCTTAATTCCAACTGGTGATTCATCTAGGCCCACCTTTCTCATGATGTGCTCTGCATATAAGTTAAAAAGGCGGGGCGACAGTATACAGCCTTGCCGAACTCCTTTCTCAATTTTGAACCAATCAGTGGTTCCGTGCCCAGTTCTCACTGTTGCTTCTTGACCCACATATAGGTTTCTCAAGAGACAAATAAGATGGTCTGGTACTCCCATCTCTTTAAGAACTTGCCACAGTTTGTTGTGATCCACACAATCAAAGGCTTTAGCATAGTCAATGAAGCAGAAGTACATGTTTTTCTGGAACTCCCTAGCTTTCTCCATGATCCAGCGTATGTTGGCAATTTGATCTCTAGTTCCTCTCCCTCTTCGAAATCCTGCCTGTATTTCTGGTAGTTCTTGGTCCACATACTGCTGCAGCCTAGCTTGTAGGATTTTGAGCATAACTTTGCTAGCATGTGAAATGAGTGCAATGGTGCGGTAGTTTGAACATTCTTTGGCATTGCCCTTCTTTGGGATCGGAATGTAAACCGACCTTTTCCAATCCTGTGGCCACTGTTGAGTTTTCCAAATTTGCTGGCATATTGAGTGTAGCACTTTTACTGCATCGGCTTTTAGGATTTTGAATAGCTCAGCTGGAATACTGTCGCCTCCACTAGCTTTGTTGTTGCTCAGACTTCCTAAGGCCCATTTGACTTCACATTCCAGGATGTCTGGCTCGAGGTCAGTGACCACCCCATTGTGGTTATCAGGGATGTTAAGCTCTTTCTCGTATAGTTCTTCTGTGTATTCTTGCCACCTCTTCTCTTCTGCCTCTGTTAGGTCCCTGCCTAACAGAGGCAGAAGATGTGATCCTAAGATCCCAGGGAGAATAGCTGAGGCCACTGGATATCATGGAGGAGGAGTTCTACCCCATCAGAAGCTAAGAGGCCACTGATGGAGAAGGTAGGTCAACCATGGAAGTTCTTCCTGAAGAGCAACAGAGAGCTTGAACAACATCATTACTCTGCTTATGTCAAGGGGTGAAATCGGGTATGTTGGGAGTTTCTCATGGGAAGCCTTGGATTCATGCAACCTAAAGCCACCTGACATGCACTCAGAAAGAAAAAAAAAAGGCACAAGCTTCAAAACTGGCAAACTTATTTTACTTTCCATTGAGATCAATAGGAAGGAAAATTTAAAAGATGGGAAACCATCAGGAACCAACCACAGCTTCTGCCCTGACTGGTTCAAGTCCAGCAATGTTTAGGAAGAAGAGGCTCCTTCACCATGGCTTCTTCATCAGGATTGGTGTGTCCTACCTTATGTAATAACATCTCTAATTCATAGTCAGCATTTGTTCCTCTCTTAACCTAGGACATCGGCCAGACTTGAATATATATGTACATGCTTTCTCCATTTGGCATCATATGCTGTTAGTGAGTGGTTTTCTTTGGTTCTTTCTTTCTTCTCCAGCAGTCTTGCGTTGTTACTACATGCAGGATGGTGTCAGGGAGGGGCATTCAAGACTGGCTGGAGTTTCATTCTATAACTGAAAGAAAACCTGAGGGTCTCTTGTCAACACCATTCTTGAGCAAGCACCCCTACTCTTCTAAAGGATCAGTCTGTCTTCACCCAGGTCCATAACTTCAGCTGGTATGATGAAAGATCACTTGGCTCATCCTTTCAGCCTTGCTCATGAAACTTTGGAATCCAATTGGGTATCTTCTATCAGTATAATTTAGCACTCTGATGAATGAGCAGCATAAAGTTGTAGGGTGAGGGGAGAATGTTGTTGGGTCCACCTTTTTCAGCTAACTGACCTAGCTGGCATTTCCCAAACTAACGTGCTGATTGGAACACAGTCACCCTCTGCATTGCACACTTCTCCAAATTCTGCAAATCAGCTCTCAGTTTAAAAAAGCATTGAAATGCATATATTAATGAAAGTGGTGTAGAAAAATAAATATGAATTACATTGCATTGTTTAGGCTGCACAGACTGATGCAAACATTCAATGGAACCCATTTATGATTGAAAGCATGTGAATTTGCCATGGATGGAATTAGGGTTGCAGTGATCCTGCAGAATCTGGCCCTCATCTGTTTTGTCAGGTTTCTTTCTCATGCTTGGCCCTAGCTTAGGAGTAACCTAAGTGAGCCTAGAGGAAATCTGCAAACACACTGCAGAACTCTTGGGCACAACCAGGCAGCCTTCCTTCACAGCATGTGCAGCACAAATAAAGCCTATACATCAGGGAGGGGATGGGATGCAGTGAGATAGAGTGGAGCACAGATGGGGATTCGGTAGAGGCAGTCTGGGTGAAACTTGGGGGTTTTGACAGGGAAAGGGACCTGGCAGTGCAGATATGTTATCGCCCTCCAGGTCAACTTATGACCCTGGAGGATGTCCTGACAGACCAGATTTTAAGGATATCTCGGGGGAGAGACACAGTAATTATGGGAGATTTCGATCTCCCGGATATTAGTTGGGAGACTCACTCGGCGGTGACAGCCAGGTCACATCGCTTCCTAGAAGCTATAGAGGGAGGGTTTTTCACACAGAGGGTCCGAGAGGTGGCGAGGGGGTGAAACATCCTTGACTTGGTCTTGACCAATGGAGAGGAGCTGATAGATGAAGTACAGATTAGGGGAGCTCTGGATGCGAGTGATCACTCCATCCTTTGCTTTGAGATCAGGGGACTGCAGACATGCAGCAGGACGAGCACTAGAAGCTGGGACTTCAAGAGGGCCAACTTTGGCCAAATGAAGGCCAGACTGGGGAAAGTCTCCTGGGATAGGTTACTGGAAGGTAAGCAATTTGAGCAGGGGTGAATGGCACTCAAAAGGGAGATTTTGGAGGCACAAGCCTTGATGATACCTCTAGTTAGTAAGGTGGGGAGGCAGAGAAGAGCCCCCTTGAAGTCGAGGGGCTTCTCAGGGCATTGGACATTACAAAGGTGCCAGGCCCTGACTGATTACACCCAAGAGTACTTAGAGAGTTGGCAGGGGTTCTCTCACGCCCACTGGCCTCCATTTTTGAGGCCTCGTGGAGAACAGGTGACATTACAGAGGACTGGAGGGTGGCATCAGTGGTCCCAAATTTCAAAAAGGATAGTAGAAGGGACATGAGAAATTACAGACCAGTTAGCCTTACGTCCATTGTAGGAAAAACAATGGAAAGGCTCATAATAGAGAGAGATCTAGTAATGCTAGATAGGGAAGGGAGGCTGACAGTCACACAGCATGGCTTCCGCAAAAACAGGTCCTGCCAGACAAACTTTGTGGAATTCTACGACAAGGTTTCGAGATGGCTAGATGGAGGGGATGCAGTGGATGTGGTATACCTGGATTTCAGCAAGGCCTTTGACAAAGTGCCCCATGATATCCTGGTTGAGAAACTGAGGAGTTTTGGGATACACCAAAGCATTGTCTGGTGGAGTAGGGCATGGTTGACTAACCGAAAGCAGAGGGTAACCATTAGTGTGGAATCATTGGGATGGTGGCCAGTAACAAGCGGGATCCCCCAGGGCTCTGTCCTGGAGCCGATCCTGTTTAATCTTTTCATTAACGTCATGGAAGAAGGGGTGAACATACTGCTGATCAAATTCACAGACAATGCTAAAACTGGAGCAGTGGCCACAACTGAGGAGCAGGTACTCCAGATCCAAAAGGATCTGGACAGTCTATGGAAGTGGGCAGGAGACAACAGGATGGCATTCAATGTGGATAAGTGCAAGGTCTTGCACTTGGGGCATAGGAATAGGTGTCATAAGTACAGGTTAGGGGACAAGTGGCTAGAGAGCAGCACTTGTGAAAGGGATTTCGGGGTACTGGTTGACTGCAGGCTAAACATGAGTCAGCAGTGTGATGCGGTGGTCAAGAGGGCGAACACCACCCTTGGTTGCATAGCCAGAAGGGTGGCTTCTAGATCGAGAGAGGTATTACTACCACTCTATACGACTCTGGTGCGCTGAGTATTGTGCTCAGTTTTGGGCCCCTCATTACAGAAAGGATATAGCCAGGTTAGAGTCAGTGCAGTGTAGGGCCACAAGGTTGGTGGCTGGTTTGCAGGGGATGGGGTATGAGGCAAGACTGAGGGAACTGGGTCTCTTCAGCCTGGAGAAGTGAAGACTCAGAGGGGATATGTTGGCGACATACAGGTGTGTGAGGGGATGTCACACGGAGATGGGTAGAGACCTTTTCTCCCCTGCAGAGGAAGGCAGGACACACTCCAATGGAGCAAAGCTCAGGGAGCCAAGGTTCCATTTAGATACCAGGAAGCACTTCCTGACAGTTAGGACTTGAGGGTATGGAATGGGTTCCATGGGAGGTCGTTGAGGCCCCATTGGTGAGGGTGTTCAAAGATAGGCTGTACATGCTCATGGTGGGCATGTCGTGAGCAGAGCCGGCTGGAGCCGGGGGTCAGACTAGATGGCCTGGGAGACCCCTTCTGACTCGCTCTGTTTCTATGTTTCTATAATTCATATGCATGGAAAAGAGGTGCTACTAGTGCAGCATTCATGGGGACTTGACTTCTGGAAGGCTCTGGCATCATCAGCCTCAGGGCCATGAAAAGGTAGACCTAAGTCCAGGGAGCCATGCCAAAGGAATCCACCAGATTCTCACCCCCAAAGTGGATTACAAATGTATTCCCCAGTGAGATATAGACAGATTCATCCAAACCTAGTTGGAGGGCCTGAAGAGAGAATAGAGTGAAGTCTGCTGAAGACAGATGAGATAAACCTGCCCTGCTCACTACCAAATTTAAGCAAAAGAATGTACCTACGAAAATGTTTGCAAAATACTGAATGTGCTCGTGTTCAGTTTCAGCAACCTTCCCCATTCAATTTCCATATTTACACACATTTCTGTTTTAGGCTTACTGCAGCCTGGGCAGGGTTGAGATGTGCTCAAATTTGGAGAGTTGAAGAAGTCTGGGGACTTTTGTGCAACTTTCACATTCAGTCACTGTTCATTTTGCGCCATTTTTCCATTTGTGCAAAACAAGCAGCAACCATGACCATAAATCAGCCGCAAGGCAAGAACCAAGCCAATCCTGGCAAGCTCAAACATAATTCATTTGCTAATCCCTACTAAGGAGTTATTTCTTTTATGAGGATAAATGTATAAACAACCATCTAAGTGATATGGATTATGGGCAGTTCCACAAGTGAAAGTCATGTCCGGCCTAGCAGATGCCATCGTTTTTTCTGCTTGCCAGAAATACTATTATGAGCACCAGCCCTTGGCTATATTTTAGGTCATATGTGATGAGTCGTCATAAACAGCTCTGCTACATAGTCAGCTCACTGGTTCTAGACATAACTGCATTACTGAGGTAAACAGAGATCATTGCTGTGTGTTTGTGGCACTCGTTTGCTGAAGCAAGAAAGCCTGTGAGAGTGGCTAAGACACAAGACCATGCTAGATTTCTACTTTCTTCTGCCACGCGCTATCAGTGCCTGCTTCCTAGCTCTGTAGACTAGAGAGCAAGCTATCCCATTGAAAAGGAGTGGGGCACACATGCAAGTATGGACAGGTTGACAATTTCCTCGTCCTGTTGGAAAATACTTACACATGCCAGTGCGTTCATACATGCAGTTTAATATCTCATATATATTTTGTTTCAAGTATTTAACTGTATCCAGTTTTAATCCTACTTGAAAGAGACACAGGAAAAGAAAAGGGACTTAAGTAAGTTATTACTTTAAAAAGAATTTTAAGTAGGGCTGGTATTGGACGCAATGCACTGAAGCGAACGCACTGACTTCAGAGAATGGGCACGGCTACTGTGCAGCTTGCATGTGCTTGTTCTGCAGGGTAACAAGGCTGAAGTGTGGTAATGGCAGGATGATTTTCAGAAGTGAGTGTTAGGATTTAGATTGTAATTTCTATAAAGGACATACCTATGGATGGGTTGACTGATAGACTTGAGATAAATGGCACATCTTACATGGCAAGAGGTGCCAATATTCTAGGTTATGTTCACGTAATAGTTGTCCTGGACAGTCAGTTGCTTGAGGGTGTTCCTGAATGGTCACTGGAGCCAGTCCAGGAAAAAAGTCTTCCTGCACCATTGAGACACCACTTTGACCTTTCTCTAGCATTTTCAGTAGACAGGTGCCACCTGAAGCGGGTCATTTCCTCCCACTACATGGAATTATCCTTCGGATTTCTCGCTTCTCCAAATCTCATGATGTAGACTCAAAAGTGGACCAAAATGGGTTTTGAAATGCTTATTTTGCAAGAACATATATTTAATAATGCTTATTTTGTGATATGCTACACTTTAGAAATGCACATTTTGTGAGAAAATATGCTCAAAATGTTAGTTTTAAAACATATAAATATAAACCCATGCATATTTCTCTTTTATATGTACAGAGTATCCTGCTCAAAAATTTAAAAAACCCCAAAAACGAACAGTGTAGTGGTTAAGAGCGTGGGACCGGGACCCAAGCAATCTCAGGCAAGCCAAGCCTCCACTTAGCCATGGAGCCAACTGGGTGGTTTTGGGCCTGTCACAGACTCTCAGCCCAGCCTACCTCACAGGGTTGCCGTTGTGGGGATACGACTGAGAGCAGAAGGAGGAGAATGATGCAAGCTACTTTGAGTTCTTTAAAGAAGAAAAAAGTGGGATATAAATCTAATACATAAATATCTATTTTTAAATTTTTATTTTATTTTATTTAAGGCCTTTATAAACCATTTGATTAGCAACAGTTCTTGAAACAGAAGTAAACAGAATTTTTAAACTTCTGACATAATTTAAACTTCCTGTATGTCCAAATACTGATCTATTATGAATGCTTATAGCCTACCTTTCCACTGTAAGTGCAGGACAACAAACAAAAAAAAGGCAATGGAAACTTCTTTTCTTTTCTTTCTCTCTCTCTCAATTAATAATTTCCCCACAATTAGGGGTTACTGGGGAAAGAAAACAAATTAAAACAATTTTTGGTTACTGAGCAGTTTAAAACACACATATTCTTAGTCTGCAATTCTAAGGTTCATGGGAAGCCACCTCAGAGGCCTCCTGATGGTTTCCACCTGCTCCTCAGAGGACAGAGATACCACTTCAGAGGGAGAGATCCAGCCTTACAAACCCTTTCTCAGCCACCACGGGAAAGTCTTCAGCCCTTCTTTCACCACCACTGGCATTCCAACATTGATCGAAGCAAGAGGACAATATGCCATGGGCATGTTCAGCATGCAGCAGAGAAGGCTATAGGCCCACAGGTTTTGTAGACTTCGTGTCTTCAGAACTGGGAGATGTATGTCATTCAGGAGCTGATGTGCTAAATTTACTTCCCATTGCAAACTGAAA
Source organism: Varanus komodoensis (assembly GCF_004798865.1). Classification (NCBI taxonomy): domain Eukaryota; kingdom Metazoa; phylum Chordata; class Lepidosauria; order Squamata; family Varanidae; genus Varanus; species Varanus komodoensis. Next base: position 47,970,238 of record NW_025335941.1, read on the forward strand.
GGAAAACCATAACTAGAACTGGAGCAAGAGTGAGACCAAGAACAGAAGGACAGGCAGACGGACAGATGGACAATGCCACCTTTTCCTTCAGTTGTTATCTTCTTAGGTTTATCATAATGTTTTTCTTTATCTGTTACATGGAAACTAAGGAGGTAAACTCAATCATCCTTCTCTTCATTCTCTATTCACAAAAACTTTGTGAGGTAGGTTAGGCTAAGAGTCAGTTCTGGCAGAAGTTACCCAGTGAGCTCCATGGTCAAAGGAGGGGTGGGGGACTAGCAGTCAGGTTTTTCCAGTCCTAGATCAGATGCTATTCATTTTCAAAAAGAGGTTTTTGCATTGCCCAGTTTCCTAGCATAACTTCATGCAAGAGATATCTCTAAATTCCATCACAGCAAAAATTGCAGATAGGATTCCAGTCCAGGATTGTGCACATGAACTCGGTGTGTGCAGCTACTGAACATCACAGTACATTGAACAGGGAAGGACCTGTGACTAAGGACTCAGAGAAACCCCTGATGTACCCAGGAAAATATTTGCAAACATGCTTGGCCCCAAATGCAAGTGTATTTTAGATCAGCTCTTGATGGTTTTCGCCTGCAGCAGCCTTAGCAGAAGTGTTTCTCCCTTCTGCAAACACAACTGGGCTGACACACAGACAGTGCACTCCTTTGCTTTCAAGCACTAAATCAGGAAAGTTGTTCATCATTACTGTTTGACCAAAAGATACTCAAGCCAAAGTGTCCCTTTTGTTTACTTGACCTAGAATCTCATTTCATTTTCTTGCCTTTTGCCTTTTTCTTGTTACCTTTTTAAAAACTTAATATAGCATGTAAGAGTAATAACTCTCCTTTGTGAGTATGGTTTTGCAATTTTTTAAAATGTTTTGTTTTGTTTTAATTTTGCTGCAAGCCTGTACTACATATACTTTACCACAGAGTTACTGTGAGTGAGATTCACCGTAAACAAACAGTGAGGTCAGACAGTCTGCGAAAGAGAAAGTTCATTTGCATGCACACACCAGCGTATGCACACGCACGCGCACGCACACACCCTGCCTTTTCCTGGCTGTAATGACATGTTTTGCTGCAGGAAAAACAAAAACCAAAAAGAATAAGAAAAATACCACAAGTCTGGGTTGTTGGTGAGGTGTGTGTGTTTAAAACTATAACAACAAAACTGGGACTGGGGAGATAAACTTCAGTACCAAAGCAGCAATAGTAATACAAAAATAAAATCCCGCCTCAAACCATTTGGGGTTCTTCCTTTTTGTGAAGGAGACATAACAACAGTGGCCACACAGAGTTTGCTTTAATGGCTTTTTGGTGCAATACGGCAGGTTACATGAGGTGATGCACATAATTCAGCAAGCTGCACGCCACCTATGAGACAAGCCGCGTGCGCATGCGCCTGGCACTTGGCAACAGGCCTCTTCTATGGCTGTGGCTGTCTTTGTTTTCCTTTCAAAGTCAAGTTACTCTCATGAATATTTGAGGTGAGGGTCTTCAGTTACAAGGTGTGGCCAAAATTCGAATAGGTTGGTGGATGCCCTCCCCCTATTTTAAATGGCAGGATTTCTGCCCCACCTTTTGGCACATCTGTTTCTTTATTTTACATTATTATTTTATTTTTTGAGAGGAGGAATAACAGGATTAGCTGTGGAAAAAACCACCAGCCCTCTGAGCACTTCTGGGAACTGTCTTGTGGCTTAAGCCTTCTTAACAAAGCCCAATTAAATTTTAAAAAAACTTGGAGTTTCTCCACCAAATTATGAGAGAAGATTGGTTCCACTGATCAGAAGGAGAGAGTCAAGTGGTTACAGAGAACCAAGTGGTAATGTTCATCCTGGACTGAACCAATTCAAGTGGCAGGTGGGGGATTACATGTTTTAATCTTTTCTCCATCTCAAAACAAGCAGCCTGTATATTCAAAACAGTTCTCAGGGAAAATGGTTCTCTTTGATAAGCCATTCTTTTGCAGGCAGAGAAATGTTCTGTTTAATGAGGGAGAATCAAGCATGCAACCCCAGCTCCATCCTGCGGCCTAAAATGTTATAATTCAGGAAAGGACAATACTGCCTGAGACTGTTGTAAGCCTAGACTGCTTCCCTGGATGACCCTTTAGGTCATGCCTAGCGTGGTGTAAGAGTCCAGACTGTGACTCGGTCTGGTTCTGCTCCCCTACTCAGCCACGGAGCCTCATGGTTGGCTTTGGGGCACTCACTGCCTCACCTACCTCACAAGGTGGTTGTGGTGAGGGAAAATGCCGAGAAAGAGAACTTTGTGAGCTACTTTGGGTTTCTGGCAAGAGAAAGAAAGGCAGGGCATAAATGCAATGGAATAATAGTAGCTCTTCATCTCTGCATTCCCACACTGCTTCATACAACTAGAGAGCCTTTCCAGATTGACCAGCATGCAACCATTACTATTTTGAAGAGTATCAAGACAATTTTAGAGCTGTGCTCAGGAGTTTTCCTGGAAAAAATTGGATACCCCATGCCAAGGTCACCCTTCTATGGGAACTCAGTCATGTCTGCTGCGCTATTTGTTCCACATTGGTCCCCATGAGTCATGTGAATTAGCAGAGTATGCTCTGGCTGGATCAAAGAAAGCCTTTCCAAGTTGCGTAAGGTAATAAATGCACTACTGCCATGCATGCATTCCTCTGGACGAGAATCATAAAGATATATGTGCATATTCCATTCCATAGGTGAGGAATCTACAGTTATTGCTGAAACAAGTTTGAGGGAAGAATTTCCAAGCACATTCTTTTTTATTTTCGTAGTTATTTTTTTCCTACATTCACAACTGTAGAAACCCCTACATTCCGGGGGAGGTTGGGTTGTGAAAGCAATGAAAATGGTATACCCTCAACCTGATCCATCATAAGGAAACATCCTGCGATTAGCACCAGTTCTCAGTGCAAATTGCTGCCATAGCATTTTGGAATGTCATGAAATTTTCTTACCTGCTATTGAGACAAACTGAACAAATTTAAATTGCCTACCTATTTTAAAAATCATAATGCTTTTTAATGCAATAATATGCAGAATCACAATGCCTGTTTTGATACTTGTAAGCATTGCTTTGGTTTAAATCATCCATATGCAGCAAGCAAAACTTGATGCTAACTCTGCAGCAAATAAAACATAGATAACACTATCATGAAATATCACTTGCTCATCTCCTAATACATGTATTATCAGCTGCCAACAGTGCCTTCTTCTCTCTACACTACAGCCTTCCCCAAACTAAAGGCCTTTGAACATTTTGGAATACAACTCTCACCATCTCTGGTCATGATCATGATGACTGGGACTGATAGAATTTATAATTTAGAATATCTGGAGATGCCCAGGTTGGGAAAGTCTATTACAGTCAGTCAACTTCTTTGCAAAAGAATAAACTGGCACATATCTGACATAAACTAGCAGAAGAACATTTCATTCTCCCAGGATGTTCTAGTGCTGACCCGGAGGTCACAGTCCTTCAAGGAAAAAGCCTCAAAAATAGGATTTATGAAACCTGCATTTATCAACACATTTACTTTGTCCTTTAGGATTTAGTTGCAACCAAGGTTTTCTCTTTCACTGCAGATTTTGGGCTTGGTTGTCTAAAGGAAGATCTCTTTCCCATATGTACCAGCCTGAACACTCAGGTCAGATCTGTAGCCTCTTCCCTATGTGCCCAACCAAAGGAAGCTGCGTAGGTGGCTTTCAGGGAGGGGTCCTTCTTGGTTGTGGAGTCTTATTGGTAGGACGCTCTCCAGGGAGCTTCACCTGGTACCCAAAGTTATTTATTGCCATCAGCAAAAAATATTTTTCTTTCCCTGGCCATTTTATATGGTTAGTTTAGATCAGCCTTCCCCAACCTAGTGGCCTTCAGAAGCATTTGGGTCGCAGCTCCCAGAATTTCCATCCAGCAGGGCCATTGACTGGAAATACTGGCTGCTGCATTCCGAATGTGACTCGAAGACACAAGTTTGGGGAATGATGTTTAACCTGTTGTATTATGTGACCTTCCCCAAGCACTTTTTTTTTATATCAGGGCACATAAATATATGTGTGATAAATGTTTGTGTTAAATGATCACAACAAGTCCATGAAGACATTATTATCACTGCTGCCACAAACACTCACATGTTGGGCTTATCTTAAAATGTAACAGAATAACATAATAATCTTGTGTACATTTGAGCTTTGCAGAAAAATGTTGCAGATTGTGCTCTTGCATTTCATGGCCTTTTGACCACACTGGCTACATTTTTCCCTTGATATTGATATATGTGTATGGGAAGATTGATAGATTGTTCTGCATACGTGAGATAAGACTTGATGCATTCGATGCGCTGCATGCTAATCCCCAGTAAATATGGCCACAGTAAATATTCAATGTTTAATTTTGCTGAATGCAGCACTGCCGAAAACTAGTATACTTCATAAAAATAAAATTAGGAGAAAATAAATGAAATTCTTTAAACAAAAACAAAACCAAGAGTAAACTTGAGATAAAATAGTGTGCTTGAAAGGAAAAGGAAAATCAGCACAGGCAGTTCAGCCATTTCATTATGGTTGGCTGTACTGCTGTAAACAGAAAATTGTATTTCATTGAATAGGAAAAGAAGGGCTGGTTTGGTCTTGCAGTTTTGTACTTAACCTTGCCCAATGGTGAGAGCAGTTGGGTAAAAGCTATTACAGAAAGTATTTCAAAGGTTTCTTCTCTAGAGCTTTCAGCAACAATGCAACCCATTGTTTACATTTTAATTAACTTCTGTGTCACTGAATTATAAAGAAGATGGATTAGGGTTATGCTTTCAGCTGAATTATTGCAATTTGAACCTATTTGTACCTTCAGTTAAACTCTTCAAAGCCTAAGGAACATTGTTTATGTACAGGAAACCAAATTAGTAATGCTGTTACCGTGATTTAATAATGTCTTGGAGGCTGACATGGGAAGGAACAGTAATTGGAGAATGTCTGAGTTTACATCCCTGAGCTTTTCCTTTACCTTTCCAACAGATATAGCAACTGAGTTGTGGACTAGGCAGCTAAAATTAGTAATTAAATGGGCAGCATTATATTAAAAACATGGTAGTGTGTCAGTTCAGATGAGGGCCAGAAGAAAAGATAGGTGGATTAAACACCTGAAACATGCTGAAGAGCAAGACATTTATGACCAAAGAAAGAAGAATGCTGAAGCCACTTTAGAAAAATATCTGCCCAGAATACCCAATCTTGTACAGGCCAGATTTGGCACCTCCATGGATGAGATAAGTGCTGGGGGCCAGAGACTAAATTAGAAAAAGAGAAACATCTCCCACTGCATGCATATTTCTCCTGTTGGACTTAAAAGTCCTTAAATTTGAGTAGGTCATCCTTTTCATTTTTGAACCAGAGGACATAATTTAGGCAAAATTTTGCAACAATTAATCCCAAGAGGTTTCTATGGCAAACTTGAAAACAGTCTGAGAACAGGAGGGGGAAAATGTGAATCCTGATGTAGAAAACAGAAACAGAAAGAAAATATTTGGCGAGAAGAATTAGGTCCTGTGAGAAAATGTAGATAATGTGTTTTTGGATCATTTAAGTTTTCAGAAAACACAAGGGAACAAAAGATTACTGTAATGCATTTCAGCACCAGATCTATTATTTAGTAGGGGTAAATTGTTCTCTCATTTTTCTACAGTAAGCTTTAAAACTAGTGCTAGTGAAAAACTGCAGAATGGATAAGATTTCCCAGCAGAGAGAGCCAAAAGTCCCCAGTCTCAAGGGAGAAACAGTAGACTTGGCAAGCCTTAACATACTACAGTAGTTCCTTCAGCATATAAGAGGTGTCAAACTCAAACTTACAAAATAAGGCCCTAAAGTTCTCCTAAATGGATGTCTGGTAAATGTGTAAATCCACTCTCCACACAGCAAAGTAAAAATAGCTCAAATGGTACTAAACCCATCCTTATACTACTGACATTTGCAGTGAAACTACACCTTTCACCAGCTTTTATTAGGTTTTGTCTTGACTTATGCCAACAAAAGACCAACATTGTCAAAACTGGCCAAAGACTGTTTGCCAAAGAGGCAAAGGACAAGTTGGTATGTCCACATTCTCTCATTCCATGGATGGAAGTTGCCAACACTGGCAATGGAATCTTATATCAAGACTGGCAATGAGAAGGGATCCTTCACGGCAGCTCAGGAGAGCAGGCTAGCTGAAAAGATGGAGACAGCTACATGGCACACACAGAGGCTGTCCTCCATCCAAAGTGATGGATGAATGCCACCCTGCTCCTACCACTGTCTCCAGTTTCTGCCACTGTAGGCAGCTGCCTCATCTCCCTCATCGCAGGGCAGTTCTGTGCAACACATTCTGAACGTTTGTTCCTGGCCTTGGAGATGCTTCCAATGGGTGTTTGCAAGGTGGCAGTTGCCAAAAGATAGAGCTGGAGATGTAGGAAGTCATTCGTGTAAAGCTATTTCCCGCAAAGCTGTGGCCATTTTATGGGGAAACAATGGCTGTGCCAGATTCCCTCTGGTTAACATTGCAGTGTCCTTGTGCTGGAGCCACCTTTAGAATAACTGTGGAATATACTTAGCTCCATCCCTTTTCATTTTCATCCTTCCACCCTCAAAAAGGGAAAGGAATGGAGAATGACAAATCATTTGCTAAGTCTGCGGATCTCAGGTTGTGTTCTGTTCAACACAACCTTTTGTTTGATCTCTGCTAGATACCCCATCTTGTCTTTAAGGAATGTTTTTCTGAGTTGCCTATGTTGGAAGCAAAGTGCAGGTAATGTTTCTTTTAAAGCATTACCAAGACGTTCTGTAGGGAATGGGATAGAAAAGCTTTGAATAAAGGAAGGAAGGAAGGAAGGAAGGTTGGTTTGGCAATGCTCAGTTTTTGCCCTTTTGGGAAGAAGACCATTCTATGGATAAATTTTGTATGGAAACCCTCCTAATATTTACTAACTAATATTTACTTTTTATGTGGTCCACTGGTTCTTGAATGTTCATGCATGCTTAGCACATATAATTTCTCCATAACCTTTTGACATCTAAAAAACTGATAGAAAAACATTGAAGGATAAATGTGCACCCCTTATAATGCAATGGATTGAAGACTTTCCACCTTTGAATAGGTGTCATATAAGATAAAGACAGGTGCATTTTAATTGATATACTTAACCCAGAAGCTGTAAGGGAGATATCTCATACTGCTTACCTGAAGAGAGGTATGGGTCAGCATGTGGGATAAAATGTGTGAGTAAAGATTTGGAACACAATGCCATGGCCATTAGCTGTGGTCTGGCCAGCCAAAGGAAAAGGTGGAGCCCTCACTGTGACCTCATAAAAACCTTGCAGGCTGCCTTTGGAGGGCCCTCCCACCACCCTGTCAGCTGGCATGGATCTTTGGACACCAACCAAAGCCCGGAAAATGGAAGATGTTAGGGTGGTGTTCTAGGGGAAGGAAGGGGAGAGATGGGGCACCACCAGCTTCCACCAAATCCCGGTAGTACTTCAGTCCTTTCTTCTTGTGAAGAGAGGCGGGGGCATTCAAACAGCTGCAATTGGCCATGAAACTGTTTTTGAAGGAAGTGGGAGCATGGAGGCACCCCTCACCTCTAGGTACTCAGAATCTTACCATCCGCCATAGAAGATTGTGCCCTTAAAAAATGGAGCATGAACAGCCAGCTCAGCTGAGTCACTGAAGCAAACGTATAGCAAGAGGAGTGAATGTAGCACAAATCATGAAGAAGGGAGGAAGAAGAATTATTCAAAGTGGTACAAAGTGATGCACTTGAGAATGTTTCCTCTATGGAACGACACAGGAATGAAAAGTACACCCACCCCATAATATTCAGCTTTTATGATGAGATTTGCCAAGGGCTTATTTAATCAAAATCCAATTAAATCCAAATTCAATTCATCAAATTTAATCCAACTGTTTTGTGAAACAGCAATCTTAATATTGCATTTCTGTCCCTACAGCACTTGTCTCTGCAATATGGAAGGTGCAGGAAACCAGGAAGCCCTCAGTCTGGAACTCCCTCACCTCTCCTCTTCCATTATCAGACTTGGGCAAATAATTTTTCCATAGTTTAGTAGCACTAACAATAATATTCTTATCAAGAGGTCTCAATACTTTTGTATGTCAAATTTTGCATGTTAAAGATCATAGTTTATATTTTAGCATTGTGTACTTAGGGCTATTAATTTTTGTAAACTCCCAAGGAAGATTTGGCTATTGAGTGATATAGAAAAGCAGTAAATGGAACAAAAAAATTGATGTAGAATAGGCTATTTTAGAAAGAGTGATAGGTAGATAGTTAATTCATGGCCTACATTTCAGGATTCATCCTTAAAACATGTCATACAAAGAAATATACAAAAATAATGGAATAATACCACACAATACTTTACTTAAAAATAAAGACTAGCTAAAGATGAAGGCTGAGTGCCAAAGGATTGAGGCCTTTGACTTGCGGTGCTGGAGGAGACTCCTGCGAGTCCCTTGGACCGCAAGGCAATCAAACCGGTCAGTCCTAGAGGAGATCAACCCTGACTGCTCTTTAGAAGGCCAGATCCTGAAGATGAAACTCAAATACTTTGGCCACCGAATGAGAAGGAAGGACTCCCTGGAGAAGAGCCTAATGCTGGGAACAATAGATGGCAAAAGAAGAAGGGGATGGCAGAGGATGAGGTGGCTAGATGGAGTCACTGAGGCAGTTGGTGTGAGGTTGGGTGGACTCCGGGAGATGGTGGAGGACAGGAGGGCCTGGAGGAATGTTGTCCATGGGGTCGCGATGGGTCGGACACAACTATGTGACTAACAACAACAAAGATGCAACTGTATGGCCTCCTGACATTGTATGGATGCCATAGGATTATTCAGAGTCCCATCTCCAAGAGCCTGCAACCTCAGAGCCAAGCTTCCACCCCAAACTCCTCACAGTTGGCATTGAACCATGCCAGCTGCCTCTCCAAAGATGCATCTAGGTCTTGAAGGTGAGAAAAAGGAATGTCCTGGAGGCAGGGATGAGGCTGGGTCAGAGGACTTAGGCCAATTCTCTTTTTTACTCTCCTCCACCTCCCATGTTTTATCTAGATGGAAGCAAATTGCCATCCAGATAAAAATCAGTGTGTTGAATGTTCTGGTGGCAAAGGTTGCTGCTGCTACACTTCAT
>NW_025335941.1:47979514-48215931 GCF_004798865.1 Varanus komodoensis
GTGTGTTGAATGTTCTGGTGGCAAAGGTTGCTGCTGCTACACTTCATTCAGGGCACAGGATTCATATAAGCCTTCAGACTTAGAGGCTGACCTGAGTTGAGGGTGGTGATGATAGAATTGTGTCCTGTATAAAATAGATAAACCTAGCAACAGTCAAAGGCCTAGTAAAACAGAGATGCTCAAAGCTGAGAAAGCAAACATAGTTTTCTGGGGAAGAAATTCAGAGATGCAAAACAAGGAAGGAAGCTCCAAAGATGAACTTTGCAGGGGGTCAGATTTCCAGAGTAGGAAAGGTATTGGAATTTTGTCATGCTTGCAAAACAGTCAAACAAACACATTTGTAGACCTTGACACAAGCACAAGCAGGAGAACATGAGCTGTGAAAATCTTTGCCAATTGTCAAGGGCATAGCAGAAAGTGTGAAATTATACAGTGCTTGTTCAATCAAAATGTGCAGATTTTGATTGAACAAGCAGTGTATAGTTTCACACTTTATGGGACAAAGTTGCACAGTTCCAGAAAATGAACATTTTGGGATAAAATCTTCCCATTTGCACAAACTGAGCAGAAATTTTCAAGGACTACAGAAAGCAAGATGAGAAGAGCAACACACTGATGCTCTGAAAATCTGGACAAATTGTTTATTCACCTTGTTTCTTCACTTATCCCTACCTATCAAAGCTCTTTTGAAGGAATGCTGCATATATTTATTTAATTATTTATTTATTAAAACATTTCTATGCTGCCCCTTGCTGAAGCCTCATGGTGGCTCACAACACAAAATAAAATACAATAAAATACAAAAATAACAATATAAAATTAGCAATATAAAATAAATAACAATATAAAAGAAGTCAATATAAAAGAAGATAAATAAGCAAATATTGTTAACAATTAAAATGATGCTTAAATAAAAAGGTCTTCGCCTGGCGCCGAAAAACAAATAACAACGGCGCCAGGCGGACCTCTCTGGGGAGCGCATTCCATAGACTGGGCGCCACCGCAGAGAAAGCCCTCCTCCGAGTACCCACCCTCCTAATTTCTTTCACGGAGGGTTCCCGGAGAAGGGCCTCTCCGGCAGATCTCAAGGGGCAGCCGGACATATATGGATGTAAGCGCTCCTTCAGGTAACCAGGACCCAAGCCGTTTAGGGCTTTATAGGTCATCACCAACACCTTGAATTGGGCCCGGACTTCAATGGGAAGCCGGTGAAGCTGACGGAGGACTGGAGTCATGTGAACATAACGCCCCATCCCCGTCAGCAGCCTGGCAGCTCTATTTTGAACCAATTGAAGTATCCGGACCGTCTTCAAGGGTAGCCCCACGTAAAGCGCATTGCAGAAGTCAAGGTGGGAAGTCACCAGCGCATGTGTCACCGTCGCCAGGCAGTCATACTCCAGGTAGGGGCGCAGCTGATTAATCAGCCAAAGCTGAAGGAAAGCGCTCCTCACCACCGCTGTCACCTAAGCTTCCAATGAAAGCTCCGGGTCGAGGAGTACTCCCAAGCTGCGGACCTTGTCCCTAAGAGGGAGTGCAACCCCATTCAGGACTAGGTCAAATCCACCCTCTCCGAAGCCCGATCCGCCAACCAACAGGACCTCTGTCTTGTCTGGATTGAGCTTCAGTTTATTGGCCCTCATCCAGCCCATTACCTCGGCCAGGCACCGGTTCAGTACAGCCACTGCCTCACCTGGATCGGTGGAAAACGAGAGGTAGAGCTGGGTATCATCAGCGTACTGATGATTCCGCAGCCCACCCCTCCTGATGACCTCTCCCAGTGGTTTCATGTAGATGTTAAACAGCAAAGGGGACAAAATGGACCCCTGCGGTACTCCATGGCATAGCTGCCATGATGCAGAGCCATAGTCCCCCAGCACCACCTTCTGGAATCGGCCATTGAGATAGGAGCGGAACCACTGCAAAGCAGTGCCTCCGACCCCAATCCCGCTAGCCTATCCAGAAGGATACCATGGTCGATGGTATCGAAAGCTGCTGAGAGGTCCAGGAGAACCAACAGGGACGCACTCCCCCTGTCCTTCTCCCTGCACAGGTCATCATACAGGGTGACCAAGGCAGATTCAGTACCGTACCCGGGTCTGAAGCCGGACTGAAATGGGTCTAGATAATCAGTTTCATCCAAGAGTGCTTGGAGTTGTCCTGCCACCACCCGCTCTAATACCTTGCCCAGAAACGGGATGTTGGCCACAGGTCTATAGTTAGTGGCCATCTCTGGATCCAGTGACACTTTCTTCAGGACCGGTCGGACTACTGCCTCCTTTAAAGGGGTAGGCACCCGACCCTCCCTCAGAGAAGCGTTAACCACTTCCAAGATCCAGGTCCCAATCCCATGCTTGGAATTATTTATTAACCAAGATGGGCAAGGGTCCAATAGGCAAGTGGTGGGACGTACTCGTCTAAGCACCTTGTCCACATCATCGGGCCGCAATAACTGAAATTCATCCAATAATTCTGGACCAGATGGCAGCATTGGCGTCTCCCTAGAAACCTCTGATTCATTAGTGGTGTCCAGCTCGTGATGAATCTGAGCGATTTTCTCCCTGAAATGCCTGGCAAAGTTGTCACAGCGGGCCTTTGAGGGTGGAACCGGATCTTCCTTAGGACCCGGGCGAACCAGGACTTGCACCACTTGAAAAAGCTCCACCGGACGGCATTGTGAGGAGGCAATGGAAGCAGAAAAAAACTTCTTTTTCGCCGCCCTCACCGCCACAGCATAGGCCCGATAGTGGGCTCTCAAGTGTGTTCGGTCAGATTCATCCCGTGATCTCTTCCACCTATGCTCTAGCCGTCTCCCAACGCTTGTTAAATTATTAAATAAATAACTGTAACCATAGCATTGTAATAGGGGTTTTCATGCTCAGCAGTTTGTACAAGCAGTCATCAAATGAAACTGTAAAACAGGCTTTTGCTGAAACAAAATAATAACAGATGTACTGTAAACATTCCCAGACTCAAACACCTTGGAAAGTTTGAGGTCAGATTCATTAAAATTGCATGCGACCACACCTTAAATGGTTTTAATGCATATTCCTAGCCTTGTTGGTAGGCAACTAAGGGAGTGATCCAGTGACCCCCTGGACAGCACCTGATGAGCCACTGATTTTCTGGATGCCTGGATCCAATATCAGAGACTGCACTCCAACCAAAAAGCGAGGAATCAGAGCTCCATGCCCTTCACTCACCCCCTTGCAGCTGGACACGATGAACTGCACTGGCTACGCTCCATGGTAGGAAAGGCAACCTTAGAGAGGCATAAAGGGAGCTGGGGAGGGGAGGAGAATGGAGCAGCAGAATACAAGGAATCCTGAAGCCACTCCAGCCTCCTTCCCTGCATGTATTCCCGCTGGACAGGTGAAAAAGCTCATCTAGCAAAAAATGCAGGGCACAAAAAGAGGCAAGGAGAGAATCAGCCCTCCCACTCTGCACTGGATGCATATAAGCTCCACATTCAGAAGCTTATGGGAAACCCAACAGGACTATGCCCTTAAGTGTTTCAAGAACGCCTGACTAAGCTAGTAACAGTTATTTTAAAAAAAAATGTACAGTCCTATAGATCCATGTACCTCAGAATAAACTCTGCTGAACTCAGTGGGACTTACTTCTGAGAAAAGGATTGTTATGTATTAAATAAAGCATTCCAAATGGATCAATTGCTTTTCACAGTATGTCATTGTATTAGTGTTTGAACCTGAAGCAAGAGTGTTCCTGTATTTGTAAGAGTAAAAAAAAAAAGTTTTAATTTTTTAAATGAGATTGTTTCTCAAGAAAATGTAGGCTATATCAGAAAGCTATTGACAATGCTTATATTAAATTTTTCCCTTGAGCACCAGAGCAATCAATTTAAATTTTGCTGTAATAGTCATTTATGAAATGGTAAAATGCGTCCTAACATTGGCTGGGATCCAAAGAGCTACTTTAGAGATGCTCAGAAACTTGGCTATACCCATTGGGATTGCAGTCTTTTAACAGCCCTCCCACCCACTTTGCCAAAGAAAAGTCTTCTCATTTCAAAAGTGTCTTTCCAGGCATGACTGGGGTGAGGGAGCTGCTTTTTAAAGAGGTGCAAGCTCAAACAACAGTGACACACATGGAAAAGTTGTATGGTTCGGAGTCATGTTATTCTACAATGCATGCTTTTGATTGGATTTTCTGGCATAAGGAATATTATGGAAGGCTTTTTTTGTTTTGGTTTTTGTAAACTTGGAGGTGACAAAGGTAACATTGGCTAATAGCAGTGCCAAATAATTTATTCCCTGAAAGTTCTAAAGCCAAACTCTAGCCCCCAAAATGCTACATAGACATTTGTGTTGTCATACAATAAATGGACTTGCGAACCCACCATGTGGAGGCAATGTTAAGGGAGCTGGAAAGTGTTTCTGTGATCACAGTTATACCAGGCAGACACAGCAAAATCGCTTTCACGTGGTCACAGGTGAGCAGAACACATTTTCCTGGTCACACCCCCTTTCCCTGACCACTGATAATTTGGTGGCTTCCTTGCTTTTGCGTGGTTGGCTTTCACATTCTCTTTCACCCCTGATTTATAGCAACAGCAGCAGAATGCAACAATTTGGAGAGTTGCAGTCTAGCACATCTGGATCCTCCAGGGTTGGAAAGTCTTCGTTAGGAGACGGCCACCTGTTTGTATAGCAAGCCCAAGATGCAGTGCTGTGAATGTTCCTGAATAAAGAAGGCTCTTGAAGTTATCCAGATTCCTGTTGCATTCTGGCCTTGAAGCAGACAAGTTGGAAGGTTATCTCCTGCAGTACGCGGTATCTACCAAACACACAGAACTAAACACTTGTTAAACATGGTGGAAGGCTGCTAGTCCAGTCAGCTCCTCTGCATGGAGTGGGGGAAAGACACCACCTTGTCCTTTGCCTCACTTAGCAGAATGTCTTCCTTGTCCCTCGATTCAAGTGTTGCATGGCAGTGCTCTGAAGTGGAGAAAAGCTTTGTCACCTACAAGAAAACAGAAGAGAACGGACACAACCTGAACCCCTTTAAACTAGATTAATTATGAGAGTTTGTTCCTCACTGCCTGAGAAAGAGAGTTCATTGGGAAATCTATTCCTTTTAGTTGTTTTCAATGATATGTGTTATTGTTGTGATGGAAAGACAAATACATGTTTTATTATTTTAATCTGTTTTATTGCATATTATTTGCAATTGTCACCCAACGTGGAAAAGCAAAAGCACCCCAAATCAAGAAAGATAGTGCCCAAAGCCAGCCAAGTTATTTTGGCATCTGAAACAGAAAATCCCAGTAGTGTCCAGTGCTCCTCACAGAAAAAATATACATTAAATAACTAACGATTTGCTGCCTTTTCATGACTCCCTATTGGCTTCCCAAAGCAGTTGGTCTCATAGAAGACCCAGCCCTGCAGGAAGAGAAAAGAAGGAGGAAAGAGACTGTGCCATCACCACCTTACAAGAGTTTTGAGCAAATCTAGAACATTTTGAAGCACTGGAATAAGAATGCCAAACAGATTATCTGCCTACACTACACTATGAGGACACAATCGTAACCATTGCCCACTCTCTAACCAACTCTATTCAGTTAGCAAGACCACAAGAGAAAAAGGGAGGGAGGGAGGGAAGGCACTTTTGCAGTAATCTTTTAGTTTCACCCATCCAGTTCCTTCATCTCCTCCTTGGAAACAACACTTTTCATTCACTACAAAAGAGATGTGATAATCTCTGGCTTTGGAAATCTGAAGCCCTTCCCCCAGAGGAATCTTTCCTTCATAGAGTATATTTGGTGTTCCTTCTAATCCTCCTAGAAATTCCACACACGTTTTGTTTATTATTCTAATGATTTATTTAAGAATATGCATTGGCAGCTAGTTAAGCAGACACTGAAGCCATACACATTTATTGGTATATGACATTCTACAGAATATTTGTTTGCCTCGATCCTCAGGTGCAATGACGTTTGCAGCTGGGTCTGGTCTAAGCTTAGTCTGACCTTCTTGCACAACCAATGTCTCATTTGGAAACATAAAGGACACACATATGTCCCTTTTTACACTGAATATAGGGGTCTCCAGGCCTATTGTTAGGCAGGGTGAAACAGTCTCCCTCCGGCAGCAGCCTCTAAGAAACTGTTTGAAGCAGAGCAGTTGTCATATCTTGAATGGTATTCTTGTAGCACTTTGGGGAAATAGTACTATTTTCCACCACAGAATCTCTCAGGTGAGCTGTCTGTGTATTTTAGAATACTATTATTTTTTTAAAATAGTGAATTTGTTTAATTTCTCCTTATACAAATGCAGTTACCTTATAATTATAAGCGGCCTTTATTATGCATATTTATGTGATGGCATAAATAAATAAACCTCGGGAAAATAGGTTTTCTGTCTCAGTGCTAAGTTTACACCGTATCTTCTATTCTACCAATTATTACGCTATTTAACTTTCACACATTAATAATAAGCAAACAAAACACCTAATTTAAAACCAGTATTGACATATGTTTGCTTTCTACGACGCTCATAAAAAATTTCTTGCAGCAAGTGACGCTATCAGATTATTCAGTCAGAGGAATGCAAGAGCCCTTCTCCCCTTTTCCCTATTTGTTTTTATGTTTTCCTACCCACAAAGTGGTTTCTTTACATTTTTTCTTTTTTTCTTTTAATTAATAGACTTGTGAATAACCACAATTGCCTTGTGGGACATACAAAACACTCAGTAGATTACGGTGCTTTCAGTGAAACAATTCACTTGGTACAGTCTGCTTTAATTTAATCCATACATGATAGAAGGCAGTAGAAAGAAAGGGAAGGCGACACATGGCAATTATGTTGCTTAATCTATAGCTCTACTCCTGCTTTCAATTAAAAGAAGTCCCTGGTGCACAGAAAGCAATGCCCATAAAAGCCAAAGCAACATTTTTCATTTATTGTCACCTGTTCTCATGACAGAGATGTCCAGTGGAGAGAGACTTCAGGATGCAACTTGTCAGCATCTTGCGCTTCTTCAGCACAGTGACTAAGCTAAGATACCGATAGTTTCTGGCTGCACTTATGTCAGGGAGGGTCACTATGAATGGTTGCACAAGCTTATACTTCTACAAACAGTCTTTTTCCAAGGAGAGGGGGAAATAGATTGCTGTAAAGGTTTATTTTCTTTTGATGGAATTAGAGCACCCAGCTGGCTTTTGGACACAGCCAGTGTTCCCAGAAATCTGCTTTTCAAGGGCTTTTTTCTCTACATTCCTTCCTCAACCCTTTATGGTTTTCTTTTAGTGGAGTAGCAGGCAAAAGAAGATAAAGGAGAAAGATGGGGGTGATTCCAAGGAGAGTAAGCAGGATGAATGCTCTCCCCAAGAAGAGGCTTATGGGAAGAGACTGAAGAGCACTGATTAGTACAGAGGATAACCAATAACCTACAATAGCCACAAGAACAGAGCAAGGAACTGCAGTGGAAAAACATACTCTGAATTAGAGAGTTTTTCAGTATTCTCTGGGAAGGGATGATGTGGTTTCTGAGTTTTGCCTCAAAGTTTGTAGATTCAAAGCAGCTGTGGTGTTATGAGGAAAAGAGCACTGGGGAAGTTCCCTCCCCACTTTTGGGTGGAGCACTTGAGAATAAATTGTTGAATTTCAACTTCAGTTTTGCAGGTCTTATGAAGCACACTTTTAAAAAATCTAAGTGAAGCAATAGGAAATCTAGAAAGCTGGCTTCCATACATGTGCTTGGACTAGAGCTGCAGTTTTCAAACTAGGGAACTGGCATAGCAATGGCCTAGATCACTGCAAGGGAGCAATAGCCTCTTCTGCGTTCTTTTACGTAGCCTCCATGGGCAAACAAATTGTCCAACATGGAACCCACAAGAGCCTCCAGCCAGAGAAGCAAATATAACTTTAAGCTTACTTTTCCAAGGAGCAAAGTATTCTATGAGTGGGTGGCTGGTACCCAGTGAATCTGGTAGAGAGAAGGGCAGTGTCCCCACAAGCAAAGCAAAGAGGTCACCCGAAGCAGAGGTGTCTTTTGAATCCCCAGCCATTAGCATCTCATCCCACAGAATGAGGAAACAGAAGTGCATGGAGGAATCACGGATGATAAGGATATTAATGGTTACTACTCCTGATGGTTGTGTGCAACCTCCAGAATCAGAGGCAGAGTGCTGGGGAACAGAGGTGGCAAGTTGTCATTGTACTCATGCCCCATTTGTATGAATGGAATTGTGGACTAGATGGACCTTTGGTGTGATCCAGCAAAGTGGTTCTTATGAATTTAATGGTCACGAGGGCAAAGTAAAGGGAAATATACAGAGCCACACAGAAGTATTCCTTTGGACCCACATTCTTTTCACGAAACTACTCCCATGGTACAGAAAATCAAGTGACTTAAAGCACATGCATACAAAATGGGGGGAGGGGAGCAAAATCCACATAGCCACATAAAATAATAATGGGATAATATTAATATATTAATAGTATTGGTAATCATCATCATCTTAGAGCCATTCAGAAAGCAATCTTTCAAATGCAGCAGCAAGTTCTGACAGATCCCAAATCCACCCCTTTACATGTTGTGATGGTATTACACCTTAGAGCTTCAAGATAAAAAAGCAGTTTTCAGAACCCAAGAACAACCCATTTCAAAAAATGGCGTGGAGTGCATGCTTGCATTGGCCGTGCACACACTTGCCCATTCATACAAATACAACTAGTATTCTCTCTGTCTCACACACATACAGCTAGCTAAAAATGCTCCCGTGAAGTCACATTCTTCTGTTCTGGCAACAGTTCCCATTGCACAGAGAATCAAGTGATTTTTATATTATGAGAACAAAACAACACACCAGAGAGTAATAATGCTCATAATGATCATGTATCTCTACTCAAAGTAACAGAAGCAGCACATTATAAAAATCAAGTTCTGAAGTAGGGAGCAAATGGCTTTGCTCACTCCTATATTGCTTTCTCCTACATTACCCAACCTGTGACAATATTTAGCATTTAAGGCAGCATATAGTCTTACTAAATAAATAAATAAAACATGTGCCAAAGACTCACATCCAAAATTCCTGCTACTGTCTCAAGAAATGATGCCTCTCTTTCTTCTGCCAATCGTGGATCCCACAAACCTCACCCAGGCCAGGTTAAGGTTTCTGCTTCACTCACCTTTCACTTATAAAATTAACAAACTCAAGGTTGGATCAAAACTAAGCATTAGGCTATAGATTAAGTTAGATAAATAGCATGCAGATCTCTTTGTTTTTCTTTTACTGTTGTGTAAGTCTCCTCACCAAATCTGGAATGTGTTGTGCAGTATACAAGGGACAATAAATTGGAATCATTCCTTCCTCAACTGTGACACTCCCGCCATCTCTCCAGGTGGCAAATTAAGGCTACACTACACACACTCATCAAGAACTTCACTTTGAGGCTCAGGAAGTGGATCCAAAGTCTTTCCGCTCACTCATACACACACAGACACACCTTTGATAAGCCTTGTTTTGCACCTCTTCACTAATGTTGGGAGAGGGATAGGCCAGGGAGGTCTTCCTGGAGGGTGAGAGGAGGCCTCTCAGATCATATATGAGAACTTCTCTCTCCATCCTGAGTGGGAGAGATGCAACCTATTCCCTGGCCATCAGAATGTCCTTTCAGAGACCCTGGAATTGCCAATTAAATTGCCTGGCTTGCTTGATCATTGTTTTGTATAATTTATACCCCAACTTATCACCAAAAAATGGCATTCAATAAACCAGCATTTACGAGAAAAATAGAAATCACGTTAGAGTTTAATTAGGGCTACAATCATCATAATGGTACTTGAATGTTGTGCATATTGAGATCTGAGCAAACATGGATCAGTGGAATAATATGAAACTAAGAGAGGTTGTTTGAGAAGACACTGCATGAGGTTCATGCTGGAACTTTCCTTAGAAGCATGAATTATAAAACTGAGACTGTCATAATTGGACACATCATAAGAAGCCAAGACTCACTGGAGAGAACAATCATGCTAAGGAAAGTTGCAGACAGAAGAAAAGGAATGCCAAAAGTGAGATGGATTGACTCCATAAAGGAAGAAGCAACCTTGAACTTAGAAGAGCCGCGCAGATCTATCATGGATAGGATATTTTGGAGCACTTTCATAGATTCATAGAATAATGGGGTTGGGAGGGGCCAAGAAAACCATTGGATCCAACTTCCTGCTGGTGCAGGATCCCAAGTCACACCATCCCACTCAGATGACTGTCCAGTTTTGCCTCGAATGTGTCTAGTGTGGGAGAGCCCATGACTTACTTTGGCAACTGGTTCACTCATTCATAGGTTCTCCGTGAGACAAATTGGCAACACATAACAACAACAATATGTGAGGCAAAACTTACTGCTTCAAAATCTATGGCACCTTTCTGTATCCACCACTGCTGCTGTGGACAGAATGTAGACTTTGCATGGTTGCAAGTGAAGAAACTCCCAGCCTTCTAGGAATGGAGGGTTGGGAGTTGGCACAAGCTGGCCAGTCTGACCACGGTTCTAGTTCCGTGCTGCTTTTTTTAGGATGCTGCTGCACTTTCTCTAAGGAGAGCAGATGGAAGGTTCCTGGTGTCCACAGTGCCCTCTGAGGATTAGAGCAGCTACATCAGAAGGATTGCAGTCCAGGATGGGCAAGAATTTTATTTTAATAAGCTTTTGATAAGAATTTACCAATAAGTTCAGTGTTCCCACATCCAGAAGAAAAATAACTTGTGATTAAAATAGTTGAATGTGGAAAAACCTGAATCTGACAGGTTCAGTCATGTTCAGTTCAGTCCAGGGCTTTGAGCGCTTTGCACTTAAGGTTCCATTCAGATTTGAATGGATGGCATATAGATACCACTGGCCAGTGGCTACATAGTTGGGTATTTGGTCTGCATTTGCAGCTTATGTGTATATACGTACAGTGCTTTTGTTTGTATACACACATGCATGCACACACATTTCAAAAGTATCAGCTGAAATAGTATATCAAAATTTATGTAGTTATATTTGTTGCTGGCTTTTTTAATACTTGCTGGCTGGTTTGGTTAACATTTTCCAAAAAGACATAATTATTTAAAAGGAAAGAAAAAGGTATAGGTTTGGATATCTGTGTTTTTAGGCAGGTTACTGCTGAATTAGGGTTTCTACCTGGATTTTTGTTTTGCTTTGTTCTCTGACAGGCTCCTCCTTTTTAACAGCTCTGTGGCAGGCAGATAAATGCTAGATCTAATCCATGCCAGGTATCCTATTCATTTGGACTGGTGCAAATGGGTAAGAATCATAATTGAGTCCATTTTTATAAGAATATACCCAAATCTGCAAACTTCTTCATATGCTGGAGAGAAAGAACACACAGTAAACTGACAAATTCCCACATCTCCACATAATCCATTTTGGGAAACCTGTCTTATGCTTGCCAATTCTGAACAGCCTGGAAAAGACAGTGAAATAGTAAGAAACATGCTCGTATTGATGTTCATGAGGTCTTGCTTGTGCAATATTTAGAAGTTATGCAGAGAAAAAACCCCTTGCTAGCAAATCACAGCATTTGCACTTAATTGCTAACAAGCAATGCCTTGAGATTACAACTACCATATTCCTGCCCTTCCAATGGGTAGGACCTATCTTCAGAGGGTTTGTTAGAAACTAGCTTGAGGGCAGTCCAGCCCTGTAAACTACAGCTGTCTAATTGGTTTTTGCTTGTGTGCGCTGTCTTTGCTCTTATTGTGGGGGAATACTACGGAGCCCTTCTAATTAGATTGTTAAAACATAATAGCCAAATGGCAGAGCCGTAAAGAATGTGCTTCTACCCTTTGTTAAATGTAGAGCAGTGCTCAGCAAAGATCTAGGATTTTTTTCCAGGCTGTTTCCCCTCATCATGAGATCTGATGGTAATGAGACTGTTTATTTTTCTTCTTCTTCAATTAATGGAAAATACTGCAGCCTTGATGAAGTCCAAAATAAATGTCAAAACACGATTGCAGTAGTGAACACATCTCTCTCTTTAGCCTGTTGTTTCCTCTTTAATTGTTTAGAATACTCAGTCCATGCACTAATTAGTGCCCTCGTTGACTGTCTCAATACAAAGGACAAACACAGAAAGGCCTTGGAAACAGAATTACTCTCTCTCCCTTGGATGTGGCCTCTCCGAAACAGGCTCAAGAAGGCACACTAATGGAGTGGTGGCAAAGATTCCTGAGGCACCAGCCCTGCTGCGCTGGATTTCAAGATAAAGGGTAAAAGTTAGAAAGGATATGGAGGAGGGCCTGCCAGTTCAAGAATCGCTGTGCATGTACAATTCACCACAGCTCTCGGTTCCATCTTCTTCCCCCTCCCATCTATACTCCATCATGTGCATTGACAGAACACTGTAAAAAGGCAATCCTGGTGTGATCACATGCACCAAGATGCTTTTTGTGTAGCATTCTATGAATGTGCATGCGCACTTGTAATCTCAGCCACTTCACACTGCCCTTCATGTTCAGTGGGGTCGGTAGTGCACATGCTTTGTATGTGGCAGGGGCCAGAAAAGAAAGGAGAGCTAAGAAGGCTGAGGGGCTGCCAGGATACCTCCTTTCTTGGTGAGACTAGTCTCCTCCCATCCCCACAGAATGTTCCCTAAATCCCTTCCCCAGGCTTGCTCTTATGACCTTGGAGGTGGCTCTCACCTCTCTCCCAGGGTTGCTTCTTTCTGCAGGGTGGGGAGCAGCAAGACCCAAGTGCAGATCTCCAGATCCAAACCTGACTTTGGATATGGGAGTCCAAAAGTCCTATAGCCATAGCTACACTGTCTAGAGGACCACAAGACTGCTTTTCTACTTTGCGTTACCAATGTGCAGGTGCATAGTGGTAATGCTCAGGGCCCATTCATCAATGGGGGGGAGGTGTACAAATGTATAACACAGGCCCCTTCACTGACACCATGAACCCATCTCACACATACATCCCAAGGATCAAGAAAGAGACCTTTCTTTTCATTGAAATCACATCTGTCTCCCTCTCTCTTCTACAGAAGGTCCTGAGCAAGCCACTCACTGATCTGAATATTTCTTGCTCTGATCTAACATACTACTTAGAGTTTCATGAAATCTTGCAAGATCTTATCAAACAGGTACAAGTAAATTCATGTTTCCAAAAATGGCCTCAAGCACAGGGCTATATCCAGTGATGTTGTTCCACAATTCAAATAACATTGGCTGAGCTTTTCCCAGTCTTTCTATTTTTAAATAGTTAAACACTTGCTCAAATGTTTGCAGAGACAATTGTGCAATGGGTTACACAGCAACAATGGAAAATGCACAGCAGGTTTCAAAAACATAATGCACAATTACTTGTGCAACTGCTGTCATGCAAGCATATCTTCAGTTGGAGTCTACTCTTGCACACAGTTCAGATCCTGATTTCCACTAGCACAAATTTGTTTCCACCAGACAAATGACACAACTGGATACTGCCCAAGGTCTGTAATTAATCCTCAGTATCTCCCCACATTGTAATGGAATTGTAGTCTAAGCTGCCCTTCCCTTCACTGAACTCCAATAAAGTATATCCTTCCCCGATCACCACCCAGTGCTTGGGCCATGGCAAAGTTCAACCTGAAAGGCTTTTGGTTTACTCATATGTATGATAATCCCATTCAGATTGCTTTCTTTTGGTATTTTAGCAAAGCACATATGTGCATTGCTAATGTGAGAGGAGAGAACCTTACAAATGTCGTAAAGAAACTGAAAGTTGCGAACACATTCTAATCAAAGACCTAGCATCAGAAATGTCCCAGTTAACCCAAAGTTCAGAAGGAATGGGAAGTAGGGCATTTAGGGTGTGATTCTGTGTCCTGCAGCCTCAACCCAGAAACACTCAGAAGCATCTTGTGTAGAATGAGGCAAACTGGTACTAGTCTCCACCACTGCCATGCCTCACGCCGGTAATTTATTTAGACGGCCATTTTAGGCATTTAGAGGAAGCATTGAGGGTGGGTGGAAGCAGGAAGAAACACCAGTAGAAATTTCTGTAGGAGTGCTACTGCAGCCTCTTCCCCTTCTCCATTTTTCCCTCTACAAGGCCCAGCTGCAGCTGGTGCGGTTCTTTCAAGTGGGGTGGGGCAGGTTCAGCCTTCAGAAATCCAAGATCACAGGGCTGAGACTCCAGATAACCCTGTTACCTCCCAGACAAAATCAGAACTGCATCCTTATGCAACAACAAATAAATGAATGGGAGACATCACTAGCTTTACCTAACCTGTGTTTTTCACTGTGTCTCTGTGTAAGTATTTCAGAATCCTTTGCGATATTTTGTTCCCTGTTCCAAATCTGAGAAGGAAAAAAGAATTTTGCTTAATAGTTCAACAGTTTACAAGGAGGGCAAAATCACAGCCATTGAAAAATGTGAGCACATGGGCACAAAAATGGAGACAGTAACTTCCAGGGAAGCATGTAGAGCTTGTTAACCTGTAAAAGCAGTCCCTTACATTGCATCACAATTTATATTACTTGTTGAACAAAAGTTGTTCTGTAAGATGGCTTTCTATGTAGGCTGCAGGCTAGAATGTCTAAACTAAGCCCTGGGCAAATGCTCTACCCTTACTTAAGGTATGTGCTTGGACATGTTATTATGTTGTTAAAGATTAAATAATTAGCAGAACATGGTCAAGATCAAAAGGCTCCTCTGTGTCAACTGCAATTAGGAAGTTACCCAAAATATGACATCTAATGATTCCTGCCGGTATGATAACCTGCTTTAGTGAACTGTGTGGTTTCAGCATGAAATCGTATCCATCAAGGTTGTGTTTGCAATCTAAAATCTTTGAGAGATGTTAATTTAAGAAACAAAAGCATTTAAGAAATGAAAGCATTTAACCAGTCCCAGCCACCCAAGTTAGTCACTGAAAAAGGAATATAATTCAGTTGAACATTAAGCAAAACCAGCAAGCAAGACAGCTGGCTTGTGACCTCCAGCACAGAGATCATTTACTGGGATGGGGGGCGGAGGGTGGGGGGAATGCACACCGCGCAAGCCCTCTTCTCCCTTAACAGCCTGATGTCAAAATACTGCCAGAGGCATTCCTGCCCCAGCCTGGGTGTCTTAGTTATCCTTCGGAGTCAATCCATCAAAACTGTTATTAGTCAAGACTTCATTCTAATTTGAGTATCTTTTTCCTTTCCCTTTTTTACTCCTACTAAAACCAGACAAGACTTCAAAGAAAAAGATCACCTTATTTGGCATTATTCATATGGATCTGAAAAAACTTTTAAGTAAGGATCTCCTCTTACTGTGATGGCGTGGGAATTAGTCACTGGGTATGCATGAGTCATGTCAAATGCTCTGATATGCAAATGATGGCCATATTTCTGCACAAATTATTTTTACCATTAGAGTGCCAACATCCTATGCTTATAGATAGGATGCTACTCACACATATCAGAATGCTTATATATGCATCACTGACTACAATAAAATGCTGTCACATATCTTGAACTTCTAACAAGAAGGATCCTGTTCATAATACCAACACATGCCCTTCTCCAGGACACTCCATTCTATCCCCACCTTCAGGTGTTCTAGTTTCTTTTGCAGCTGAAAGCCAATGTTTCAGTATAATCAATCTTCATCATACATAGAATTGTTTATTTTTGTCTTCCTAGAGTTTTCCATTTTTATTTATTTCTTTATTTGCACATCTGCAAACTTTGAGATTCCCCAAAGTATGCTGAGAGCTCTCTCTTGTTTTGCAGTGCCCCATTTTGACTGCAAAACCATCAGCACTAACACCTGTGGAAGTGATGGTGTACAGGCTAAGCACTTCAACTGCAATCATTTTTAGTTTCCCCATGTTCCAGGTTTTGGCACAGGGGCTTGGCCAAGACCTCTCAGCAGACTTCTTTCCTGAGCGAGTCACCTCTTCCTTGCTGCTGCCACTGCCATTATCTAGGGGGTTATCTCACCCTTCGGCACAATCAGATCCATTTCGGAAAAACAGAGGGTGGGGTGTGCATTGGTTGTGGTTCCTCAGAGCAGGTGGTGCTGCTCAGCCATTGTTCCATAAAGTTCCTACAATGTGCTAAAGAGAAGCTGCAATGGATAAGGAGCCCCACTGGCAAAGGAGTCACTTGTCTCCCCTGCTGCTCCTTCTCCTCACTTCCTCTCATTTTTTTTTCATTTGGAGGGGGCAAGTAGTCAGGCAGCAAAAGGAAAGAGAAGGGGCATCAAAACCAGAAGCCTCCACAGACTGCCAGTGAGCCCCCTGCTGGAGTGTACACACTGGCAAGTACCCCACAAGGCCAAGCATTGATGCGCACCCTGCTTGCCAGGCATTTTTACCCCTTTCCCTTTTGTTCTTCCTCTCCTTTTTCTGCCTTTTTCTAAACTAATATGAACTTGGTCTAAACCTTTTCATTCTACTTCTTCATAGAACAAAGAAGATTCCATCTAGTCTGAAGTGCCTGATCTTGCCTAATCTTGGAAGCTAAGCAGAGTCAGGCCTGGTTGAAATTTAGATGGGTGACTTAATGTTTTGAACCTCCTAGAGAACTTCAGCTATGGATGGTATAGAAATGTAATATATGACTAAAACTAAGGCTAAGACTAAATTCACACTGTCCTGGAAGGCTATTTCAGTATACTTGGAAAGTTAAAACAATTCATTTGTCTTCACTGTGTTCACACTTGGTGCAGGACAACAGTTTAAACTTTCCCATGAACTACACAAGAAAATGCAGGGTATACAATTATAATAAATGCTGTGAGTTTAACACAAAGCAGAAGTGTTCCTGAGCACCTTCAACTCAAGGATTGGCAATGCGCTGCCCACTTCCATCAGTACACACACAGGTACTTTTCTTGGTGCCTTCCAAGGCCCACTGCCCTCCCATGTTTTTAAATTAACTGTTTCTTACCAGAACTGGGATTGATGTTTCTGCTGGAATGGAAAACTGTGGATGTGCTGCATTCAGGCCCTGTCTGTCTTGTACTGAGTCTTTTAGACAGGTCACTTTCCCTTTCTTATGCCTCTCATGATAGCCATTCTATGATGGCACCCAAGACAGTTTGTCATGTTGGCAAGTGAGGCAGTGGCCCAAAAAGATTGCCAGCTTCTCTAAACATCCCTCAAGAACACTCACCCACACATTGCAAAACTCAGGGAAAATGTTCTACAAGCAAACATCACCTCACAAACACGATGCTGCTTCAGAGACATACACTTGTCACGTGAAGACTGAGGCCTGAGAGGGCGACTTCCCTGAGTGAATGACCCACCGCAGGCAGACCTTTGGCAGCACTTCACAGCACCGCAAGCCCATTGGATTCTATTCTACAAGCTATCAAGCAAATTGGACTACATAGTCCATCCAGGTTGGAGCACCAACATCTGTTTGCCTCACCCCTACATTGTCATCCTTTCAGCACCAGGTTATGCCTTTCCTCTGTTCTCAAGCATTGGATGACATATTTAACTCATTAGCCTGTTTAATTAATCAGTCAGATTCCTCATGTTTCAGTCATCCATGGGATGCCTATAATTTAATGTATCATTGCTGTTTCACATTGTATGTTTTAATTCCATTGCAGTCTATGTTAATTTTATTGAAACTTTTCAATTTTTAGAAAGGCATCTAAGAAATGTAATAAAAACATCAAAAATTGGAGGTCCACACATTCCCCATATCTGGTTTACATAATAAAGCTACTGTGTGGAGGCCACATATCAGCTGTTATCACATAGTTATGAACTTATACTGTGACTCAACAGGTCAGTCAAGGGGTAGACATCAGATCATTCTAACTCTTTTTATAACATGTGGGAGCTTATTGAGAAAGTTCCAATTGGGGCAACAGGCTGCTGTGCCCCCTTTACAAAGCCCTTGGGCAAGGTTGTGGTCTCCTCCCTCATGGATTCAACCTTCTCAGGTACCAAGTGCCCAACTATGCCTACCTGGATGGTAGCCCTGGGCTGCTGCATGCAAATGGGTATTCCAGAAGTTTGATGCAGTCATGACAAGACACATGAGTGAGAGGTTCACCTGATGATTATTTTGTTTTCTTTTTAAACAGAGTAAATAAAGAAGTGCTCCATAAGGTAGCAGAGAAGACAGATATGCCAGAGTAAAACAGAGATATTTAAATATAAATAAAGGTTTTCTAATTCTGTTGACATTGTTACATCACTGGGAACCAGAAACACTTGCTGAGGATTACTCAAATTACTGCAAATTACCCTGAGATCCACCAGTAGTTCCCAACATATCTCCTTCCTGATCTAGTGGAGAGATGTATAGAATGAAGAGGGGATATCACAGCACTTTTCAAGTAGCTGAAAGGTTGTCACACAGGGGAAGGCCAGGATCTCAAAGTGCAGGACATGAAATAATGGGCTCAAGGTACAGGAAGCCAGGTTCCGACTTAACTTCAGGAAGAACTCCATGACTGTTAGAGCAATATGACAGTGGAAGCAATCACCTAGGGAAGTTTTGGACTTTTCCACACAGGATGCATCTGGATGGCCATCTGAGCTGTTTATCATGGAGTCCTGTGCTAAGCAGGGTGTCGGACCCATTGACTCAACTCTGCTATTCTATGATTCTTTG
Source organism: Varanus komodoensis (assembly GCF_004798865.1). NCBI lineage: Eukaryota > Metazoa > Chordata > Lepidosauria > Squamata > Varanidae > Varanus > Varanus komodoensis. The sequence continues at coordinate 47,998,095 of NW_025335941.1, forward strand.
TTGAGGCAGTGAATCCAGGTTCTAGGCAAAGGGAAAATTCTGACAATGTTAAGTACATCAAAGGGAAGAACTTTGGTAAAGGATGAGAACACATTTCATAATGAAAGTTAGGAACTGTAGATTCCATCCAGACTGCAGCTTCTGGATAAGAATGTGTGGTAAAGTTTTGAAAAGAAACCACAACAAGCAGTAGTAGAAGAAAACTGATCAGGAGGGGAAAACAAAAACTCTTCTTAGAGAAATCAGTCTTAAGGTAAGCTGTCTTCCAGCAAGAAGCCACAGAAAGATGTTGAAATATCAGTGAGAAACAGTGATGAAAGACTGAAAAGACTCATCTCAGTGGGATGAAAACAGATTGAGGCAGAGAAGAAAACTGAGGGGAATCACCATAGAAATAATATTGGATAAAGAGTTTCAGAAGACACATTTCAGGGTCAAGTTGAAGGATGAAAGGGAGGCTGCAACTAAAATTTGGATCCAACCAAAATTTGTTCTAAATTTTTTTTGGAGGAAATTGTTAAATAGAAGGTTAAGAAAAAGCAAAGAAATTTCACTTAGATGTTGTTCCTCCACTCCTGATGGCAGCCTTGGAGTCTGTTTTTGTTCTTCTCAAATTACATCTGCGCATCTGCATGCAACAGCTAGTTTGGCCCTCAATCACAACTACTTTTAGCTGTCCCCCAGCTGCATTACATTTGGGACTTTCAAGGGCTAAGGATGTGATTAAGCAATGGGTCTGGGATGTAGCTGTACAGGAAGACAGAGCAAGGATTCAGTGCTATCCAACAGCTGGCAATCATAATAAAAACTTTGTTCCATCAGACTCCTTTTACAGTCTTGAAATTCCTAAATATTGCAGAACTTTTATGCTGGCCTGCTTCAGTGCTCTCTCATCAGCTCTTTTGGAAGATGCTCACAAGCCTAATCTGGCATGGTCAGAACAGTTGAAATGATCTTACTATATTGTCTATATTATAAGGACATCTGTTCCTATAATATTGCCCCAATATTAACAAAAAACCTGGTAAGTTTCACTCTTCCCCTTTCCTTTCAGATTCTACCATGAATTTCTTCTTAAAAGGGAAAAAATTGTGTTTAGGCATGCTTTATTAGGATTCAGATGGTTAAACTTTATTATAATTTACTTAGATTACCTGATACTAGTAGACTGTCAATGAAGTTATTCTGACTGAATTTGTTACTTGTGTATATTTTGCAATTATAATTTGTATCTGTATTTGCTAGCTGATTTTATATTTTGTTCTTTTATTGGATGGTCTGTGACTACAATTAAATAAACTAAGCTAAAACTAATGTTAGCTCAAGTGAAGCCAAAAAATAGAAGGTTTCCATCAAAATGCTATGAATTATATCTTGAATGCATAGGCTAAAGGAACAGCAGCAGCATTAGATACCAGAATGCAACCTAGCTTGTAAGACATTGGTTCAGAATTAACCAACATTTGAGTAGGCATTTTGTATGGAAAGGAGACATTAAGGATAGAATATTTCTGACTGGCTAAGAATGCAATCTTATGCATGTTAAAAAGGAAAAAAGTCCTACATGCTAAGAATTGCTCCCTAAATCACTTTTCTATCCAACTAACATTTAAATAGGACTGTTTAATCTTCAAAGTGACTTTCAAACCATTTCTCCAACCATGCCACCAGCATTGATGTAATTCTAATCCCTGGAGCAGATGTTTTGCTGAACTCCGATACTAAAGCTCCAAAGCTGGTGACACTGAACACACTTAAAAAAAGCAAGACTCCCCTTGAATCTATGGAGAGGCTGTTGAAATTGAAGATACTCTGGGATAAAGGCATTGCCTTTGTGCACTGTGACCATTTGCTATTGTTTAGATCTCTCACTCTGTAACCCTAAACTGGCTGATGACAGCAGGTAGACACTGGCAGGGCAAAGGACAAAAGCTATATATGGAAGTAACAGAATACGAGTTTCAGCAGTATGTCGTTAGGGTGGCTCAGTCACTGCTCACCAACAATGTGAGACAGTTTTCCAACAGACTTCCACAAGGCTGATATAAGTTGCTGAAGATGGGATAACTGAGAAAGAATATTGCCCTTGTGGCTACTTATGGGCTCCCCATAGGGATCTGGTTGGCCATTAGAAGAAACAGCCAACTGCTTCAGTAGTTTGGTTAGAAATCTGTGAAGCAGTTGAATGAATAAGTGAAGACCATGCGTTCCTGATGTGGCTGGAGCCAGTGTTCATATCTTGGCAGAGATCTATGCCAACGATACACAGGGCCGCATTTTTCAGAAAGACATAGAATGGCGGATAGGTCCCTCCAACATGGAAACATCATTTCTGAGTGCACAGGCATGGCACACTGGAATCCCCAGGCACTGTTTGCATTTGGAAAGCATTGTACTAGTGAGTGGAAATTCTGCATGAGGATGCAACTGTCTATAGCAAAGGTAATGTCTAGGTCAGTTCTCCTATCTCATCAGAATCCAGAAGTTTTGAAGGCAAAATTCTATGCCCATTTGGACAGAAAAAGTCCTATAACTCCATGCTGGCTGGGAAATGCTGGGAATTGGTTAGACAGAAAAAAATCTACATGCATAGGATTGTGCCTTGAATTGATTGGATTCCATTCTGCATCTTTAAATAATTTCCCAAAGTCTGGAAACTTTCCAAACTGTCTAGAGGTTGCACGACACCCTCAAAAGTTCCATATGTTTCTTGCTCCCAGGAATGATGACTAATGCCAGCAAATTGCTGATCAGTTAAAATAAAAGCAAGGAATATTATTTATTCATTGCACTTAGAAAGAAGTAGGGGGTTTTTTATTTAACAACTCCAACTCTGATACATTTTAAAAGGTGCCTAAAGGCGGTTCGACTACCACAGAACGACCTCCTTCCATTCCACCTCCCTGCCAACAGAAAGAAATCAATGGAAAGAGTACGTGGAACATTTTTGGAGCATTTTACAACTTCATTAACATCCTACCCTCTTGGAGTTAGGATTTGCTTTGTTGTCTTCTCTCTTGCTCACATATCATGGCAGGGGGGAAGTAATGAATTCTAAATTTGCAGTTCAATCTGCATTTTTCCTAATTTTTCCAGGAACGAGGTGCTATTTCTTTTTCCTAAATATGACATGCTGCTTGATATATGTTAGGCAATACAATGACCTAATCACTCCTGTTCTTTTACATTAAAAATACTTAATAATTAAAGACTCAAGTATAACACAGTAGATGATGAGGATAATGAGAAATGCATTGGTACATTGGTGTGTCTATGGGTAAATAGCTACTTTATCACTGATTTTCAGGTCTGAACCAGAAAACCTTGCAACATGCTCCAGCCAAGAGCTGTGCATTCCTGGAATCCTGGGGCAATTACTGGGGCCTGGTCTAGTGCCTGCTCTGGAGATCCATGGTGAGTGGCTATGAGCTGCCATTCCTACTTTCCCACAATGCCCCAGTGTGTCCAGTGTGACATCAGTCCAGTGCATTGTGGGAAACTGAAAATGGTAGTTCCCCCTGTGCTGATTGGAGGGATGGTCACCTGGACATGCATTACCACTGGATAAGTCTGCCAAGTAGCCAGCTAAATTTGATGTGAAAGTGCAAAGCTGAGTCTACCAGGGAGGGCACTTGGCCCAGATCCCTGTCAAACGTACAACTAGCCCAGTCCAGCCTTGCTCACTGTCTTTTCCTTCTATCAGCATCCTCTAGTAAGCCCACTGGTCCTCTACCTGCCTGTTGGACATGACTCATTGATACAGCCCCTATCCTGTTCTAGGTCACTCAGAGTCTGCACTGGACAATTAATCTGGCCTCCAGTAAATCACCATTTCAGTCAATCAGCCTCCTGCAAGCTCAGATTTCTTTTCCCCAGCGAGTAAATACGTTTCTGCGAGACAAGAACTTCAGTGGTTCCCACTGCTGAGGACTCTTGCCTTCTATAATTAGTTCAACAGGTGTAACAAGCAAGGACAGGCTTGCTTTCTCCTGACCAGGATCAGGAGGATTTTGCTGCTGGAGGAAAAGGAAAAGATGGTGCTTCCCCTAATTCATATGCAAAGGCCAGGCAGGGGCGCAGTTGAGACTTGCTTCAACACTGGCAACAGTCCAGTGCCCACAGGAGGGCCATGTGCCCTACTGTCTAGATGAGCGTTCTCTTTATGAAGGGCTGTCAAGGGACACCAAGGCATTCCCCGTGAGAAGAGCTGCCCAGTCCACGTATCCATGACTGCAAGAAGGGAGTGGAGTGGCCTTCAAGTTGCCCAGACAAGGGACCGAACAGGTAAACAGGTCACCTAGTCACTGTTTTCTTCACTATGCTAAGATGCATTGTGTTTCTCTTTCTGAATAGTTTCTTAGCAATATAAAAACACAAAAAGGCTGCTTCTTCACCATGCTAGGCAAACATTTCTGCAAATATCAGGACTGGCCTAACCCTGAGGCAGGGTAAGGTAGCAGGCTGAGGCCCAAATGGTACAGGATGAGGAGCAAGGGTGAGGCAGTGCTGGCCATCTGGTTTGCAAGGGAGCCCCTGAGCCTCAGATGCAGGGACAAATGGCTATTTATGTATCACTCAAACTGAAGAAATGCATGTCAAAAGAACGTATAGATTTGCATAAAACTGGAAAAAGCTAGTTTATATGAAACTAAGCAATGTGGGTGGTGCCCACTGTCCAATCTAGCATTCTCTTTGAAGTGGCTGGTGACAATCCACACATCCAGATAACTATAATTTCATCTCCACTGAGATGCTTAGAACTGCAGTATTACTCATCTAACCAAATCTTTTCAAATTAAATGTCCTTATCCATCAACCGATCAAAATATGATTGTTATATCACAATTCCTCCCTCTGCGCACACAAACATTGGGAGTTATTGCTTTGATGTTAGCACATTTTCAATATATATATATATGTAAAATTATTGTTAGCTGTTTATTAATTTATGTAGCCTGGTTGCTCTGAGAAGGTGACTCACAACACTGTCATGCAACTTACACATTAATTCACCAATAAAAATCAGAACAATGAAATGGGCTTGTTAACTCTTTTTGTAGCTTTGTTCCTGAGCCTTTTATTACAGTCCAAAGCACAGAAATTAAACTTTTTAGAAAACATGAAAAGCCCTGCTGGGTCAGCTCAAGGGTCCATGTAGTCCAGCAATCCATCCACACAGGGGCCATCCAGCTGCACATGGGAACCTAGCAGGACAAGACTGCAAGAGAACCCTGCTCCCAACTCAAGTTCCCCAGAAACTGGTCTACATTGGTGTATGGCTTCTGATACTGGACGTAGCAAATAGCCATCAAGACTAGCAACCATTGAAAGCTGTATCCTCCAAGAAATTGCCCAGTCCCCCTTTAAAGCCATTCAAATTGGTGGCTGTCTTGCCATTTTATGGTAGCAAATGCAGGAATTGCTGTAGTAGGCACTTCTTAAAGGTACTACAAAAAGTAAGCGGGGAGCCACTACCTCCTCTGTCTGAACTAACTGGATACCTGGAAAAAGGATCAAAAGGTGGAAGGATCTGAGAAGTTTCTGTTCAACACTTTAAAGCAGAGGTCACATTGCCAAGCAGGGAGGTATTATACACCTTCTAAGGGCACACTTGCGAAAGACATCATTTAATACCTTTACACAAATTTCTGGGGCCATGTACTTTTTCAAAAACAAGTTACTAAACCAGTAATAGTCACTCCAAAGTGCCACTGGGGCATCAGTGGAGGCATCAAGAGTAAATTGCAAAGAATGGCAAGGGATTGTTGCCACTGGCTGAGCAGCTCACTTGGTACAGCAAAGATGGAATTACTCTGCTGGCCGTGGATGATTTGACAGCCCATCATGGAATGAGCAATTCCTAGAATAAGCCATGAATTATCAGGCTAACTTGTTGCCAAAAAATATAGCATCCTGCAGGAAGTAATCTGGGTTGAGATGACACCACAACTCATTATGGCTAGCTACCAATGATGGGTTGCCATGTCATGTGAACCAGGTCATTGGCAATTTTATATCAGCCACTGAGCAATTCTGTTCCACAGTTTTGATTAATACCCTTTCATTATATCATGGTATTCACTTGCAAATTGTGTAATTCCACTAGGAATATTGAAAAAATGTTCAGTTTGTATTTTTAAGCATTTCCTGGACTAGGATACAGATGAAAACACACAGAGTCTTTGTTCTGCACATTTCTCAAAATTTTGCAATGCAGTTCTTGGACTGAAGATGTGTACAAACATATTTTTATGGAAAAATGTGTACAGAACTGCATATTTTAAGAGAAAATACATACAATTGAGTGACTTTGTGTGACAGTATCTGTGTACATCTGCTTTTAATGAAGAGAATAGAACAGGTGTTGTGACTGAACATACCAAAACTCAAAACAGACTATTATGACCATTCCCTGCTTTTCACCATTAAAATCTAAAAGAGTTACCATGAGATTTAATGGTTGGCTTAATGACCATGGTGTGTTTGCTTGACTGCTCTCTTTACATTCTTGCCTATCTAGCAGTTCAATCTACTTCTGTGATAGAACCTTCCTTCTGTGCCTTGGCTCAATATTCCCATGGAAGCCAATGACTAGGTTCACACAACACAATAAGCCAAGATGGATTATGGGCCAAGCTTGGCTTGTCATGTTGTCTGAGCCCAGTGGCATGGCCTGTTCTGGTAGGGTTCAGACAACAAAGCAAACTACATCAGCTTATAGGCCACCATGACTTAGGGTTGGGTGAAGTCAATCAGTTTGAAGCTGTTGCATTTAGAAGGACAAGCAAAGGCAAAGAAGACTATGAAGGATGCCAAGACCCTGGACAGATCTGCAATGGTTGAAACTCACTGAGGAAGAGCAGTTGTCTTGGCAACATGCAGAGGTATTCTGAGGCTTGATAAGGTTGGGCTTACCTGGGACTGAAGACAAGGTGTAATTTTTTTTAAAGAGCTGATGCTTTATTTTGCAAGTGGTGGCTCCTCCATCATGGGGGCATCTGGAGTGGATAGCCTCTGAGTACAAAGTCTCTAGTAAAACCACATCTTTTGCCCTGGAAGTTTCCAGGGTAAGATGTGATGCCTCACTAGATGATGTTTCCACCACCACAGAGTCCTCCTCTGAGTACAAAGTGATATCAAGGCCAGAAAACCAGTCCCAAAAATTACCAAATAAAAATCAGCAACCTCAGTTCCATGGAAGAGACAAAACTGTCTTGAATGCCTTCACCACACAAGTTCATTAAAAGGAACCAGATGAGATGAAGTGCAGGATTGTGGGGAGAAGGAGAGAGCAAAAGTGCCTAGAGGTGATTCCCACCAACTTTTAAAACCAGGGCCAGTGGTCAGCCTTCATCTGGAAGAAATCATGTGGGCCATCTTAGTTCACAGACAGAAGTGCATGTAAAATAGGGGAGGGGCAAGCCCATATACTCTATTACCATCAGCTGCGGAGAGTTCATGTAGATTGGTTCTTTCAGACAGGCACTGTGCACACGCACACTCACAAACACATGGGCAGATGAGTGTTCTCACATACACACCACTCATGACCTTCAACAACTCTAGACTCCCATCTTATGGGGCTTATTTTAAATCAAAGACCAAAGTGGCAGTCGCTGTGCAAGTGAGGAACGCCTAAGAAAATAAATACTAGTTAGAGTGTGATTTAATGCTGTTAAGTGCAGTGGGTGGAAGATGAAGGGCAGTAGCTTTTCACAAGTTTTATTTGAACTAACTCAGTGTGGTTGTCACGACAGTTATCTTTGCGGCTAGAGCTGTATTGCTAACAGATGGAATTCTGGCAGCTTTTCCTAATTTATGCAGATGCTTTGCAGAAGGAGGACCCACGCTAAGTGATTCTTACAGTAACCTTTGCACAATCCTTCCCTTGCTATGTTAATAAACAGAAAGTTTCAGGGCTGTTTGTTGGAGAGAGGTGGGAACGCCAGGAGCTGAAATGCACAACAATGCCTCCATTTCATCTGAAAACCAAGCAAGAAAATTGCTATGAGCACAAAGGGACTACCTTTGGAACCCCTCTCACAGACTTGGAGGTCTCCATGGGAAAGGACATTTTCATCATCTCCAGTGTCGGGCTCAGTTTCATAGACGTAATGGCCAGGTTCGCACATCACAGTGCAAAACCCTGCACAGTTTCCACAGCTCACATTTTTTTGCCTTGAGCTACCAGCCAGATAGACCCGTCATTTCCATGTAAATGTGGTTCCCATGCTCCCCTTTCTGACCTCCCACTCTCACCATGCATACCAGCAGCCTCCAGGAGCAAAATCCTTTTCGTTGTTATATTATTCCTTACTGACCTCAGCTGTCTCTTCATGATTGGTCTGCTGAGGCTTTGAGGCAGGTTCTCCATCCCTCCCCTCTTGATTGTACCTACTTTAACACTTCAAGCCAATCCAGCCCCCAAAGGTTTTTTCATATTGAAATAAACACTTTTCCTGCAATTCCCCCCCATCTCTCTGTGCCTTTACCAGTTTTTTTCCCTGTTGCAGAAAGTAAATAGGGTGACAGACACAGAGGTCAGCCAATAGGAAGAAAGTGAATGTTGATGTACGTGTTGCTAGGAAGCTGTAGACGAAAGAGCTAAGACAGCTAGAGTGGCACCTTCTGTGGCTGTTCTTTCCATGGAACTCTATGGTGTTTTTTCACAATGAAAGGAAAAGGGGAACTCCTTTTTCTGGACATAATGAGAAGCCACAATGGAGCATGGAAGCCATACAATAAACATTTGTCCCTTTGGTTTCCCAAAACCAAACATACTGCACTGAATTTCTGAGACTAGATTCAAATGACACAACAGACTGACAAAGATTTTAAAAAACCACCCTGGCATCTTGTGATGTGCAAACCTGGCCTATGTTAATGTGCATTAACCTTCTCTAGTCTGGAGTCCCCCAGATGCATTGGACTACAACTCCCAGAATCCCTAGCTAGCTGAAGAACCAAGAAACCTGAATATACTAGCAAAGCAGCTAGATTAGTTCCTCTGATAACTCCCCCTGCCCCCAGTAATACTTTGCTGCCACTATCTGGCCCAATACCCAGCTTTCTTCAGTCACTGCTGATCAGTCGGAACAGGTAGAAAAATCCCTTGGCATGTCAATGTTTGCTATCCAGTTCTATATATAGAAAAACAAATTATTACACCCCTCCCCCATTTCTTCTGCCCTTCATTCTGTATATTCCCCATGTACAGATTTGCTGAGAGAACAGGAAAAAGAGCAAGGCACGTTATGGCATCAAGCCACTGCAGCATCAGCTACCTATCCATTGTCCTTGGAATCCCATGAAATCATTTTGTGGGTAGAGCCTGCCATTGACAGCAACACCTATCACCACCCGCGGCTGCTGGCATAATTTGTTGCTAAATTTTGCACAAGATTCAGCCCAGCTACTCCAATTCATACTGATTAGCCCAGCCATCTCTTCTCTATCTGGCTCTAACAATCAGCTAAAACCACTCACATATACAGGAGGAGGCCATCTAAGAGGCTGTTTTCAGCCCTTTTCAATTAATGTGCTTTGGAATAATAATGACTTCTTCCAACCCAGTTCAGAAATCAGCTATTCTTCCTAATGTGCAATTTACTTCCTTCAAAAGAAGTTCATAGGGCAGCAATCCATTTACTTAATTGCCTTGACTATTATGGCGGGGTGCTTTCATTGTGGGCTGCTTCATTCCTTTACAGCAACAAAGTTAATCAAAAGTAAAAGGTTGAATGCACCAAGAGGACAGGGCCTGGTGTTCTTTTCTATCACCAAGCCACAAGGAGTACTGAATGCTGATACTTCCTTGCCCTTGGCATTCTGGTTTCCCAGAGGGCTCCTTTCTTGAAGGGATGAGAGAAGCATTGGTCTGGAAATCGTGTGGCTCCTTCATTCAGCTGCAGACTTAGCATCACTTGGGAAAGCACCCTGAAATTCCCATTCACTGGAGTCAATGGGCATTTTAACACAGGGGTGCAGAACCTCAGGACTGGAGTCCCAGTTCCAATCTGACCTCCCTCAGGTGCTAATCGACCTCCCCCACCCAAACTGGCCATGGCCCTTCTATTGGGCTCACCACCTTTTCCCCAAGCACCAATTGTTTGGTGGATCCCCAGCTTTGGTATAGGTTTTCCCCAGTGTAAGAGGTTGGAATGTCTCCCCTATGACTTAGTTACCAGCCATTACACAAGCTGCAATATGCTGGGATTCTGGCCACACCCCTTTTGTTTTCTGCCCCACCCACTTTTTGGATATGGTACTTGCGAGGTCCTTCAAAACTGAGCCTTCCTCACCCACTGTGCAGAACTTCAGCCGTATTGTGGGGACAGGGGAGAATCCTGCACTTTAAGCAGAAAAAATGTCTATCCAGAGAATCACAACTTTGACCCCGAGCTAGAAACTATCAACCTATTAATACACCCATCAACAGACTGATTTCCATTCATCCTATTCAACAGTGCAACATTTTGTACTTTAATTGTGAATTAACTTCATTTCAATTGACAAAACATTGCTATCAATCCATCCCAGTAGATGTAGTTTTTAGAGTGAACATTCACCCGCTTTTCATTCTCTTCCAACCCCACATAATCCTACAAATAGCTATCATGTTCTCTACTATCTTTTTACTAAGCTACAAAGCCCGACCTGTTTTAAGCCTTTCTTTATAAGATGATAACTTTTGTTAGAGAAATAGTACATAATCATATGAGCCTCACAAAGCCTTTCTTGAGGCAGGGATGAAAAGCACAAGCAAAGGTGCTGCAATCAAAGCCAGATTTTTAAAAACCCAATTTCTGTGCTGCCGAGACAGTTAATGGCAATGCAGATACAATGGTGAAGGTGACCCAATAAATGACATTGCTCCAGGTCAATTCTGCAGTCTATTTTTTCGGATCTAAGCAGACTCAATACTGGGATAGTCTAGAAACTTTAGAGTATGGCAATACCCCTGCACGACTCCCAGGGTACTTTTTTTTTGTTCTCTAAGCAGAAGTGGTTACATGCTAATAGAATTCTGGCACTGAGACCAGTAGCTGCACAGCTACAATAATCAGCACATTTTGTCAAGTAATTGACAGTCTGATGGTTATGAAAGCTGACACTGCCAATATTTCATAAAGGCTGAAAGAACCATTTCTCAATTCCATGTTGCATAAACAAAGCATGTAGGAGAGCCTCAGGAATGCTAATGATCACCAATACTTATTTAATTATAGCATCTCATCAGCTTAGCACAGATGAGGAAAGAATCAGAAAATTCTCAAGCATTCAGGGCAGAGGATAGGATTTAAAAGGCCTTATGCTCTTATGCAAAAATGCCATTTCCCAGCCAATGTAAGACCATTTCCCACTTTACGTGATTTGTCCAAAACTACCTTAAATGTTCAAGCTTTTCATTGCTTTTCCCAAAGAGATTATTCCACAATTCAAATAGACCTCATTGTTGGATGTTTTTTGCCCTGATGATCAGCCTCAATTACCCTTAATTTCATCCCATTATATAATGATAATGTAGGTCACACTTACAAGCAGGGCTACTGTATCTTAGAAAGCAAGCATTGACACAGAAACAGAAAAATGCCATGAGTGCAATCCTCTGCATATTTGCTCATAAGTAAGCCCCCAAAATTCAAGAGAGCAAGTGGATAGGAATGCATGCCTTCAGTGAACACTTACATGGGTATCTTCATATTGGAAACAAGGCAATTTCACCAGTGTAAAAATTCCTCTCCACAAAATGTGGCAGTTAGACCTCATCCCTGGGTAATATTGCATTGTAATCTCTAAGAAGCATTGTGTACTTCTTAAATTTATCAGAATGTTCCTCCATCTTTAGTGGGGCTAATAATGAAGCACTGGATTCATTTACAGCTTCTTTATTTCCAAAGGGTTAAGTGTAGAAAAGTGGCCATTGTACCTAACTCCATGTCCAGATCTGCTGTGTCCCACCCAGTCTTGCTGGAATCTCAGAAACTCTCCCCAGTCTAATTGTCAGAAGCTAAGTCTGATAACAGAAGCATTCATTCATGCAACATAATGATTTGCATCCTACCCTTCCAATCCATATGTATCATTCAGGGTGGATTTAAACAATTAGAATCATAATTCTAAGATACAGTGGCATCAAGAACAAGAAGGCAGATATAATCCCATTCTCCCATGAAAATTATAGCTACAGTAAGTCTGGCAGGTTAAAAGCATGACAGCGATTTTAAGACTTAATAATAAATAGTAAGCAAATAAACAAGCTGAGAGAAAGGGGTCAAAGAGGAAGCCATACAATCAGTGCTGGTGCGGCCTAGGCCTCATCCCCATTGTCCATGCTTCCACCACAGCGGATGTCTTCCCCACTGGATCAGGCTGGTGTGGGAAGAGGCAAACCAAGTGCTGCTCTCTTAGGGATGTGTGAGGAATCCAATAGGAGGCAACCGTCCAACAGATTTTCATGACTGGATTATGTTTTGCACAAAGTAGTCCATTCTGCTCAAATTGCACTAGAGTCACATGGTTCTGAGGTGCTTATTTGTGCAGATTTCATAGCATTTCAAAAAAGTGCAAGTTGCTATCTATCTTAGAGACAGAAGTCTGTGAAAAAAATACCCAAAATCAAAGTGGGCAGGAAATTTGTCAAACTCAAATGAGCTAGATTTTGCTGTTTGAGTACATTCCTTGGGCATGACACCCTCAGTGACCTCTTTCCTCAAAGACTTTATCTTTTCTCTTCCATTAGCATTAGTTACTATTGTTTGTTAGTAACTTTCTCATCACTGCCTCCACTTTCTTGCTAGACTTGCACCAAATTAGTGGCACCTCCTCCTTCTCCTGGTGAACAGTGAGACATCACTGTTCTCTGGGCTGGAGTGAGAGGCAGGTGGACTAGCAGGTGGACTGAAATGATAAAGATGAAGGACAAGTCTAGGGGGCTTTGCCACTTGGCCCTGATATGTTGTGTGAATGACTATGTATTGTATATAATAGCAGTGCACTAATTTTCCTTCTTGTTCACAAAACATTGGTGCTCAATTAAAAAAACAACAGCCTTCCAAAATCTAGTGGCCTCCAGATTTTGAGACTACAACTCCCTTCCATGCTGATCAGGGCTGATGGAAACTGAAGGTCAAAACATCTGTAGGACACCAGTTTGGGGAAGGCTGGTCTAGAGTATGCACAAACACTATAATGCAAGAGTGTCCATCCATTAAGAGACAGCGTGTGATTAATAACAGAGAGATTAGCTAGATAGACAGACAAAAAAAATAGTTGGTAGCTGGCTTGCCACCAAGCAAATGGAGACCTGGACTGCTGTATGGACCGTTGGTCTGATCCAGCATGTTTTTTCTTATTTTCTTATTATAGATGTGTGCCTCTGTGTGTGTTAGGGGTAAAATGCATTGCACAGTGTGTGCATAACAGTAATTGTGTCCATTCACTGCACATGGAATCTGTTCACAAAGAGGCAATAGTGTGCATTCTCCAGCCCTTATACACCATCAGCAATGTTGCCTATGGAGCACATGCCTACCAATCCTCTAGGTTTGTTGTGGACTTTCCAAGTATAGATCACACTAGAAGTTGACCATCCCTGCCCTGGTTCAAGACTAAGGATTCTCACACCACTCCAACATTTGAAGATTGTACTAAGCTGGATTGTGCATGATACATACAAATTATTTAAAAATGTGTGTGTTTTTTCCCTCTGTCAACTCCAATATAGTGTTTTTCTGAAGCAAAACAGATGCTCATGCTAAAAGCTATCCAAATATTTGTGTCTGGCTTATTAATCATTCCATTGTGTGTTGGTGTCTTTCCTCCCCCTACCTTTTCAATTCAAAATATGATAACAGAAAACTACAGTGCCAGTTGATGGGCTAACAGAACTATCATTCATGGTTACTTTGGATGGCATGGGAGAAGTCCTTTCACTACTGCTCATGAATACAGACTAGTGGCTTGACCATGTACTAGGGAAGGGGTTTTGTCGTCCTATCTTAGGAACAAGACTCCACATTTCTCTGGAGAGCCCCGCCAATTAGAGACATAAACCAGATGTGCAAATAGACTGACCTGGTCTAAGGCAGTTTCCCATGTTCCTGCGAGGAACCCAAGGACTGACCATGTGGGGAGCAAGCTCAGTGCTTTCCCTGGGCACTGAGATGAAAGCAGCACTGAGATGAACTTGGTGCTTTGGCATCTGTCATGAGCAGGTGTCTCCCCTGCCCCTTTTTCTCCTCTCCAGCACACTCAGAGGAGACTCAGAAGCACAGCCCTTCTATAAAGCTTATCAGACTGCCGAACAGTATAAATCAAAGTAGTGTTTAAGATGTGGGAGAAGCATCTGTCCATGAATCCAAACTGAAACATCCCCTCCTTCCCTCCAGTGCAGAATAGATCCTGACTCCATCTGTTTGAGGGCTAGTGAGTGAAAACATTGAAGATATCTTAATTGGCCTGCTTGTTCTGTCTGTTGTCTCCTGACTGGGTCAAGGAACTCCTTCTTCATCAAGTCCCCTGTCCCCAGCTAAAATGTCTCTGTCCTTTTCCAAGACAGGGTGGCGCTCTCTCTCTCGCTCTCTCTCTCTCTCTCTCACACACACACACACAGCCTTTTTACATCCCCCCACCCCCCAAGTTCTACAGGTTGATTTGGTACTAACAGGTGCTAAAGCAGAGGGTTCCAGCTTCAATCTCCAGCATCTTCAGGGCAAGGAAAGAACCCAGCTTGAAGCCCCGGAGAGTCACTACCAATCAAAGGGGCTGTCCACATAGTGTGACCGCTCCCCACAGTGAAGCTACAGTGCACACAGGCTTCATGCAGCCAGTATTTTGTATCTGCAGCTCCTGCTTAAGGGATGTGTCATGCTAACCCAGTAGGCATGGGTTGAACAACCCTGATTTAACCCAGTCTCTTTTAGAGTTACATGAGGGATATTTTACTTTCACATAACCCATGCTTGCTAGGTTTGTACAGCAACGTCTAAGTGGATGTTGCCTATGAAGCTGGCACCCGCTGGTGCCGTGGTTTGGCATGGGTTGACTAAAAAACTACCCATAGTGAGCCACACCATGTCATCTGAAACCAGCCAGTGGCAACAATACTGGGCTAGAAGATCCAAGGGTCTGGATCAAGAGAACAACTTCCTATGTTTCTTTAAGCTGAAAGGCGGGGGCACCATATCCTGTAGATCCAGGTCCAATAAACTGCCTCTAGGCCTCTCCAGGTACTGCTTTAGTTGTAAATATTAAGTGAAGTCATCGCTGACTTGTGCAGAGAGATGAAAATGGATCTCTTCAAAGAAGCACTCTTGGCACAGCAGCGTGGTGCCCACATTCACCAGTGTGCCCACAGTCACTGCTCTTGACATCTGCTGGGCTCCCTGTCCCTCCTGATTTTTATTTTATTTTATTTCTTAAGACTTTTTGTAATTAAAAAATAAATAGCTGGGAGGCTGGCTTACATCTAAGTAAATGCTGAGCACCAGCATCATGTTTATTTTTATTTTATTCAGAATGGTGGTTTTGTGTTTTATAAGTCAGATCAAGCTTGTTCTTGAGCACCTTGGTTTTCTTTTAGCCCCACCAGTTTGCCTTCTGGGATTTTTAATTTTAGTTTTATTTTTAGTGACTGACCAGGCCTACCATGGTAGTCCTGTGGTATGCATGGGCAAGGCGCCCACAGAATTTCAAATAGATGCTCTGAAAGGTTGGGAATTCCTGACACACACCATCCACATGTCCAAGATGAAATGATGAAACATATTTCACCATTATGAATTCATACACCAACGTTCATGCTGAGAATATCTCATCTGGGGCAGTGGTGAATCCAGTCCTGAAGAAGTCTACTCTGGGGCTGAAAGATCTTAACTTCAGGAGGTCAACTTCCTGGACAAGGTTCTTGAGCAGATAGTGGCCCACCCATTCCAGGCACTCTTGAATGAGACTGATTCTCTAGATTCATTTCAGTCAGGGCTCAGACTGGGTTTTGGCAGAGAAATAGCTTTGGTCACCCTGTATGATAACCTATGTCAGGAGAGTGTGCTACGGACATGCATCTGGATTTCTCACCAGCTTTTGATATCACTGAACATGGTATCCTTCTGCCTGAGCAGGGTGTGGGGTGTCAAGCCTCCACTCCTACGTGGATGGGAATATTGCTTGGTCCCATAGATTTATCAGTGTGGGGTTCCTCAGGGTAGTTGCACATTTTCACACTAGTGCACTTTGTGAGCTGTACTTTGGAATCACATAGAGGGCATGATGCTATGCACCTTTTCTGGCAGGTTTTTATATGGTCTGCTGGTGTCATATGATGCTTACTTACCTTTGCTGATCATCACAATGAAGATGGACCCATGTGGTCCTGCTCAGAGCCAAGCCAGGAGAAACAGGAAAAGCAGCCACTGAGATTGCTGTGTGTAAGTTTTTGTAAGATCTGAAAGATGGATGCCTAAAAACTTAGTGGGATTGAAGCATAATCACTGTACTACTTCTCTGTATATGATCCCAAGTTCATAACCAGTTCCAGGATTAGTAGTGATTTCATAAGATGTCAGTCCAGATTCACTAATGTGAATATTACGGACAGAGAAGTTTTGGCCAATGTGTCAACTAATTACAACTTTTGGCAGTATCACTGATATTAACCCCTTCCAACCAGCCAGGGCATTTTTGTGTCTGAAGTAGGCATCTCTGTAGTGGGAAAAAATCACCACCACGATGCTTTTTCTTCAAGGAATCCAAGGCAACATGCATGAGCTCTCTCCTTTCCATTTTATCCTCACAACAACCACGTGAATTAGATTAGGCTTGGATTCAATGACTGCCCAAGGGCACCTAGTAGCTTCCTAACAAAGTGCAGATCACAACCTGGGCCTCTCAGACTAATACAACATGGTAGCCACTACACTACACAAGAAACTGTAGCACCAATAATTATTTTGGCGTACCCCCAGACTACCCTGCCCTGTCTAACTTTTGGGCCAGTCCTATTAGAACTGCAGATGTATTGTCTTCAATACCAAAGGGATCTAGAAAGATCTGACAAATTCTGTAAAATAGGGAATTCCATGAATCAGAATATTCATAGGGTTGGGTGTGGGGCGGGAAGAAAGAGAGAGAGAATGTCTCTCAGGGTATAAAATGGAAATACTGGAGCATTTGAAACAGGCAGACAGAGAAAGGAATTTAACTTAAGTGTAATCACAGCACATGTGTGGTCCCAATATTTCTGGGATAAATTCTTCTGGGGCTGAATCAGAGCTGTGTCAGGGTGCATTACTTCTTTTTCAGGGAACCCTACCAGCTGCCAGCTGTCGTCACCACAATGCTATTAACCTAGCTTTTCTTTTCCTTTCTTACAAATCTCAGTGTTATTACGTTTCTCCAGAATGAAAGAAAAAGACTTATTCATGTCTGGTGGCTTGGTTTTATTGAAGTCAGTCACGTTCTTTGTGTTTGTTTGCCCACTGCAGAACTGAGCTTGTTCCTGTGTTGTTGGCTATTGAGTTACCTTTGCATCTTTTATTTTGCCAGGAATTCTTCACAGTAGCAGGGAGTGGGGTGAGCAACTGTAGCCTCCTGACTAGTTCTGAGTCCTGCACTGGAACATTCCTGATACCAATTCTGCTTCTACATCAGCTTTACATGCTTGAAGCCAAAGGAGAAGAAGGAACCACATTCTGGTTGGAATCCTCCCACTCAGAATTCTGGTTGCATCCTTCTTCAGTGCAGGCAGGAGTAGTCAAGGGCAGGCTATTGTGGGACCTTGCCCCAGACCAGAGGGAACTTCAGCTTTGGACACAAATTCCTGCTCAGGGAAGGGTTGGGATCTGAAGCCAGGATGCAGGTAACCTGAGGCCTGTTCTGCCAGGCCTCCCACTGTCCAGGGAAGGGATTAGGGACTGGAAACTGGTATGGCTGATCCTCAGTTGGATTATACCTTGATGGAGACCCTTGCTTATGAATCAGGGACACCATCCACGGAAACAGAGCAGCAGCAGGAGGGCTGTGCTGCAGAAGGTGCTTCAGGGAACTTGGAACAGATTCAGAGGAGGACAATAGAAATAGTCGGGGTGGTATCAGAAACAAATCTTGTGTAGGATTGCACAGGTATTCCATTTCAGTTCAATGAATATAAGAACTTACTCCATTCTGATGCCCAGTTACAGATGGGGACACATTTTTTAAGCAAAGCATGCATGTTCCTGACTTGGCAACCATGGTCACTGTTGGCAATCATGTTCTAACATTTTCATTGTTAGAAAAATGTACTTTCATGCTTCTGTCAAAGGGGAGTTCTGCACATTTCAAAAACTGTGCACTTGAAGGTGTATTTTTTCCCATTCAGACAAAAACAGTTCACATTCACACCTTGAAATGGGTAGATGAAGCTTTGAAGTAGCACTCAGAGGTGCCCTGTTCCTTAGTCTTATAAGGAAAGGTTGAAGGACCCAGATATATTTAGTCTGGGGAGGAGATGATCTCTCTTCTCTTATGTGGGCAGGCACATAGAAGAGGACACAAACTCTTTTTCTGCTGCCCTAGATGGGAAAATAACCTCTCATGAGGTTACGTTATAGGAAGGTAGATTTGGGTTGACCATTAGGAGAAACATTTTATAACAAGACAATTATGTGATTGGACCAATGACCTAGAGGATGTAGCCATAAGTCCAAAAAGGGTGGGAACTCTTGGCCTACAAAGCCCCCTCCAACACTATGGATCTAAGAATGTTGTTGTTGTTGTTGTTGTTGTTGCTCCTGCAGCATTGCATTTATTTGCTACCCATAACCTTTTGCTTGCTCTTGCCAGGAATCCAAGGCAGCTTAGAAAATCTACCTCAGAACCTTTTATTTAACAAGCTCTAAAGAGAAATGTTATATCTGATCACCCAGTATGAAAAAGGGAAATCTAACTTTCCCATATTCTGCCAATGGCCACAAAGGAATTAAGACATTTGGTAAGTCAAATAAAAATGTATTATATTAGGACAGGTACTCCTACCAGTGTGTATGTCTGATAAAATTATGCACAAAAATCCATGCATTGAGAAAAATGCACAAATATTAATTTTCATGTGAACTTTAAAAAATTATTCAAGTGAAATTAATTAATGAATTTGAAGCAAAAAAAATTGCTAACATTCAGTATGAGCCTGATTTAAGATTGGAAAACTGAGAACCAGGGGTTCTATGGTATCCTGTCATTGTCATTGGATAGATCAGAGTCTCGGAGAAACACTCTGAGGTCGAAGGCGGGACTTCAGCCTCAGAGGCCCACCCTCATAGCTGGCACACTCATTGCACAGTGGCAGAGCTCCAAAAATGGAAGACCACCATCAAAGCCAGCACATTCCAGGAGGCAGGGAGGGGCAAGTCAAAGCACTGCCATCCTCTGAACAGCCCCAGAGGTACCTCAGCCTCTTCTCCTCACAATGAGAGGGAAACATTTAGATGGCTGAAATCAGTCATCCAAGTGTTTTGGCAGATGAGGTGGCCTCCACAATCCCCCTGCCTTTCAGTGAGTTCAGCAGGCCTTGGGCAGCCACACTGGATGATACCCTAAGAGAAAATAAAATGGATAGAGTCGTCCATCCCTAGGTTTAACTGAGCTCTGAGGAAAAATGAACTAGGGATTAGCTGAACAAATGAGACCTGCAGGGTGAATAATGGACCGCCATGTGTATTTTTCCTGGACCACCAGAGAACAATGTGCTATTAAACTTTATTTTGTTATTAAGACCTTCCAGCTTTGAGTGTTTCCAATCTTTCTTTTGCTTACCGTAACAGTTCCCTAATGACAAAAATAGTATGTCTTTGGCATGCCATAACTCTGAAATACTAAAATTATACTACCTCTCATATGTGTTGCCTCATAAATATGGCATTCCATTTTTGCGGACACCAAAATGGGTGTTTCATAAAGCATCGTAAACAATTTAATTTGTAATGAAATAAACCTACTGAATTACCTTGGATTTAATGTTTGAGCTCTCAGTTATATAGGGAAGGGAAAGAGGGATTGTTGAAAATGCTGTAAGCCAGAACAATGGATTGGTCTCCTTGCTTTGGGGATCTTTGATGGTTAAACTGGAATAGTTTGCATGAATCAGCTTGATAGGCTGACACCACAGGACTGAAAATTTCGAATTGTTGCTTTGACTGTTGCTTTTTTCTGCTTTTTCATAAATACTAGGGAAGGAAGTTTCAAGCTGGTAGAACAGGCAAAAAAGAAAATATCAAAGAGGAGGACACTAACTATAAATCATGGGGAAGAGGTGACAATTATCACCACAGATGGTTCAGTCATTGTGATGGCCTTTATTGCCCTTATGCATTGATTTGTATTAGTGCTTATTTTTATTAATTTTTAATTTTTAAATGGTATCATACCCTTCAGTGATCCTATCCCTACGTTGAATAAAATAAGCAAAGCAATAAATAACATTTGTTTGTCTTATTTAGGAATTCCTATACCTTGTAGTTCCAAAAGCTACATTAAAGTTGGCTTTCAAAGAAAAAAAGAAAAGAAACCCTGCCCAGCCTAATAAAATGGTAATAACAAAGCACAGCGGCCTCACATAACACGTTTTATTTTATTTTATTTGTTCTCTTATTGTAAGCCAACCCAAGATGTTAGTGATGGACAGGGTAGAAAAGTTTTAAACAAACAAACATCACTTAGGCAGTGATCCAATGGCCCCCAGGTATTGTCTGAAGGGCTGTGAGTTCATCTGTATTCCCATCCCACACTGCAGGACAGCTTCCCATCCTGGAACTGGGAATATGTCCTCTGAACACCTCCCCCATCTCCTATGGCATAGAAAGAACAGCAAGGAAACTGCCCTGAAGCCGTTTCCCCAGCCCCCTCCAAAACGTCCCAGCTAGACAGCTGAAAATGACTGCCTTGCAGAAATTCAGAGTGGGAGGAGCAGGGTGGCCAAGCTTGTCCCTCCGTGCACATCTTGTTCTTCATAGGATGTCTGCAATCCCCCAGCTGGGGAAAGTAAGGGGCATCTTGATTTGTACCCTATCAAGAAATGCTGGACCTCCAGAGTTTGCCCTACCCCCTTCCCCCTGACCAAGGATGGTTTGTACACAGGAGTACACTGTCTTGAGATAAAAAATTGTTGTCATAAGGATTGATTGATTGATTGATTGATTGATTGATATGACTCAACCTGGAGACCACACTTGTTTCTTCAGAGCAGCAGAACATAGTGCTACAGCACCACATGCCTGGACCAAAGTAGCAAGAAAAATGTCAGCACATTGTGTGATGTTTCTGGAGGAGGGTTAAAAACTTTTGCATAAGATGGGGATATAGATTCCGGTGAGTAATTGAACATTGCGGGAAGAGCCTTATACTTTTATGAGGTGGCCTACATTCTCACCATTTTATTTTCACCTTAAAAAAAGAGAAGAGTTCACTCCAAGCCATGGCTTACCTAAGCTGCCATTCTGAAAATGGAATTGAGAGAAAGTGAGAAGAAAACTTTGCTACATTACTTAAGAACATAGCTCTCTTCTCACTTCCTTTCTGCTCCATTTTCCAAATGACAGCCAGGTTGCTGATTTCTCAGCCAAGTCATGGCCTGGCTTTTAAAAGGTACTAGAGCAGCTAAAATAAAATAAAACCAGGCTTGCTACTTCATAGAACTGTAAAGAGTTAATCACCCCACATGCATACACTATAAGCAAGGCAATTCTCCCAGCCGACCTTCTGTCCCCAAAATTCTCCCAGCATTTTTGCAAAAGGACAACGTATTTGCAAAGATGAGGGGCTTAGACTTGCCCTGTCTCAACAACTTCCCCACCCCACTGTTGCTCCATTTCTATTGCTGTACACCACCTATCCCTTCTTCCTGATTCTTATTTTATCCCATCTAAGGTGAAAGATCAAATACTTTGGCCACCTAATGAGAAGGAAGGACTCCCTGGAGAAGAGCCTAATGCTGGGAACAATAGATGGCAAAAGAAGAAGGGGACAGCAGAGAATGAGGTGGCTAGATGGAGTCACTGAAGCAGTTGGTGTGAGCTTAAGTGGACTCTGGGGGATGGTGGAGGACAGGAAGGCCTGGAGGAATGTTGTCCATGGGGTCGCGATGGGTCGGACACAACTTCGCAACTAACAACAACAGATGAAAGAAGCAGCTCAGGAATGGAGAAAAGGGGCACAAGGAGTTACAGTTGCATCTACTTTCATACCTATAGAATGTTAATAGGATGGCTAGGTTGTGGCCTGGCAAATCTAGGGAGAAAATAATATTCTAGGAGGTATTCTGGATCACAGTGATGTCCATAAGCTTGACCCTTTTTCCATATCAGATATTTATTAATACATGTCTGTGCCCAGCAATGTAAATTCAAAATCACCCTTGTTTGAATTTAACCATCAGACATCCCATCTGTTCTCATTTCATCTTCAGACTTTCCATCTGCTTTCGTCCAGCCCTTTCCGATACAGTGCAAAACTGCATGGCTTTCCCAGGCCCTTCTTTCTTGCAAATTTTATGGTACAAAAGAAACAATAAAAATGTATGTTTTATACATGTTACCCCTGTTAATTAATTCCATAGCACACGTTGTTTCTACAATGAGATTGTCCAGAAAGTACACATGGCAACATTTTACAGCTCTTTAATGCCAGGTGGATTGAAAGAGTTCTGACATTAGTCCTAATGTATTTTACATCTACGTGCAGTGCTTGGGAAAGACATATTCTAGAGAAAGGGGATTAAAAGCCTGCATTCCTTACAATGTAGAGACTGTTTCTTTTATTGGAACTTACAAGGAGCTTAAATGTTGCATTCATATGGCAAATACCCACCACCAAATAGCCCTTGTGATTATTCAGTTGCAAGCGCTGAACACTGAATGGAGGCTGGCCTGTGAATACGATGAGAGTCACTGATACTGCTTCAGAGTTACTGAGTCATGACTGCCCCAAAACTCAGTTCACTTGGACGTTCTCCTGCACAAGCCCAGCTGAAACAAATGGAACCTGAACAAGGGTCGACTACTTTGAGTGGCCACATCATGCCATGTGGGCCCTTGAAAATGCTTTGGAAACTTCCGTTGGTTCAGTTGGTTCACTCTAGAGCAGCCAGCTGACTAACACAAGCAAATCGCACCAGTCCTCTGTCAATTACACTGGTTACTAATTGAAGTCTGGACCCAAACGCTGAGATCATCAGTGGTGGTCCTTCTCAGGGAGCCTCCTCCAAAGGAAGCAGGCAGGTTAGCTACATGGGGAAGGGCCTTCTTGGTTGCGGCACCCCATCTGTGGAAGCCACTCCTCAAGAAGGTGCGCCTGGTGCCCACTCTTTGCTCCTTTTGCCAGGTGAAAACCTTTTAATTCTCCCAATCTTTTAATAGCTAGTTTTTTATCTTGTTTAAGGAATGTCTGTCTGCATCTTTCACTGTATTTTTACCATACCTCTGAGATTGTTTTAACTACAGGTTATGGACAGTGGATTATTATATTATTGTTTTATCATTTCACTGTATTTATTAATTGTATTGTTGCAATTTTATCATGTGTGCTTTATATTAATTATTGTAATTTTTGTTTGTAAACCACCTGAGAGCCTTTGGGATGATGGAAAGAGTAGAAATATAATAAATAAATAAGGAAATGCATGATGAGAAAGAGGACAAGAAAAAGAGATAGGTTGGCATATCATTTGAATATTCTCATAGATACATATTTAATAAATAATTACTGGAATGAAAACAGAAATAGAATACATCTCACCACAGCTGAGAATACTATAGCCCCAAAACCTTCATGCTGTCTTTGAATGGGTAATTTCAAAATCCCTGCTCTTTCCTCTTTAAACTCGCCTTGGACCATACAGTTCTTCCAACAGAAAAGAACAGTCCTTAAAATAAAATTGGACAAATGGCCACCCTACCACTAATCCATCATGGCATGTGCTTTGTTTGTTTGTTTGTATATACTCTGCCTTATTTATATCCTGCAAGGAACTGAAGATTGCTTAAATAATTCTCCATTCCCTCCCTTTACCCTCAAAACAACCCTGTGAGGCAGGTTTGGCTGAGAATCTGTGACTGGCCTAAAGTGACCCAGTGAACAGTCACCCAGTGGAGACCAGAACCTGGATCTCCCACATCCCAGTCCAGCACTCTAACCACTATGCCACTAGTACACTGCTTTTCACTGAAGAAATTCTCAGCATCTTGGGCACCAAGCAAGGCTACTTCTCCCAAGCTCAGCAGCCAGTTAACTCAGGGACATCTCTTACACCAGCAGTCCCTGAGCCCAAGGTTATATTCTTCATGCCCTCGTTAGAATCTAGCGCATTGCCATACATTTTACTTAAAGCTGAAGCTACATAGAGCATGCACTTACGCTTGCTTAAGGCTGAAGTTATATAAGTCTCTAGTCCCTGTAGGAAGAAGGAAAGCCCTGATTACATGAAGACAGCATATCTTTCTGGCCCAGAGTCTAAATAGTAAACAAAACTAAAAACCAATTTTATTATTCATTTCATTCTCATCATTTTCAATTGCACTGGCAACAAATGGCATGGAGGGGGAGAGGATTTCTTTGTTGTCACTCCGCCAGATTTCAGGAGCATGTTTTCCCATTGTGCTAGCAAGCAGAAGTTACACAGTAGACTGTAGACAGAAGTTACACCTAAAGCAATACTTTATGTCACTGGAATGTTGTCAGTGCCAGCACTGGGACAACACTGTTGTCTCGCCCAATATCAATGCAAGATTTATTTCCAATAGAGACCGTGAGTGCATTTTGTTACAGTCATTAAGTAATTAAGTAGTGAAGTTTCAAGGGATTGACTTGTCAGGCAGCCTTAATGAAATCTCCTGAGCAGCTACTTTCTACCATCTCTTCCATTCAGCTCGCATACTTTCTTCTCCCTTACCTTAGCTAGTACTAACCACAGGGTCATCCATTAGGGCAGAATTGCACACATGCTGTGTCTTATCTCTCTAGCTTGTCTGCATGGTGCTTGAAATGTAAGGATGGTGTAACGTTAGAGACCATCCTGTGTAAATAAAAGCCAGTGACTGATATATGATACATTTTGATGAAAAGTGGCGACTGAAGTTGCACACTGATTATGAAAAGCTGATGTACTGTAGATCTTTAAAAGGTAAGAGAACTGCAGTATTGCGCTATCTGGGGTCTTTTGTCAGACATGTTTGCTTTCTCACCCGTTCAAAAGAATTGTTTGCATTGCTTTCCTTCAAGCCCAGAAACAGACATCCTCATCTCTTACATTTCCTATAGTCTGTATCAGTTCTGTGCTATTAAGAAGATAAATTGGATTAAATGCATCCACTTGAGAAACATGCTGTCTGCAGCTTTTAAACCTGCATTGAATAGCCAGGAAGGAGCAGTCTGGATTTCATTATCTAAATTGCTTGATGAAATGCTTACTTATGAACTTTGGCTCTCAGGAT
Organism: Varanus komodoensis; assembly: GCF_004798865.1. Classification (NCBI taxonomy): domain Eukaryota; kingdom Metazoa; phylum Chordata; class Lepidosauria; order Squamata; family Varanidae; genus Varanus; species Varanus komodoensis. The sequence continues at coordinate 48,023,555 of NW_025335941.1, forward strand.
TTATCGGTGTATCTCTAGAACTTCACCAACCACAAATGTTGCACTCAGTGGAATTATTGCACAGATGGGTTGTTTTGGTTTGGCATGACTTGACTTGCTTTGTTTGGAGTGGGGAATTTTGCAGCCCATGAATTGCCCTTCAGGGCCTCCTCTCCTAGCCATTTGCTCCCTACCAACAAGTAGCATAGTTACCACTTCTCCTAGACATACAACAGACTGGTGGGATATGAGATAAGCCACAAAGTGTATAGGTTCACAAGAGCTCTTGGCACTTCCTGCTAAGTCAACAGTGTTATAGTGGAGCCAGGGCTTACAGGTTCAAAGCAGGAGGATGTTCTAATGAGCAGGAATGATGATGCCATCTGCCACCTCCGTCGGGTTTCCTGTTTCTCTCTGATCTGACCTGACCTGACCTGACCTGATCTGTCCTCCTTACAGTAGCACGGCCATGCACAAATTCTTCCAACAGCAATGAATTGTTACAAGCAATCGACATTGTTCAAGTATAACATACTTGGAGTTGCTAGATGTCCAATGGGCAAATAAGAGCTGTGAGCTTTATGGACAGCTAATGGTAAGGACAAGAATCACTAGAAGTAGCTCACGGATATTGTATAGACCAATAAAGCAGCTTGCAATTTTGGACTCAGCGAGGGCTGTCATAATGAGCACCTGCAGGTTCAAAATTTACCACTGCAGCATTGTAAATCTATTATGCACAAGGAAATCCAATGCACAAGGAAATATGCCAAAAGAAACACAGCCAGTTTCATACGGTCACTGAGAAAGAGTAGCCACAGTGCTTTCTTTTGCCCATGCCCACGCATGCCAGTCTCGCAATTTTCAGTTTGCCTAATTACTCTCACGATGTGTGGGTTGCTGTCTCATCTGAATCCATAGTTAAGTGAAGCAGGGAACTGGGCTTCTAAAATACCCCAGAATCCTTGAATAAGCCACGAGTTCTGGGGTAGTTTAGAAGCCACAGTCACAACACACGTTGCTGGGTTCAGGTGACACAGCAGCCCAAGTGCCACAAAGGTAATTAGGAAATGTATGCAGCAACCAACCACCATGACTTCTTTTCCCCAGTAATTATGCAAACCGTCAGAGTCTGAATTCACAACGTAATGAGCTATAATGGCTTATAAGTCAACAGTGGCTTTTTGTGCTGTTTGAATTTGGCCAGAGTAGTTCACAAACCACCATGGCTTATCATGGCTTATGAGTTTCCTACCAGGTTCCTGTGAGCAGAGCAATCCATGTGGGTTCCCCTGAGACAAGGTCTGGATTTGACCAAGGGGCATGGCTGATTGCCCACGTGCATCTTCACTGGCACCAAGAAAGCTAGAGAGTGGTCCAAGCCTTCCCCAGATCCCACCACACTCTGGCCACTCTGGGAAAGTGAACAAGGTGTCTGCTTTTGAAAAAAGGGGTAAACAGCAGTTGAGAGGGAGAGGGAGGTGAGAAAAGACAAGGCACAAAAACACAGAGAGAGTTCGGCTAAACTAGCAGAATTGGAAGAAGATGCTGAGTATCGTTTTGGAAATCTGATGTGAGGGCCATGGACTTTGCCTATTTGCTCTCTCTCTCTCTCACACACACACACACAAACACACACACTGATGTTCAACCTGTGCATTTAGAAATGAATACAATATCACAAAATGCCAGTAAGATTTGAGTGATCTCTTCCTAAAGAAAATCTAACCTGGGTAGGCACTGTGCTCCTGAGAACTCTCACGAAATGGCATCTTAAAACCATGGTTGGCCACAAAAGGTTTTATTTTTATTTCAATCAACTTTCATGCCACCCTATAACCCAAAGGTTCTCCGGGCAACTTACAAATGCTGAAGCAGCATATAATACAATTGATAAAAACAGATAAACTGTAAAATAATAGGACATAACCTTCTCACATAATAAAATAAGACCACTCACTGCATAACAAAACATAACCAATAAATAACAACCAAAATCAGATAAATAACCAATAACAAAATTTTATTTTTATAATTTTACTTAAAACATTTATATCCCATCCTTTCCGACAAATTGCTGAGGACAGCTTACAAAATATAAATTAAATAAATTACAATTAACGAAAAGTTTGAACAATAAAGTTTTAAACTGGTGTCTAAAGGAAAAGGAAGTCAAAGTCAGCCATATGTCCCTGGAGAATGAATTCCAAAGTCTGGGTGTCTAACTTAAAATGTTGTGAACTGTCCAGAGCGCTGTGGTTATGGGTGGTATAGAAATGTAATGTAGTAATAACAGCAACAAGAACCTATCCAACTAACTAGACCCTGCACCAAAACTATTTTAAACTTTAGTTCTATAGGGCTTCAAAAGGTGATCCTTTAGAACCCCTGGTACCCCTGGACTTTTTTTTAAGTCATTTTTTAAAGGAGTGATTTCCTTTTCCTGCTAAACATTCACACAGAGGGACATATTCACCAGTCCAAAGAGTTTCTGGGATTACGTCTCTTTTCTTGCTGCATAATGGAGGAGAAACCTATAGCTAAATATAGCGTGTGTATTTTTGCTTCGCACGAAAATCTTCCCAGGTTCATTCCTTAGTATCTCCGTTTTAAAAGCTCTCAGTTAAAAGAACTTTTCCTTAACAGCCCTGTGCCAGATCATGCAGCAACATCAGCATGACTTCCTGAGGGTGGGACGCTGGAAGCTAAGAGCAGAACAAATACATACAGTAACATTGATTGAATCTGCTTTTTGATGTTTTGGGACCTGCCAAGGTAAATTTATTTGATGCTGTTCTCTCTTATCCTCGCAGAAATGTATATTAATGTGTTCGGTGAAGCATTATCACATTCTGAGCAAGGGATTCTATGAACATATACATGATCAAAAATGCATCATTCAGTACAGATCCTAGTGAGGTCTGACATTATGGTAGCAGAAGATCACTGCTGCAGTGGAATGTTTCCTGCCCCCCCCCCCCCCCCCCCCAAAACCACTCCCGGGAGGTTCCCCCCTGCCCCCCCCCCCCCCCCCGCCCACCCCAAACACATTTCTAAGATGCAGGCAGGGGATCGCTGCATGAGGTGGAGGACTCATTTCCCCTCCTAATTCCACTATCAGTAGAGTGACACTTTTGGAACTGATCCACAGTAAATTGCAACCAGAACCTGAGCTCAGAAAAATGCCGAGTCTCTAGCCTTCCTTATTATGGAAAAGAAAATTGATATTTGTGGGCAGTTTTTTTCTTAGATATCATCTCAGCATGTCTTCGAGGAGTCTACAGGTGGCACACCTCTCAGAGCAAAGCTTGGACTCTCTGCAAAGTCCACATTCCATATCTATTTGTATTCTCACATTAGCATTCACACTTGCAGAGTCTGGAATAGTTTTAAGTACTGAAACCATCACTGAGCGTAGAAATGTGTGTGAGGAATCCAGTGACCAAATCTGGGAAATCACAGAAGAGGATGCTCTGGAAGATGGGTGATTACCAAAAGCTCTGTTGCATCATGCAGCACTAGAAGACGTGTTCTTCCTAAGGACCACAAGGACCCAGAGGGAACATAAGGTGGTGACACAATCACCTAAGATCACCCTGTCCCAAGCCATGTAGGGAATTACCTTTTAACATCATAACCTTACACAAAAACCTCAAATCATTATATGTCTGCTCCTTATGGCGAATAATGGGTTATGTTCTGCTCAAATGTATCCATAGTTTGCTATGTTTTCGTTCCCATTTCCCACCACCACAATCACAATCATTTTTCCCTGTGTAAAAATGTCCAGGTTCAGGTCCAAGTAAAGGATCCTCAGTAACAGAGCTGGAGGAAAAAATACTTAGACCTGAAAGAGCTGCTGCCTGTCAGAGCCAGGAACACCAGATGCCATGGACCATCTTTCTATATAAGGAAGAAAGCAAGCCCCTTAAATTTTCTTCTTCCTTCCTGCCACCACCTGCACACCAACACCACCTCCAGCATATACCATCTGCCTGCCTCTTTCTGCTCTTCTGGTACAACAAAACTTACTTGAGGTAGTAAAACAACCAAATCTTTGAAAGGCCTTCTGAATGTGTAGGAAGGAGGCTGGTATTTATATGCACACCACAAAATCTCAAATATCACAGAGGAAATTGAAATCTTCGAAAGTGTATACCTAGCAACAACATGGCCCCCAAATAGCAGGTCTGTAACCTACAGTCAGCGTGGACCTGGTGTTTAAAACCTCATGTGGGTGGATAAATTGGCAAAGGAAAGTCCAGTTGTTTATAGCAAACAAAAGAGAGAGACTGAATATGGAAAACAAACCAGCAGCAAGAGTAAGAATATTCAATGTGAAGAGTTGACAGGTGTCTTTGTTTACCACTGTCTTTCCCACTAAACATATCACAGTTAACAGGCAGTTGCTAATAGAGGCAGCAGTTTCAAGGCTGTGTCACTTTTTTTTCCTTAACAGAGGATCTGCTTCTTTAACATGGCAGGCACAAACTGAACAAGTGCATCCCTTTTTGTCACAGCATTGCTAGGCAGGAGAAAACTGCATCACTAGAACAGGTGACTGCCTTCCAGTTCTTAGGCATGACACTTCTCCCAGGAGACACTCACTGCACTTCTGTAGTAGGGCACCAAAGGATAAAAGGTGACACTTTTCTCACTGCTACCTGGCAGCCATCCCTGTCAATATTGCGTTATCTGTACCACTCACTGTCTTTCCACTGAAGCTCACGCAGAGACTAACTTGAAGGTGAGTCTCACCAGAGACATCGACATCATTTTCTTTTATGTTGTGAGTGTGTTTTCAGTGGAAGGGAATGATGGACACAAAGAGAGGAAAGGTGACAGGGGAAAGCAGACATATGTGATAAAAATAAATTGAAGTGTTTCTTGAGGTTTAGGTGAAAGATGGGTCCCAAATCCAAAATGATAAACAGATCTTCAAGGTGAAGCAGTGGTCATACATCCCTTAGTACAGGTTTCAGATAAGATCTCTGGCAGGTTTGTTCTCATAGGTGTGTACTTGCACCACAGTAGGGAACTGTATTTGTATGAAATTATTTTTATGGAAAACACAGGCCCAAGCACTGAGTGGCAACCCTTCCTCTAAATGCCATTGAGAGGCACTTGCAGTTCTTGGTTTAGCTTAACCTGAGAAGCAGAGCAGGCTGAATGATGACAGTTCCATGGTGCCAATGACATGCTATTTCTTACCATGTCCATTCTGCAGGATAAGCTCAGTACAGAACTTCAAATCCTGATCAACCATGGAGTTTCCAGGTATTCATGGGGGCAAGACCAAGACACAGGTTTTTTTTCCCCCAAGATCATTTTTCCATATGTACAGCAAAAATAATAGAAATCTTAGTTTGCAAGGTATCTTTCAGTCTAAATAATGATATTTTGTTCAGATAAAGTACTAACAATACTGATTTAATTACCAAAATATGGACAGTGCAAGATAATATAACAGAACTGCATTAGGATTGTGTGGCTCTGGAATGGATAATAGCTCAAGCATAATTCACATTGGAGTCACATAATACTAATCCACCAATCTGTTCTATTTTGTGGAAAGGAGTAAATGTACATCTGCCATACATCTTCACCTGATTCATTGGCTTCACCTCTACTGGTTCTGCATATCCATATGATGACAGAACATCTGTAAGTGACCTCTGTATGTAAAAATCCAACACATGTACAATAAGAAATCATACAGAGAATATCAGACAAAACCAAGAGGTGAGAATTATAAAAGAGGGGATATGACTAATCATCCAGCTGAAATTGCTGGTGGTGTAAACTTTGCCTGACAGTGGAACAGAAAGCAGTGGACACTCTTTCATTTGATAAATTTTAAAGCAGGAGTGAGATTTTTAAAGCAGGACCCCTTTCAAGGACACTGTAGCAACTAGGACCTTTCCTGCATGGCCAAGAGTTCAACTAGCTAACCTTGGAAGGCTATTCTAACTCTATGATTCTATGATCCCTCAGAGGGAAAAAAATTCTGGTGGTTAACAGCATGATTTTGACCTTTGCCAAAATTGGGCTATATTCAAACATTTCATTCCAGTAGGGAAACACACATTCTACAAGGAAAGGTTGTCAGGTGAACAGAGAGGGAAGACGGTCACTCTGTTCCCTCCACCAAACGGGCTGGATCAGCCTGATATCATCCAAACAAGTGTGTGATTTTCTTAGTGGCACTAACTTCATGTGCCCAAGCATTTAATTTTGTTTCTCGATTGCATCACGGGATGCAATAAGGGTTTCCTTCTCTTACGTCTCAGTTATTGCAAGAATCCAAACTCTGGTTTGGCCATCATACAGGGCACTTCTAAAAATTAGTTATATCCAGGACATAACAGGAAATGCTCTGTGTGCTTAAGTCATTCTGTTTAGACAATGTGACCCTTAGTTTGCTGATAAAATGGAATCCTGATAATGTGATCTCAGTGCTGGCTGCCAAAGGTTAGAAAATGCTGTCACTCTGCCATGTTAAAACAAATCCTCTTACCTCCATTTTAATTGTTAGTTTAAATAAACTACACTAAACCTATTCATTTGGTAGTATTTTGGAGACAACTAAGGAAATATTCAATAAAATTTCAAACGAATTAAACATGCAACCATTTTTTGGAAGTCGTGCATTGCATTTTGAAATTGTCTGCATAACAATTTGTGTACCAAGCTTTTTTTTTTTTTTTAAGAAAAACTGAAAAGAATCCTGACAAACAGTGCAACTGAGATATAACGTGTGCAATGTTAGGCATACTTACCTATTACCAACTAGGTGCATATAAAATTGTGTGTGTGCATGTGTACAGAATTACAGCTGCAGTTTTGACTTTGGAGGATTCAAGGCAAACTGAAAGGATAACACAAAAATATTGCCAGTGACTGTTGCTTCCTTTGTTCTGCACAAAACTGGTGTCTCAAAACAAACTGGGTTTAAAAAGAAGAAGAAACTTTTCACCTCTCATAGTCCTGGGAGACATGACACTTTGGAAGTCTTGACCATTTTGAGAATCTTCTGAGGACCGAGACTGTCTAAGAATTTGCATTGACTTCCAGCTCACTGACGGTTCACAGGCTGAGGGCTCTCAAGTTTCAGCATGGAATAAGACACATCTGTTCCATGAGGTAGAACACCAAAAATTAATGTGTTTTCTAGCTTTCGTCTCTCTGGACTGGATTGTTCAGAACAGACCTCTGATTTGCTTCTTCTCTCTGCTTCTGTGACAAAGGAAAGTCTCTCTCTCTCTCTCTCTCTCTCTGGCTTTGGCTTGCATTGCACCGAATTCATTAATGTGATCATTAATGAGTTGTGTAATAAGTTTATCAGCCTTACTGATAACCATAGTAATAACACATAAGACCTTACTTCATTTTCCTCTGGGACACATCTAGGTATAAAATATTGGGTTGGATCCAAGTAAATGCTGGATCACCTGTATTTATGGAAGAGGATTTCTCCAAACCTCCTTCCTGCAGAGACCCTCCATTCCCTTGAAAAAGCTGCAGAGAGCAAGTCAGGAGACCCTGTTGAATGGGGTGGGCCACAGTGGGTAGGAGACATTTCTGAAAAGTCAAACAAAGCGCCCTTCCACAAGCAAACCTCTTCTTCTTGCTCAAGGCAGAGCCTGCATCCAACCCATCAGGTAGACCATAACTAATTTAAGTTCTGAGTTTTACTACGTAATACGGAATCAAGTCATTGATTCATATAGTCTAATAATGTCTGTGCCAACTGGTAATTGCTTCACTGGTATTCTTTTAAAGGTCCTTCTCAGTCCTGTTACTCTTTTAATGGAAGATGCCAAGGACAGATCCTGCAATGTTCTGTTGGCTAGTATGCGCTTGACCCACTATTCCTTCTCGTAACATTAAGTACGCAGCTGATGAATTACCAAGGCATTGGGAATAGCATCAACCAATCATTTCCAGTCCATTTCTGATGCATTCTTTTAAAGATATTTTTGACAAAATAAGAATTTTGGAGTTAAAATGCACCGGTTCATAGATTTAATTGCTTTTTAATTTAATTACTTTAGCTAGGGTGGCCATGCATGCACTTTACAGATGACAGGTCTCTATTTTTGTTGTGTCCAAGGCCACTTTGAAGGAAAAATCCCTACTGGGATGGAAAGCATGATGGTGATTCTTGTTTCAATTGCTCAGATGGATGGGAGTGTACCTGTCCCGGTACCAGATGTCCTCAGGTTTACACTGCATTCAGTTTCAGCAAATTAGCAAAACTCAAGTTTGCCAAAGTTCTCCAAATTCCATCTAAAATCTTGTTCTGACAAGTAGGTATCAGATTGCAAGCTTTGGGATTCCACCCCCCCCCCTTTTTTTTTGCATGAAAACCATCCATATTTTCATGGACATTTTCCCAAAAGTACATATCAATTGTGTGCATGCATTCCTCTCACGTGGATTAAAGTGTGCATTTTTAAAGGACATGCATGCTGTCATGTGCACTTTTTGATCCCTGAATTACATTTCAAGCAATAAAATGTGTATATTTGATCACCACTTGCATCTGAGTCTGCATTTGGTATGAAAGGTGTGAACTGGTAAATCCTGATTCCAGAAGCAGAAGCAGTAGTGAAATTTTAAAAAATTCTTATACATCCCTACAAAGCATCTCTTGACTTTCTAGTTGGTATGTTCTTTGAAAAGAAGTTACGTCATGCTGGATCAGACCAAAGGCCCTTCTAGTACAGCATTCTGTTCACACACTTGCCTGCAAGAAGCCCCTGAGGAGGACAGGAGTATAATAGCATCATCCCTCATTTTTCCTGGGATTTGGCATCCATGGCTGTGCGGTCTCTGAGAGCACTAGCAGCCATGGACAGGCCTGTGCCTCTTTCAATGATGTTCTCTCTTCCTTTTGAGTTCAAGCTTAATCTCTTTCTTCTCCCATCCCCTCAGAGAAATAGGTTTCTTCAGATGGGGATGGAAGGACCTCAACTGGAAACCAAGTATGTGGTTGAGCCAGCCCCTCCCACAATAGATGGTAGGGTCAGTCCATCCCATAATCATTTCATTTTGATGTGCATGTTTTCTCCCTCCAAGTTGTATAAAGGGTAAGGAGGCCATAGAAGTATTCCTCTTCTTCCTTATAATTCAGCTACTGTTGCAAGACTCTTTCAGCAGAAATCAATCAGCATATTCAGGTTTGTTTGTTTCTTACCAAGATTGCTAATATAAACACTTTGCTGTGAGTCTCCAACACCCAAATGCAGTTGCTGCCTCCAATTGTGGATCACTCAATACAAATATATTTGTTTTCAACATAAGATTAAAATGTGAATTTTAACACTTTTTATCATCTCCAGGGAAGAGCATAGCCTAAGCTCCTGCAACTTTAAATGCCTGTTCTTTTATATGATTCATTTCCAAATCTCTCTCTCTCACACACACATGCACACAGAGGGATGTTTCAACTTGTGCAGTTCAAAAAAATAAGAATACTGTGGGTCATTGAATCCAAGAATGTCTTTAGTGCTATAAAATGGAATTATTTATGACTGTGTCCTGCTAAAAATGCAAAAGCTTGCAAGTGAGTACAAATTATCATAAAGAATGCAAAGACATCTGCCAGAACTCACAAGAAACCAAGGAGAAAAAGAATCTGCCTGAATTTTCTCATGGCTTCCTTCAACCTTTTGCCAGTGTCTTGCATCACACACACACACACACACACACACACACACACAGAGAGAGAGAGAGAGAGAGAGAGAGAGAGAGAGAGAGAGAGAGAGAGCACTATCCATTCACCTTGTTCACATAACCCCTTGTGAAAATCTCTGAGTGCTTTCATATACTTCCACCTGAGTTTCCTCACCAGTAACAGCCTGTGATCTATGTCAAGGAGAAGGGAAGTCTACAGTGCAGTGATATGATGTCTCATCATGAACTTCACTAGATGTTCCAGAAATGGAAATGCAGACACCATTTTTGGCGACAACTACATGCCTTTCATCATGTCTGCTTCCACTACAGATAGGACCAGTAGGATCAAGTGCTGATAAAACAATCCTTCTAGGAAAAGTTGACGGCAGAAGAAGAAAGGAAGAGCAGACATGAGATGGCCTGACTCCACCGAGGAAGCCACAGCCTTGAGTTTGCAAGAGAAGAGTAGGGCCATCATGGACAGCACATTTTGGAGGACACTCATTTGCAGGGTTACCATAAGCCAGAGACAACTTGGCAGAACATAACAACAACAACAGGATCAAGTGCCACACTCCACAGTGCAGCTGGTCAAAGTCATTTGGCATTTTATACACTACCAAAAAAGGGAAATCGCTTCACCAAAAAGGAAGGCACCCTTCCCATAATGAATATGCAAATGTATGTGTATAGATGTGTATAATTTAGTAATATTCACTGTACTTCAAACCGAAATACAATACATCTAATCACAGCAGAGAATATTTAGTCTGCTGTCCAGATGCTAAGTGCTGATGGGCATCGGCAAGGCACTGGTACTTTTATGGTTAACCAGACTTGGAGAGGACATCCTGTTAAATAAAGGGCACTTTCCAATGGAGAGCTGACCTCCAACAGTTCTCCGAAACAGAGGACTATGTTCTGTAAAGTAGGACACTGGGCCACTCTAGCTAAGGGTGTTGCCTTCATTCTTCTCCCTAAACCTTAAGGCCGGAACTGGCCTGCTTCACCCAGCTCTCCTTGGCAGAGCAGAACTGGTACCTTCAAGCTCTGGTTTCTCAACCCAGTCCCAGCACTGGTACAAAGACAGCTACTTGTTTCTGCAGTGAATAACAATCTACAATTCTGTACCAACAGCATATTAATCAGGATGTATAAGAATTCCAGCCCCCATACCCCTTTATTGCTATTTCATCCACTTTTGTTAGTTTTTGCATTCATTTTATCAATATTTCATTGAAAATGCCAATGTTTTGTTATTTGGTCTCATACATTTTAGTATATAGAAGGGATCCCCAAGATTCTCACAAAGCTGGGAGTGGAACTTGTTCATTCATAAAATAACTGCCAGTCACAAAACACAGATTTCCCATAAGGCAAGCTGCTGAGACTAAAAGAAAAATAACTCGCCCGAGAACTGACACAGAAAGCACATGTGCAGTGCAGCCCTTGAATATCATTTAACAAAAACTGTAAACAAATTTTTAAAAATCAGGAACGGCAGGGAAACTGGCATGTTCCAAGACAGGCATCTGTGTACACATTGTGACCACAGGCACACAATGCTGACACCCAAAGTGGCCAGGGCTTTATTATTCACCTATGTCTGATTTTCTTTTTGAAATCTTCTTTACTGCAGATAGAGCATATAGCAGTAGCTGATGCTGTATTTATCTGGACTGTTCCAGACTCTTGACTGGAAGAAAACATTGATTCTCACTGGTGGCTGGCGTTTCTTCTGGCAGGCAGGACTTAATGTCTGGGATATTTTGGGAAACTACAATGGCCACCAATGGGAAGCACTTGCACAGGGAAGCTTGTTTGCTACCAAAGAAAAGTAAACTCCTTCCACCTCCAAAACATGCTAATATAATATGGATGGGGCAAGTCAGACTGTAGTTTTTCATACCCAGTTTTTTCTCTGAGGGCATTTGTTTCCAAAATTATGTCAATTGGAATGAATATTTCCCAAAATAAATGGGTGCCAAAGCGAGAGCTGTTAAGAGGGAACATTCTTCAGCTCTTAGCTAGAAAGCGAAATATCCAAATAACCTGTTATATTATGCAGGGGTGCTCAGACTTGCTCAAAGGAAGAGCCACATGCATGAAATGTCAGATGTTTGAAAGCCACAAGCAGGTGTCCACGGGTGGCGGCAGCAGGTGGCAAGTGGCAAGCCAGTGCCCACCAGCAGCAGTGGCCGGTGGGCACCCTCAGTAGCAAGCAGTGGCTACAAAATAAACTCAAAGATCCACATGATGCTCTGGGGCCCTGGTCCCCCTACCCACCTCTTCTGGCCCGGCTATGTGTATTTTGAAGGTCTGAACAACTTCCAGTTTGAACATTTTCATTACATTGGGTTCCCAGGTTATTGTGCATTTTCAGTGTTTCACCTCCACTTTGTCAAGCTGAACCAAGCGTTGGGTTGGGTTGGGTTTTGTTTTGCTATTGTAAACTGAAAGCCTTTTTTTCTGTTGCATTACTAGTCCAATCAGAGTGCTTTTGTCAAAGGGGATTTCTGCATCAAAGTCCTGTGTGACTCAGAATCTGACTGCATAAATCAAAGAGAGGTGAGGGTAAATAATGATCAGTCCTGAAAGGAAATGTTTATATATCAAACTTCATATTAAATAGACCAAGTGGTAACAATTGTCTGTGGCTTACAAACAAACGCACAAGCAAACAAACTTCTCCTTCAGGTTACTTCAGTTAGTTTAGAGAAACTTGTCCCAAGAATGATACAACTGACCACAAATTTTACAAGCTGCTCCCAGATCCCCCTTTCTTCCCAAATAACCACATGTTGAGGAGTTCTTCCTTCATGTGGTACAGGGTTGTCTGGAAGTCTAGTCCTTTGTGAGATCAGTCAGTCAAAGTCAGAACTAAAGCATGCCTTCCCCCAGTCTATTCTGATATAAAATCATTCTGGTATTCTTTGAACTTAGCACGCAACCTAGCTCCCTGTTCCCTTCTTCTAGGAGTCTCCTAAATTGGATAGACCCAGGACACACTCATTTCTCCCTTATCTGCTTATTACCAAAAGCAAAGACTTGCTTATTATGAGAAGGCTGCTCTTCCCAGTAAATGCACGGCATTCCAAGAGCACAGAAACTGTTTTCATGCAGCAGTTCCATTCAGGCCTGTGAAAGAGAATTCTCTTCTGGTGAAGCACCTGGGATTTGGGACACTCCTGCAAGAATTTGTGACCTGCGTGTGTCTTCAGAAATTTTTTAACAAATCATTTAAAGTATCTTTGCTGCCTTCTTCGCAGACTTAAGAGACCACACAGTTAGGTTTTTCCCTCTCAGTGTTGTTGCTCTTTTTCAAAGTCATCAAAGGTGGGGGGAAAGCTAGGAGAATGGTTTCTTTCAAAACTGATGTCTGAACTGGAATTCCATATGTTTTACCCTGGCCTGTTTCCATCAGTTCCATCTTCATATTAGGAGTTTAGAACCTTTGCCTAAACAGGAGCCTGTCCAGCTGGTGAGGTGCCATCCAGCCTCTCAGATTCCACTTACTAAATATTGAGAAAATGAAATTAAACAGCTTAAGATGTTGGCTCATAATACACAGCTTGAAGTTTTGGTAACACTATCTGCATACTAATAAGGGGCTTGCAAGCTCTAAAGATGATTATCTTTGTCTTTAAAATGTATGTCTGCACTCCAGTCAGCAGCATATTAGTGATGATTGGTCTGGGAGCTACTTAAAACTGCCAACACTTCCCTTTCATGCAGAAAGGACAGGTTAGAAGTCGGGTTGCCATCTCTAATATTTAGTGGCAGCAGTCAAATTTTCCAGGGAAAAATGGTTGTGCATGTATACCTGACCGAGTTAGTCACACGGGGATTGTGTATGTAAAGTATTTTAAGTGTTCAGATTAGTAAGGGTAGCTGTACTACAAGGATATGCCATTCTGCTTATTAACATGAAATGCTTTAGCTGGTTGAGGAGAGGAGAGGAGAGGAGAGGAGAGGAGAGGAGAGGAGAGGATTGGTCTTAGAAACCATGAGCACAACGTTGTCATTGGAACTGACTGAATCACATGGCTAACTTTTCCCTTGAAATGCATATTGAAAGTGCACCAGGAATTATTCCTGAGCCTCACCTGGCATAGCAGTGTAAATTTCTCTGATCCAGTTTAAGCTTCCTGGAGCTCTCTCACCAGTATCTATAAAAGGAAGCAGGAAGTGGCTGCTGGCACAAGGGACAAGAACTTGGGTCAGGAACACCTTCCTATAGCGCTTCTTGTGCCTTGCTGGCTGAAGTTGCCAGATAAGGCGCTCGCTCGCTCGCTCTCTCTCTCTCTCGATCACTCTCCCCACCCGCTTTGTTTTTTGTTGCTCTGACACTCAGCATCAGAGCGGTCTAAGAATCTTCTTCAGGCCTCAGGGCTCAACCACAGAGGTAGTGGTGGGGGGGGGGGGGACGACATGGGGCAAGGGTGCATACTGGAACCCCATTGACTAAGTGGGGGTACTGGGCTAATTATGCTTGGCAATATCACTGTATCTCTTGTCCAGCTTGTGTGGTATTTGCTAGAGAACAGAGGCAGAGAGGAACAGCTCTTTGTGCAGTACAGTGACTAGCTGTGCCAGGCCCGTCTCTAGAACAGAGAAGGTGACTGAGCAGCAAAAGCGGGGCTTGCCTGTGAAGGGAGAGAGGCAGAGGAAGCCGGGGGCAGCCCAGGCTGCGACCCCATGACCACTAATGGGAAAAAGGAAGCTACATTGTGGACAACACTTGAAGACATGTATGGATGTGCATATAGTTACAGAATATGAACTGCACATATAAAACATGCATAATGGACCTGTTCTCTAGATCTTGTGAGATTTGGACCTTGGACCTGAATAGTAGCAGTGTGTTGGATCAGAATGAGGACAGTTCTGATAAGTGAGTTGCTGGCCCAGGCCCTTCTCTAGAGGAGGGGGTGGGGGGCAGCACATGCAGTTCATTCTAGCACTTGCAGTCTGTGTGAAAACAATGTGCTTGACCTATTCTTTCAAGGATACCGATCCCAGAGGAAGAGCTGTTAGAAGGGACAAGGTGGCGCGATCATCAGACAGCCAATGTGGTGTGGTGGTGGTTAGAGAGTTGGACTGGAGCTAAGCTCTTGCAGTTCTCATCTCCAGCTGGTCACTGAATTCACTGGGGTGACTTTGGGCCTGCCACTGTCTCTAAGCCCAACCTTATACACAGGTAGATCGTGAGGATCAAATGGGAAGGAGGAGGTGTATGTGAACTGCCTTGGATTCCTTGCAGAAAAAGACAGGATATGCATGCACATATAATTCCATAAATAAGCAATTGATCCCAGGAATAGTGGGAACTAGTACTGCAGGGAGGCTTAACATCTCTAAAATATATTTGAGTAAATGTCTCGTCTACCTTGGATTCCTTGCAGAAAAAGGCAGCATATACACTAGATTGCTATGGCTGTTGATAAATATAAATCACTGATTGAATCTATAGGATGGGGGCACACGTTGCAACATTGTTCTAAGAATAAAGAATCCCTCTTGGACCCTCTTTCTTCAAATAGAACCTAGGGATATGCAAGAACATTGTTTCTGTTTGTAACCCATCAGCTTCATTCCTATCCTTGAATGCAAACACATTTTCTGGAAAAGCTTACCCATTCCCAAACTTGCAATCTCATTAGAAGAGAATACATTTTTTAAAATCCTACATTTTTATACTGTGGCCAGTGGGTGAAGAGGACACACCACTAAAAATGAGCACCAATATGTAGCCTTTTCCCATTTGGATAAAAATAAAAACAGGTCTCAAACACGGATCATGGTGAGGTCAGCAATCCAGGCTTTTCCTCCATTAGACTAGCCTGAGTTTTCTGCATATAGTTATCTCCTACCCACTTCATACTCATTTTCAGTAAACAGGGATACCAGGAAAGTCCCATTTTCCAGGGGCCCCGTGGCCCTTTGATAATAATTAAGTGCTGAATTTCCTGTCTTTTAAAAACACATCCCTTTTCTTTTTGTCTAGTCAAGCTTACTGCATTAAGTTGCTTAACATTGTCCACTCACCGTGGAAACAAGCAAAATTTGTGGTCCAGCTGATCTCCCTTCTTCCAGGCAGGCTAATAACTTAGCTGTAATAGGTAGATCCATGAGTGACTGAGCCAGAAAACTGGGACACTGCAAAGTACAAGACAAGACAGGATAAGACGTGTTTTCTTGGGTTGGTTACTTTAAATACCACTGGTAGTTTTGGTTTAGTTAAACATCATTCTTTTAAAAAGAATGATACCATTTGGAGTAGTAAAATATATTAAGTTTGATGTCCTTGGCTTCATTTTAAATTTTTTTGCCAGGACTACCTTGTCTGAAGTCTAAGTTTAAATACTTATAGAGTTATTTGAGCTGGAGGCTAAAGCCACTTGCGGTGTTTGGGCACGATATGTGAGGTAATCTTACACTTTGGTTGGCCCATGTGACACTTCATTCAGCCAGTAAAGACACCTGGTATGCTCAGCTGGGCACTGATTCAACGAAACCTATGAATGCTGGGACAAATAAGCATATATGAATGAGCTGGGGAGGGAGATGCCTTAATATGACTCAGTACTAGGAACAGCAATGTTTTTGGACTGTACAATTCCTCATCTCAGTGACTAGAAAGTCAGTAGAGATGGATGGACCTGCTACTATCAGCCTCATAGCAGGGTTTGGAAGGTCACATTTGTTCCATCCTGTTTTCTCATGAGTTAATGTGGAATTAAAAACAATTAAAGCAATGTGGAATTTAAAAAGATCTGTAGGGGAATCTGTACATATTTTTGTTAAAGTACACATTAATTGTAATGTATGAATAAAACTATGAGTGTTTCTGTGCATTTTTAAATTTTTGGGACTTGCACACTCATTGACCTGACTGTGTTTGGGTGCATTTTGAACTTCATGTGTTATCTTCATGCATTTTTCGCATGTGCCCCATTTTTTTTCATGTCATGCATCAAAAGCTCAAAAATGTATTGATTTCAAACCACCGATTGCATTTGGGTTTGAGAAGCGTATACAGGAAGTCCCCAGCACACGAACTATTTCCATTCTGAGAGAACGTTCATAAGTCCAATTTGTAAGTCCAACACAATCTAGCTAGGGACCCAGCTAACACAATCTGCTATGTAGTACTGTACTGTAATACGTTCATTCTGTTGACATCACTGGAAGACATCCCGAAGTTATATTTCTGGGTATGTGGCAGTGTGGAACTGCATCCGTGTTGTTCCTCTGATGGGTTCTTCCTCATATGGCATTACCACTAGGTTGGCACAATCTGTGTTATGCATTGTTGAACTCACCTCTCTCAATTATTACAGTAAAGTACACAAAAGCACATTCACATCTTTGAAAGTTCACAGCTTGAAGGTTTGCATGTAGGGGACTTCAGTTAAAAAACACAGGCAGAAAAACATCACTGGATGGGGCAGCAGAAGGTCAAGCGCATGTGGGCAAAAAGTCAGCTAGCCCATCATCAAACCCCTGGAAATGTATTACAGCCAGTACCCATGGGCAGCAGGTGGTGTTCCTAGAGCTTCAGGGTACTAAACCAGTGGACTGCCCCCTAACATTGCCTCTGCCATTCACCTGCCTGGCATTTTCACTAGATGGACATTTTCAGCAATCTAGCTGGGGCATTTCAGAAAGGGCAGGAAGGGGCTACAGAGGCTTGGTGGGTGATCCATGCTCCCCTTTTAGCCCTTCTCTGAGGTCACTTTCCAATCTTGGAGAGTAGCTCGTGTGGTTCTTTCCATGCCAGTATACAAGTATTTTTCCTACACTGTTTCTATTTAAGACACAAATAAAGGCACTAAAAACAGCTATATTTCTATGTTCCCTAAATGGACCAGTAAGTATCTCAGCCTTTTAGAATGAAGGGAAAGTGATGCAAATCAAAGGATGCACCAAAAGGCCAGAGCAGGCAAAGGGGAAAGGCAGAAGAGTATGGGAGAAGCCATCTGGCAAAACCCAAGGGGTCAGATCCGGAACTCACAGTGGCCTGATTAATCTCACAGCCTCAGGTGATAGAAACTCACCTGAGACATATGTGAAAAGCTTCCCAGTGCTAAACAGTTCTTGTTCACCTGGAATTTTTGTACATGAACACACACATGAAGAGCAGCGTCAGCTGTTGTTTGATTGTTCTGTTTTGTGATTTTAATGGATTGTACACTGCTCCAGAGTTCTCGATAAAAGGTAGTATTTAAAAGTTTTAAATAAGAAAAATCTACACAGGAGTAAGTGCTAATTTCCATGGGTCCTAATCCCAGATACTTGCAAATCAAATTGCACCCTGCAATCTTAAAACTGAAACCAACAACAACACTCTCACAGAAAAAACACAATGGGCTCACTGAAAATAACTCCTGATCTCTAGAAGAAGAGTATTTTAATAAAAACAATCTGCAATAAAGGACAGCAATCCTGGAGAGCAAAGCACAGCCAGAAATGCCTTTGAGAATAGAAAGACCTTTCCCTGTCAGCAAAAGGCAAAGACAGCTGACAGGTATCCTTGGAGGAGCAGTTCCAACACACTGGACCTAGTTCACTGCAGCAACCAAAAGGAATCCCTAGAGTAGCATTGTGAAATATACCATCTGCCTGTTCCAAGAGTTTAGGGTGGCTTTTAGAGATTCCACTGTTATATATTTACCTCTTTAAAATGTGCAACTTCATTACCAAGTGTAAGGATCTAATCATGCTTCTTCCTGGTCGTTGTTTTTCTTCGTCACAACTCTAAAGAGCTCTACTCCAATACTCTTTCATTTGAATTAAATTATGCTTTATGTGTTTAACTTGCTAAATGTATAACATAGTCTGAATTGCATTTTTATCAACTTACAGGTGAAAGGTTGGATACTTAAGGTATACATATAAATACATTTCCAGTGCTGCCCATGGGTACTGGCTGAAATCAGTTTTCCCTACAGATAATCCCCCTCTCTGCCCAGAGCAATGTAAATTCATCCACTGAGGGCAACATTTTCTTCAAACTACAGTTCTGAGCTGTAAAACTCTACATCAGGGGAAGCAACGTGGTGCCTGTGGACATCAGTTCACCCTCACACATCTCTTGCATCTACAGAGCTGTCATTCCCCTCCTACTGTTTTCTTTCCAGCAGTTGGGATTGTTATGAAATAAGTTTCTGCGTGGTAGCAACTCTGGATTCAAAACAGTTGTTCAGTATGTTAAGGACTAAGCCACAGCCCTGCCTACTACTGGACAGGAGATTTGTCCTCCTCCATACCTCCTTTGACCTGGAGGAATGTTGTCCATGGGGTCGTGATGGGTCAGGCATGACTTTGCGACTAAACAACAAATAGTCGTTGGCAGCCATTTTTTCAGGGAGACGTTCAGTTTCCAATTGTGTCCAGGACCCAAAAAGGCCACCTACCCCTACTCTAAATGTAGGGTAGGTAACTTCTGACCTAGAAGCAAAACATTGTCTTCCAGGGGTTGCAGTCTGGGCATTTGGAGATGCCTGAGGAACCATAACCCCTTTCCTACACCATCACTTTTCCCCCAACCACAAATCATGTGGCAATTCTCCTGGTTTTGGTGCAGTTTTTCTCTTATCGCTCAAACTGTAAATGGCTCTCTGAAAGCCCAGTTCCTGGTGGTAAGCGCTTTCAACTACACTCTGATGATATTTGCTGCAATGGGAGAGAGCCCTCAAGAGCTTTTTTGAACGTGCTGGAAGAGGTTGACCCCTGCTCTCAAGGCTGTGGGGCCAAAGCATCTGAAGGATCCCATAGGACGCATCAGCTGCAAAGCCTTACTCTAATTTAATAGAGAGAGCCGCCTCCTGTTGTGTGGCTTTTATTAAATATAAAGAAATGCAGGACACAACTTCTATGATGAACAAATAATTGGCCAACAGACTAGATTAACCCCTGATCCCATTGTATCTGGACTTCTGGAGGCCTCCTCAACAAGGTTTGCCCACAGTTTCACTTGTAATGAATAAAAAGGTGATAATCCATATATTAATGCCAAATTAAGAAATAAGGAGAATGCATGGGTTAGTGCCATGAGCTTTTGCATGTTACATGCACTTGTATGCAATGCCAGTGCTGGCTTCAGGTTTTGGAAGCTTCTTGGGCAGGATACCATCAGGGAGCCCCCTCCCTCAGTTAGCCTCCGTTCTCACTGCTATTCTCACGTGCTGCTATTGCCCTTCATCCTTCTTCTCATCACTGCTTGACTTGGAGAGAGCCAGCGAACAAATGGGCAGTGGCACTGACTGTGCCTTCCCACCACCCACATTGTCCAGATCAAGGAGGAAGGAGACTGCATTGGTGAAGAGGAGGAGCAAGTCCAGGGAGTTCTTGTCCATGGATTGCTGTACAGGTGTGATCCCTCAGCAGCTGCCCAACCATGTCTACCCGTGAAATGGCCTGGTAAAACACCCAGTCTGGCAGCTAATGTGTAGTCTAACACATAAATGAACCATTGTGCTGAAGCAAAGAAAGCTTGCGTCTTGTCCATACCTCCATATATCTTAATGCCTCTACTGAGGACAATCCTGTATTTGATGGCACCATGTATTTGAAGGGCTGATCGATCCAAGTCTGGTTTAAGGATAAAGAACCATGAGCATGGAGAGCCACGGAGGCCTTGAAGCTGCCCATCAACAGTTAGCAGCCAGACAACACGGTGACCTTGTCACAGTCTTGCCGAGTATGATGAGGGGCAATGCATGTCTTTTTAAGTCGCAGACTCTGAAAAATTATTTTTGGTAATGCATCAGTGGCCTTCTTACTATCTGAATATGTCATGTAGAACATCTTAGGCTGCAAGAACGGATAATGGTGGTATTTAATATAAATGCAGTTAGACGTAAGTATTAAGCAAAAGGTTATATGTTACCTGACCAAAGTCTGACCGTGGCAGGGGGGGCACATTGGAGTCATCTGATGCTGCCAAAAAAAGAGGGGGTTTCACTACCCATGTCACTGTGAGGGGAAGACATTGGCCAATCCTAATATAAAGAGCCCTTTATGATTAATCAAATAGATGACATCAAAGCATCCCCAGAGCATCTGCTCACAAAGTAAACGAGTGCCCAATGAATGCTTAGGGAAGATCAGACATCTCGTCTTACATTAAATTTCAAGGCATAAAAAACCCCAATGAATTTAGAGGTAAGGGTCCTGTGGTGTATTTGCGAAACAATCCCCTCTCAATGGAATCTGAAGGGGTGTGGTGACCAAAAAGAGAAAGAGTGAGAAAGAACTCTATCTCCAACACTTTTTCATTTTGCTCCAAGGCAAATGGTTTGTGAAAACGTCCCTTTTGATTTCATTATCCAAATAATTCCAGCCTGAATTGGGACTCAGCTATTAATCTGATAATGACATGGCTGAGACGAAGGCATTCTCTGCCGATTGATCTCAAATGACTTGCAAAGCTTTTCTCTACCTCTGTGTCTGCATTCCAGTTCAACCAGGAGTTCTCTCAGCATTTCACACACTTGCATACCCACAACCCCCCTGAAATGTAAGTATTAAGATGATTACTATGTGCCTGGAAATATCCTTTAATTTTAATTTTCCTTTATTTTATTTGTAGCTTCAAAGCTTTCCCAGGAATGAACACCTGTCTTTTGCAGCATTATGGGAAATTATCAGGTACCACAGATTCTTTGTTGTGTCAAGTCCACTAAGAAGGGACACTTGGAGTACATGCCACGTTTTGCTCATGATGAAAGCAAACGGGCATCCATAAAAGAAGGTCTGGCTTTGTCAGTCATTTGATATTGACTTTATCTTTCCAAAAGTATAGTGCCTTTGATCTAAACCAGTCCAATGACATCACCTAACCCCTCTGCCCAGATATCATGATACCCATACCGAACTGTTCTGTATGTCCATTAAGACAGCAATCTTCTAGTTCTTGGGAAAGCATACAAACCAGGTCACTGTGGAGCTTTCCACAACAGCTGAGCAGGTTTGGATAGGTAAAGATCCACAGCTGGAACTCCTCCAAGGAAGTGGCTACAGCCTTAACTCCAGTCTCAGAGAAAGAGACATACTGTCTTGCTGTAGCTTCTCAGAAGTGAGTCCTAGAGGTTCCCTTAAAATACCAAACCAGGCCTATTCGACAGAAGCTCCGTTGTTCAGTGGGTTGGACCAGCCTTACTCAGCTGTGGTGCTCAGCATGTAGAATTCCCTCCACTGGAAAGGTTCTTTGCCCTC
Source organism: Varanus komodoensis (assembly GCF_004798865.1). Lineage (NCBI taxonomy): Eukaryota > Metazoa > Chordata > Lepidosauria > Squamata > Varanidae > Varanus > Varanus komodoensis. Next base: position 48,045,437 of record NW_025335941.1, read on the forward strand.
TCATTTGTTGATATTTCTGCATCAAGTCCAGTTTGTTCCGATGTGCATGTGGTATAAAGAGCAATTGAAATGCTTTCCTCTGGGTTTTGCTACACTGATATGATTTTTCTGCTGTTTTAATGTCATTTTTCAATTTCTGTCTTTTACCCATCTAATCTTGTAGTACAGCAAATGGGCTATAAAATATTTAGGCTGCAATTCTATACTCCATTCTGCAGGGTTTTCTTCTGAATACAGGTGTATTGGATTGCATGTTTAAATACATAGATAAATACCATTCTTATGGTTTCACCACTGGAGCTAAGCAACACCATCGGAAAACTCATGCAACATCCGTTGCTGGCCTCAACCAATGGGGGCCAAGAATTGAATCTCTGACTGCTCCCCTATTTTTTAAAAAATGCTTTCTTAAAATAGAAAGCGATTATAAGGTTTGCCTAAAACTCTTCTCTTAAACATACTGCCCTGCTTGCACAAAATGAATGGTGGTTTATTGGCTGTTGGCCAAGTGATGGTTCCTTTCTGTAATCATTCTTACAGAGTACAGGTTCTTATGACCTAATTCCTGGTGAGAGTAGCTTGTTGGAGTGGCTAGTCAACCATCCAGAACTGACAGCCTCCTGCAGCATTGTCGGTAGGTTTCCTAGCCACCGCAACAAGCTCCTATTCCACATCCAGACCATATGAGAAGCCACAGTGGGGATATGAATTGGCAACCCAGCACTTGAGAACAGATTGTAGTGTTTTAAATAAGCTTCAGTGGGCTGTGTTGATCGTGTGAACCACAACACTCACTTGGTGCAACATGTTTATTTACATGGGGGAGCATTCAGACTTTCTATCTCCGAATGTGCAGTTAATTGTTCTCAGCTAGAAAATAAAGCCCATATCCAGGCCAAAAAAATGCTAAACACAGCAGTGATTTTTTTTCCTGTTCTTCAAAGTGGGGAGAGCAGATTTTCCATCACTGAGAGATGAGCAATTATTTCTTTTTCACCTGACTCATCCTGGGCAATGTACAAGCAATGGACTCATTGAAATTCCCACCTTTGAGTTGACTGAGCAATGCAGTTGTCCTTCAGCTGCACAATTTTTGGCATAGCATGTGCTGCAGTTGCTAGCTGTGACTCTGCAAGCTTTCTGGGAGAGAGGGATATTGCTGCAGCTGTGGAAAAGCAGCAGGCTTAATGCTAGTATTTAAATGCAAGAAAGCCTATTCTGCAAGAAAGCTGGCCTATTCTGGGAGTCATTTAATATCCTGGGTTAAAGGCCAGAGTACAGAATGGGTGGGAGAGGGACCATAATGCAAGTCATACTGCAGACCAAGCTGCATTTTTTCATTTTTTAACTTTTGATCTAATTGAAATGCATCTTGGCTGTTAATCACAGCTCTACTAATTATGCCTTAAAATAAATTTGGGTAAAGGTAAAGCTAACTGCACATAGTCCCCCCATTTTAAACGCTCCAAAGATGCGATCCTATGCATGTTTAGAAAGAAAGGGGTTCTGCAACTCAATAGGACTGACTGCTAGGGAATGCTGAAAGTTGTGGGGCTTTTTTGTTCCCTATCAATGCTATGCCCAGTCACTTGTAAATTGACGTTAATGGGCTGTAATTTTGAATAACCCTTACATGGCAACAGGGTCCCCCGTGGATCAATGGCAAACTTATGTCTTAAGACTTTGCCCTTTTCAGATGAAGTGAAAGTCTGGCTGAACTGCTTTTGCTATTTCTCTTGCAAAACCACCACACTGGAACCAAGCTGAAGCCTGAACAACCTCCAAGTGCCAACTTAGGAAACACCACAAAAACAGGATGCAAGATAAGTCTGATTTGCAAACAACACTCATTTGCTAATTTACGTGGATAGATGTGACTAGATGCAAAGTCATGATGGTTATGACAGCTCCGCTACTACAGGCAATGCGCCTCTGAATAACGCATGGGCAGGGGGTGGCTATTTCACTCACATCCTAATTGTGAGTCCCTCACAGGGACTTGCTATATTATGAACAGAATGCAGGACTAGATGGATCTTTGGTCTGGCCCAGCATGGCTCTTCTTACTTGCTTATGCGCGAACCTAGAAATATTTGTTAGGATATAAATGGAAATATAGTTCATCTAACTATAACGCAGAATCTGCCCCCACCTGTTTACACTGCTACCCAAATGCTCATTCTTAATGGTCATCAGTTACTCCAGATATTTCTCCTTAAAAGAGGACAGGAAAATGCTTCGAATAGAGGGTGGTTCTCTGTCTAAGAGGGCACAGGATCATCCTAGGACCTAGCTCACCTTTGGAGCCACAGTGCAGTCATTTAACATTGCTCAAACCTCAGCCCAGTTGCAGTTTTGGAATCCATTCTGTACACTGCCCCAAAGGCCACCATCCATTATCACTCTGAACCTCTGGGGGCAGCAAAGAAAGGAAGGTCAACATATGTTTCATCAGCCATTTCCAGCCTTTTGACTACAGTATCAACACGGGGTGATGCCAGAGGAAGACTGGAGCAGGGGTGCTGATGGATATCAGAGTCATTGCTCCTAATGTGGTGCTAAAAGTACAATCTTGTAGGCACCTGGGACCCAGCCACATCCTCGCCATATATCTCTTTTCAGCAGATGTTTTCCATGTTTGTTTATGGATTTAATTTGTTTCCCATGTTTCCACAAGAAAATGGCTCCCGAGGCATCAACAATCATAACAAGTTTTTTTAAGGTAATAAAAATTGGTTAAAACAGTAACGCATGCATTAAAATCACAGTTCAAAACCAAAAGAGTAATGGCCTCATACCCAACAGCCCAGTTCACATGCCAGTGCTTGCCTGTAGGAGGAAGGAAAGCAGAAACAGGGGTGCCCTCAGCCCTCTTGGCAGGTAGCTCCATAGCCAGATCACCCACTGTGAAGGTCCTTTCTTGCATTGCCGCCAAACATGATAGTAAAAGTGGTGATAATGAAAGAAGGACCATCCCAAAGACCTTTAAACACTTGTTTGGGAGAAGGCGGTCTTTTAAATAGCTTGGTCCAAAGCCATATAGGGTTGATAGATCATGACCAGCACCTTGAACCAGAAAAAGACTAGTAAGAAAACCAGAAAGTATCAGTCAGTCATGACCTTCAACCATCGGAGAGCCCCCCAAAACTTTTTTTAAACATTCTCAATTACCTGTTTATAAGTAGCATGACTCACAGACAGGGCTGTCAAAATAGGCTAACTTTAAAGAGTCTAATTCTTCTACAATACAATAATAGTGCTACAATAATATACAATATATTGAGAGAGCAAAGGAATAAAATTAAAGATCACATTGGCATTGAAACATAAAGGACATTTTATTTCTAAAACAGGCTAAAAGCTATATTTGCCCCTAAAGCTTCTCACTTTCTCCACAGCATGTGTAATTGTATATACCTCTATCATGTTTCCCTATTATGTGTCTTCTTTCTAAGCAGTCCCAAACCCTTTCTCACAATTACATCAACACCTTGATCATTTTGGTTGTCCTTAGCTGCATCTTTTCAAGCCCAACACTACACATTTTCATTTGCAGTGTACGCAATATTCCAAACATGGTTGCACCATATAAGAGCAATATTAATATTGGCATTTTTTCTTTTCAATTCTAAATATAATCATATTGTTATTCTAAAAATGGATTCTGTTTTCGGTTCTAAAATTAGTGTTCAAGGCAGCTAAGCCTAGTATACAGGATAAATGACAAAGTTAAAATTAAAACATTCAAATCTATCAATTAAAAACACATTTAATAAAAATACATTGAATAATGGCACAAGTTTGCACAAGTTTAAACAGAAAGAACTCCTGCAACTGCCAGTGTTCATCAACAAGCCACGTATAGGTTTGTCCCCTAAAACACAACTACAAATAAAAGACACATAAAGATACATCAGTAAGAAAAAATAACACCATGACATGGACAAATGAGTTATCAAGAAGTCTTCAAAAGTTCTGTAGTGCAGTGAGATTCAGGGGTTGGGACTTGAAAAAACATTCGGAAAGAGAAAAGCATGAATGGAATCTACATTGTACCAGAAAATATGATCCTTTATATTTTTTGATAAACTTTGAATTAGAAAAAAAAAATGTGGCAGGCCCCTGAAATTCATCATAAGCAAAAACATACACTAGAATGTGAAGCATGCGCTCCATCAGTGAATCAGGATTTGACACATAAGAGGAACCAAAGTGGGTCGGTTGACTAAACCACAATGTCAGGTGTAAGCCTCCTTCACATCTGTTAATTCTTTAATTATAAGATTTCTATTCCACTCTGTATCTAACAAGTTTCCCAAGCCATGAAGAAGAGAGGAGAAATCAAAATGCAAAACTAAACTATTTAAAACCAGATTATGTCAAGAAACCATGGCAGGGCAACCAGGGGAGTTGCGTTTAAATAAATGTGGCTTCAGCAAGTGCTGAAAACAAAATGACATCCATAAAGGGAGGAGAGGCAGGGAGGGACCTACTCCAGGTCATGGACCTACTCAGTTCCTCTCCTCACCCCCAGCAAAGGAAGGGGGTTCGACTGATTCCGAGACTCATCTAATGTTAAACTGTTGTAAACCATCCAGAGAGCTACAGCTTTTGGATGCCATGTATAGAAATGAAATGAAATTAAATGAATATGCAGTTTAGGAAGCAAAATCCCATCTTATCCTACCTGACAGTTCTTGGCAAGACTTAGGCTACCGGAGAGCTCCAAGATCAGAATTTGCCATCTAATCAGTGTCAATAGGATAGACTTGCAAGCTGCCTGAAATACGGAAAGATGGGGCTGGATTTGACATTGTTGAATATTATTGTGATTGTGATTTGTATTTGCATCAGCACTGCCCTTTCAAGCTGAGTCATCTTTTAAACTCACTGAGCAGAAGTACATGAAATCCCTGGTTGCAAAATGGCTGATGGGCCACAGTTTTAAAAGACACAGAGACAATTGTGAACTGCATTGGCCGTGTGAAATAGCAATTTACTCCATGAAAAGACAGCTGGCCTGAGAGATGCTAAGACTTTAGACTAAGTTCTCTGTGGTGAATAAGGAAGGCAACATAGGATGAAGCAAGAAGCAGGACCAATCAATGAACCAAGGATAAGCTTTCACTTTCATTATTTACCTTGCACCCCATCCCCTTTTTGCATGTTTGGCAGCCGACGCATCCCCCTCCCCCTCCATACATTTCAACATCACAGCCAAAGCTTGGCGAATCCATCAGGGATTTACATGAGTCTATAACTAGCCTGCTGCTGTCATACATAAATCATGAATCGCCTGCACATTTCCTACTTCATGTTACACCATCCCTGTCTCCAATTTATTTATATATTTTAAATCACTTACCCTCACAGGATTCAAGGGCAGGCAGCCACTGACATTTTTACAATACAGGGTCAGATTTACTTCTGAGCACGCAGCGTTCGGCACACAATAAATCCTGAAAACATGGGTATCATGCAATGAGAAAACTCCTTAACCACCACACAAACAGGATACACACATCAGTATATTTGCACATTAACCCATGCACCATACAGCATTTCTTCTGAGATTCCTTATACTGTCTACACATTGCTTGCACAGGGTGTGCATGTGTGCTATCTAAATGAATAGCATGGTTTGAACACCAACAACAGATGGCAATTCAAGGAAAGGAAGGCGTCAAGGCAACGGGAGGGCTTAATAGCACCTGGTATGCAAAAAGCCCTAAGAAACTGTAAATTATTTCCAAGGACGGAACCATTCACATTCCCTTCCAAGGTCAGAGATGTTGGGCCTAAACGGTATACAATTTTCACCTGGGTAATGACAGGAGATGTCACCCCATGAGTCATCTGTTGGATGTAATGGGATAAAAGCAGGAAGCCAGAACAGATCAGGGCTCCTCTCTGAGGAGAGGTTGCCTGTTGCTGCCAGAGGCTCTGCCAAAGAACGCTGAGCTGTTCTACAAAGGAGAAGGCTATACTGGGTACCACATACTGTGTTAGTGTTAGGAACAGCTAACTTTCTTATTTGAGGAGGCCAACTGGCCCTAGGGGGTCTTGGGGGGAGCTAAGATGGTGTGAGTCCAGTGAAATGAGAGCCAGTGTGGTGTAGTGGTTAAGAACGTGGGACTGGGACTCAGGCGATCTGGGTTCTAGTCCCCGCTCGGCCATGGAGCCAACTGGGTAACTTTGGGCAGTCACAGACTCTCAGCCCAACCTACCTCACAGGGTTGTTGTTGTGGGGATAAGATGGAGGAGGAGAGATGATGAAAGTTGCCTTGAGCCCTTTGTAGGAAAAAGGCAGGATATAAATCAGGGGAAAAATGCTGCTCTCCAATTTCCTGTTTCCTTCCCCACCCTTGCTGAGTGTGTGCATTATATGTTATAGCGTTTTAAGACCCTCCACCCCTATCCTGTTCATCTTGCCTGTTAATAGGGGAGCAGGGTGGAAAGTCTACCCTGTCAGCCGTGGGGTATGGGGGAGGTATTCTACCTTGCAGTGACTCCCAAGAAGAGGAATTTTCTGCCTCACAAACTTGATCAGAACAGAGTACTATGTAGTTTGACTTGGGACAGGTTTGGGTGGGGACCAGTATTGCCTTCTGCTTTCTGTCTCCAAGGTAAACTATCTTGGGCTAGAACAAAAAGCCCAACAAAGGGTCAAAGGACACAAAAAATGTTACCAATGCACTCCTGTTGGATATGTGTACAGACTGAAAGATGTCCTACAAGGCTCTGTCATGGTCCCAGGCATCATTCTACTATTGGAGTCATCTTCATGGCCACTTGGCCTCTTAGAAGTCCCTGGCACAAGCCAAGACAGTCCAGGAGCTCAGGGTGATACATTTGAGAGCTCAGCTTCTGAGGTGGATGGCTCACGTCCTTGGCTATGCCTCAGACCACACTTTGAACAAGCCCTTCAGTGCCTGGTAAAATTGTGTCTGACCATTTCCCTGTTAAATGAACAACTCTGTTGCAGACATCCTTATATTACCTCAGCAAGGACTCACGGTTTACATATTTGATTCAAGGATCCTTTTTCCCACTGGCAATAGTGTGTCTTTGACAAAGAGGAAAACCAAAAAGGATTCACACGCACACAAATTCAGTGGGATGTATTTATTAGGCAAATACAGATCAATATATCTAGCTATTGCTTTGAGGAAAGCAAATATAGTAGGGAAATTGCTATGTAAATAAACACATTAATAAACCATTTAAGCCTACAAAGAGAATGCAAATTGTGGGGAAGTTAGCTGTGTTCTTGCGCGGACCTCTCTAGAGGCTAAAACTACATGATGAATTTACACTAATGGTTCAGCTTACAGTAAGAAGGGTTTGGTGGAATGACAGGCTGTGGAGAAGGGAACAGGAAGATTTGGGTCCTTAACATTCTTGAGAAGTTAAAGGAAGGGGCTGGGAGTGAACACTGAGAGCAGGGAAAATGATAGAGGTTGATTCAGTGAATACACTGAGAAGAAAACTATCAGTGGTTTCTAGGCCTGATGGCCATATGCTTGCTACCTCCAGTATGAGAGGCAGTATAGGTACACCTAGTGCACCAGTTACTGAGGAACTTGGGCAGGAGGATGCTGTTGCTTGTAGATTTCCGTAATCAGCTAATTGGATCCTGTGTGAACAGACTGCTGGACTAGATGGACTCTTGGTTTGATGCAGCAGGGACCTTCCTATGTTCTTAGAAGAAGGGTGTGCACCAAGTCAAAATGATGTGTTCTGGCCAATTCCTGATAGCAACAAGGGAAGGGAGAAGGACTATATCCAACTTGTTTTTCCTTCTCTCCCACCATAGTCATGAGATTGTTGGTTCTGCTGCTGCAGTGATGGCAGGACTTATGTTTCTGCCTTCTTCTGGGCAAAGTACTACACAGCTCAAACATGGCTTGTCTTCTTTACCTTTACATGGATGCCCTCTTTAATCCAATTTGTGGGGTTGATGGAGAAATGCATGAAAACAATGTATGCTTTCTATAGCACACAGAGAACAAGTTGTCTATAAGGCTTCATACTCATGAAATTAACTTCAAACAAGAGAGAAATGATATTACATGCATCACTGTTGTTGTTTTGGGCCCTCAAGCAGCTCATTTATTCTTATCCAACCTTATATGGATGGATGAACTAGCCAACAGATATGTTTTTAACGATGCAGCTGGAAAATGTCTTCTCTCCCTACACTCTGCCCCTGAAGGTGCTTCCTGTTTACCAAGAAATCACATTGCCACCAGTGATAAATTTAGTATTTCACCTGCTTTGAATATCACTTATGAATCGCATGAATACTAGTTCCACTGTACTCAGCACTGGTTAGGCCTCATCTGGAGTACTGTGTCCAGTTCAGAGCACCATTGCTTAAGAAAGATGCGGACAAACTGAAAAGGATTCAGAGAAATGCAACAAGGAAGATCCAGCAACTGAAAACAAAGCCCTGTGAGGAAGGGATGAAAGAACTCAGTATGTTTAGCCTTGAGAAGGAGACTGAGGGGGGATATGATAGCACTCTACAAGTACTTGAAAGGCTGTCACAAAGGGGAAGGCCAGGATCTCTTCTGGGTCATCCCAGAGTGCATGACATGGCATAATGGGCTCATGTTACAGGAAGTCACATTCTGGCTGAACATCAGAGAAAGACTTCCTGACTGGAAGTAAAATGACAGTGAAACCAATTACCTAGGGAGGTCACGGGCTCTGCCACATTGGAGGCATTCAAGAAACAGCTAGAGAGCAATCTGAGAGGGATGGAGCCCTGCACTGAGCAGGGCGTTGATGGGCTTATTGGTTGCTTCCAGTTCTACCATTCTATGGTTCTATTTTTGTTCCATTCCAGTTAATGTAATAATGCATGTTGCTCTCTTTGTACTCAACCTGAAGCTACCGTACAGCCTCTTCTGCAAATGCTAGAGCTTCCCACCTAAGCTCCAGACACGCTCTCTTACTGGCACCATGCCGATTATCCAATATTGATGGTGCAGCACATGCCTTAAAACAAGTGAACTGCTAACAGGAAGAATCAGAAGGGATGAGATTCTGGATTTATAACCACTATTAACTGGCAGTCATCAAGAGCACAGTGGGGTTCCTGATTCCAGAAGTGGGCTTGAAAAAATGGTTATTTCCCAAATTTTGGGGGAAAAAATCATGATTTCCTGAGTCATTTCTTGATCAAGGATCTAGAGTTTGCCCATTCATCAGAATAGTGTAGGACCATCTCTCTTATGAAAAGCTGGTTCTCCTTCTTTAATGCTTTGTACTTTCTCCCTCCTTCCTTTCTCTTTTGCACTTTGGAATCAAAGAAACTAATTACATTATTATGGAAACATTCATTTTTTTGGAGTTTCCTATTTGGCTAACAACAATTTAACCTGCTTAAATGACCACATGTTAGTGTTTGCCTTAGAATTGCAGAAATAATATTTTCTTCTCTTGGATATGGAATGAGGCGCTCAGTGAAGTGCCCTGTGTGCATAGGAATCCCATGTGGTACAGTTAAGCATTGGCATGGGACCAGAAACACTCTCTGGTTTGATCTCTGACTCCTCTTGAGCCTGTAAAATAACTACTACATGCTGTTTCTATGTAGTTAAACTCCAGTACTGGGTCAGCGGATATTCTCAGAAGCTAGAAAAAACACACTGTAATCATTGGTGATGGGCAGCTACTGTAAGACTAACGATTCCAATCTTCCTATTGCTGAAAATATTTGGAAGATACATGTTCTTTTTTTCTTTTTGGTTAGCTTAAATACAAGCACACTGGCTTAACTGATTTGTGGGTCACAGCCTGAAATGTGTAGGAACATGCCAGGTATTTATTCAAGGAAACCTCCATAATTTGTGGTTTATAGGAATGTAAACTCCAAGTTTCATCAGGGACATATGGATTTCTTTTTCATTGTAGCAGATGATGAACTGCGGCAAATTCTCAAATTCTGTTCCAGGGAGCCCTGGTCTTCCTTGGAAGTTTAAAGGGGGAATCCTCTGTGGGAATATAATTAATTTTATCAACCTTCAGGAAGATAGCTTAGCAGCCACTGTTGATTTCCTTCTGGAGCATGCCAGCACAAGGGAGAATTTGATGAGTTCTTGGATACATATTTGTTCATGCTGAACAACTGGAAAACTTGACAGAGCTTTCCAGTGCTCTGCATGAATTGACTATGTCTGGGCCATCTTGGTTTCTATGAAAAGAAAGCACTGTTCAAGGGATGCCCTCAAACAAGCAAAAACAAACAAACAATGGAAATGCCTAATGTAAAATAACAACACTGTCTAGTGATGGCAGAAAAAAATTGTTCAGCTTGCATTTTAAGACAAAATTACTTAATTGTGCATGTTTGAACCACTATGCATGCCAAAACATAAAAAATCACACTTTTCCACAATTTACAATGTGGAAGAGTCATCCAATCAAAACAAAGAATGCATCCAATACAATTCTCCAATCAAAAATGCATGCAAATATGCATATACCAGAAAAATAATGCATTTTTCTATGAGAAAACCGCTTACAATAAATGTGCATGTGAGGTAAAAGGACATGGAAAAATGCATGTATTTGGCTGGGAACAGGACAGATAAAATAAGAAAAAGGGAAGAACCAGATTCATTCGTTTCTAGGCATAATAGCAATATAGTATTGTTTTGAGTGTTCTTTAAGAGGAAGAAAGTTTGTTCTCTCCAAAAGACCATTGCAAAAAGGGACAATATTGTTCACCCCTCAAAATTGGGGTGGTTACGGGTTGGCCTAAAAAGATGCGGAGGGTGGAGTAGCTAACCTCATTTTGAGCACTGTATGTAGGTTTTTCAGCATTCTGTCCTGCCCCACATGTGCACACCTGTGAGATGGATCTTTTCTCATGCATTAAAACCATATAAGGCCAATTCACAAAGATAAGATGGAGGGGCCAAACAGTGCCAGGAGGTGAATGTTTGGACTGATGTTGGTCGTACTAGTCTCACGGCTCCTTCCGAGCATTTTTCATATGGGCTATTATGAATGAAAAGCAAATGCAGCACTGAAGGTCCATTCTATGGTATTTGATGAATGTCCAACTTCCTCATTCACACAATTGTGTGGCAGGGAGTGGTCCTCTGACCACAGGAGAGGCTATAAATCCCATGCAGCTTTCTTTGAGCTGCAACCAGTGATGCATACTGCCCATAATATCCTAGGTATGTCTACTCAGAAGTATGCACTAGTGAGTTCAATGCTTATGAGAAAATGTGTATGATAGCTGCCTAAATGAAGTCATATCCCATTCATCTTCTCTAGAGAAACGTGTCCATTTCCTTACTGCTCTACTGGTCCTATGCAAGTCCCCTTGATATGTGATCACTCAGCCCTATATACAAAGGTTCCTGGGTGGTGTCAGATCTAGGACATGCCTCCCACTGATGATATGGTTATATCCATGAAATCTGGCACCTCCTGGTTTGGGAGGAGCCCCTCCTCTTCCCCCATACACCACAACTTACCCCATCAAGCAGGGTCCTTTTGAGGAGCTGCAGAGGAGAAGTCTGTTCCTGCCAGTCCCTGTGCATGCCTTTAAATCTGGACGCAACATCAGGATTTGTTATTTAACATAAGGTCTTTCTGATAGGATGATATTTCCCTGCCAATGCAAATATTGATTTAGTGTAGCTTTTACGAAGAGCAAACCTTTAGCGGGTTCAGTATCTCTTGGTCACTCAGACATCGTAGCTGAAAACTCTGATGCATGTACAAATTTAAAAGAAGATTGCAAATCTCTCAAATTCCACAGAAAATTGTAATTGTTGCTACATTTGTCTTTGGGCTGTTTTCATCATTGCATTACCATCGCATTGCCTACTAGACAAAGATAGACCTGTGAGATTCCTTAGAATGTATATTTAACAAACAGATGGCCCTACCATACATTGCATATATAGAACAAGTGTCATTTGAAACCCAAAATGCATTCTCTTTGCATGATGAAGCTCCCACTGAGAATTTGAGGGTCCTGCTAAAAGCAGCACACAACATAATACTGCATCAATATTTCAGTTTTCTATGTGGGTTTAACTGAAATGGCTGAATCAATAAAGTGCATTCAACAGTTACGTGCCATGTGCTGTGCTCAGTTTGTTCCTGCATCATGAAAGTATGGGTTATTGTGTCTCTTAGATGAGATTCTTGGCTGGAGCAGTAAGTGCTGGAATAAATTTTCAGGAAGTTGGTTGCACAAATGTTTGATGTCACATCAAGTAGACAAAATCTGCCCATACCTGATCAGCCTGGATAGTAACAGTTTGCCCAAAGGCATGAACAGCCATTTCTGCACCTGCTCTGCCTATTTTGGAAGGAAGGAAGGAAGGAAGGAAGGAAGGAAGGAAGGAAGGAAGGAAGGACAAATGCTTGTCCAATCTGTGGTCTAAGATGAACTATAAAATGTTCAATATATAGGTGCTCCCAAAAACAGGTATGTCTGCATAATTTTCCCAGACAAGTGAATGCACTTGACACAGGGCGTCCATTTAAAGTACGCTGTCCCTAAACTGGAGGCCATCACTACCTCTAGTAAATTTCATAGCATAAATACATGCTTTGTGAAGAAGTATTGCCTTTTGATCATCCCAAAATTTACAAGACTTCCAAGTATATGAATGAGGAAGAAAGGTTTCTTACTAACTGCTCTTTCATCACCTTTCACCATCTTTTAGAAGTTGCCACTTACTCTGACTGTACCTGTTCAGGTCTTTTCTGGGATCATTACACGGAATGGAAAGAAACCTTTAAGTGAGCACCAATCCTGCATAGTGGGGTCCAAAACTGGGAAGTTCTAGCAAGGTTGGAGTACTCAGGAATGTAAATGTGGCTTTCTACACCTATATCTTATCCTCTGCTTACTTGTTCTAAGCTCATTAGAACTTACTTATTCTATAGCCCCAAATGCTGTAGAATATACTCCGACCCCCTTGATGACTCATATCAAAAGGATGCCCATGGGTTTTTGTACACCCATGTAGGGAAGAACTCAGCTATGTTGTATCTGTCTGAAAGCCAGCATATGCAAAAACCACACCAGCACATGTTCATTCATTATTGCAGATGTTGAGCTGTCCTGCTGAAAAGAGAAAAAAAATAGGAAGAGAGCAGGAAAACATAGTGAAAAGAAATCTCATTTGGTTAACTGTCTTTTTAACAGTGGCACAGTACAAACATTGGCAAGTTGCAGACCAAAGCAATTGCAGGGGGAGGGGTCACAATGGTACCTCACCATTGGCCAACCATAGTTTTAGGCCAAAATTTCTGAGAAGTACCAAGTTGTCCACCCATAACTATATAGGATGAGATGTTAAGAGGTGCAACTGTTCTCATTCCTCCAGCACTGTGACATGCAAAGCTGCACCCATCAAAATTGCTGTTCCCATGAAATTATGAAAAGTCTAGGTGTGATTTGTGCACCTTCAATTAAGGCACAATGCATCTGAGTAATTAAGCTGCATCTGGGCATTTCACCACATGCTGTGGGGCATGAAAGAAGAAATGCAGACATCTCCACAGAACCATGCCACTGTACTTCAGCTCTCCACAATCTGGTGCCCTCCAGATGTTTGAGACTCAAACTCACATCAACCCTAAGCATTGTTGGGCAGACTGGACCGGGGGAGAGTGCAGTCCAAAACAGGGTTGGAGAAGGTTGCTGTTCTGATGCCTGATTATCATCTCCCCCCTCTCTCCCCCCTCTCTCTCTCACACACACACTTGCTATGCACCACACCTGTTTCTGTGCCAAAACAGAAAGCTACTGACCACTTATGCCACAAAACCAGAATACAAGAAACAGGAGCTGTGATTTGAATGCAGGTACAGTAGATGCCACCTGCATCTAATACCAACAGAGTCCATAACATTCAGGATCTTCATTCAGGATCAGTTGCAATATTTGAATTTTAAGCAGCTGGTGGACAAGATCCAAAGTGCTATGGAGTTCTCCTATTCAAAGGCTTTTCTGTTTCCCCTTCCAGTGGTGGCTCCCTCAAGTCTCAAAAAGACAGTCCTCTGTTGTAGCATCTCATGGGCAGGACCACTGCCGAAAAGATATACTGTTCCCCTTGCTAACATATGCACAGGGGCATTTTCAGAGGGGAGGAAAGTGGACACAGATCAATGTAAAGAATACAGAGCATTCATCCATACACTGGCATATATCCTATGTGCTATCCATCACAGTCACTGATCTATACAGCTGGTCACATAAATGTGCCTTTCCTTTAGAATGGCACTTGTTTGATGTAGAAAGCAGAATCAGAACTTTCCCTTTGACATTCTAGGAGTTTTCATTACATTCCTCCATGGAACATTCTATTCTTTCCCTTTCATTTTGATGGTTAAGTTGTATTCTCATGTTTTCTCTAAAGATTAATTATCTAATCATGTGGTCACGTTATCTCTTAGAAACACATATTACTTCATGATTTAAAAATAAAAAATAAAAACTGGGTGCTGATTCCATAGATGCCAATCTGAGTTTACTGCCTGTTTCAATTCTTCAAGCAGAGATCTCAGCCGTAAGTCCCTGGGTGTGCCTCTCAGAAGAATTACTTTCTCTGTTGACTAACTGGTCGATTATTTGAGGCTATTTGTGGTATGTCTGCTGTTATTTTAAATCCCTTTCTCACTTTTATAATGTGCTGCTAATAGGGGCTTCCTGAACCCCATTGCAGGCTGTCAGGTGCAGTATCACAGAGAAAACATGGGGCTAATTCATATATTACCTTCCCAGTGATAAAAGCACCAAGTCCCCTCTCCCTGTTTTAAAATCCTAAAGAGCCAGCAAGGCTTATTTCAGAAGCTAGAGCAGGCAGAGAAGGACAGTAGCACTACAGATGAGCTGACGCTTGTTTTTTCCCTATTGCTCCTGGAAAGGACTATAAGGACTGAGAAGAAGCTGTGGATGAGTGTGCCAGTATTTTTAAAAATTTTGCCCCACGATGAGGGAACATGCCCTGAAATGTGCTTCACAGTGAATCAGATTTCTGTTTCTTACCATTTTGCTGAAAGCACACAATAGCAAGTGAAAATTAGAACGCTCTTGTGCCAAGACAGTCCTCTGAGCAGTGACACAGCGCTTGTTGGACTGTACCTCCCAACATCCCTCACTAGCTGTGGCTGATGGGAGTTGAACTCTCATAATGTCAGGAGAGCCACAAGTTGCCTTCTCCTCGTAATCTAGTATTTCATAGGATCAGACTTTCTTTTACTCTGGCAGTGAGCTATAGGTAAGCAAAGCTGGCCGTGCTGCTCTTTAAAGGAATTATAGGATTGGAGTGGAGTTTATACATTGATCTCTTTAAGAAATTTTAGCTTCTGGAAAACCCCATTATAGGAAGTCATTCTGCTAAGTTCACACAAGTTGAGTCAGACCATTGAGAACTTCTAGAAAATGAAATTCCAACTGCTCTTGAACAGCAGCCTTAGTTGAAATTATGAAAATATCATAATTAAAGAGAGACTAATCGCATGAGTGGATCCATATCCTCTTTGTAGTCTCTGTCTACCATCCTGTCTTGAAGAAAGTATTAGATATATATATCCTTCTGTTGAGCACCTGGGAAAAACTTGTGTTTAAGAACAAAGGGGGTGTTAAACTGCTTATTAGAAACAAAGGTATAATTCAGTGGTTCTGCATTTCCTCCAATACATTTGGGATAGTTTTCCAGCAGGACCATATTGTTATGAAGAGGATTGGACGAAGCCATAATTTGGAGGATAAAAAAGCTGGTACTGAAAAATTGTAACTCCTTTCTCAGTTTCTTACAGCTGTGCTTTGCATTGGAGGTAATAAATCAGCATAAATACTCATCATGGATATAAAATATGTAAATGGTGGGTAATATTTTCACATTCTTACAGCTAATAATAGTAATTGTCCTTAGTAAACTGTGTTTTGTATTCCATTTACCATGTGCCTTTCGACTATCACTGAAACTTTGCTTCAGACTGGAGTTGCTTCAGACTACCATCCCTTTTCGAGGATTTTTCAGTGCTCTAGAAAAAGTTTGCCCAATCATTGCAAGATCCTTGATTGTACTGGAGCATCTTTCTAACTAATGCAGAAAACACTTCATTTGTGCTCAAGTAATTTGTTCCCTGTAATGTTATGTGGTCAAGTTGGACTATACAGTGACATGACCAAGCTACATAACCCCTGATTGTCTGGAACTGCCCATGTGACTGAGAAAGTAGCTGCCTGTGGAAAATGATGGGGCAGAACAAACAACCAAGGAAGCAATGTTTCTATTCAAGATTTTAAAGCATATTTGCACCCTTTCAGTTTTCTATGGAGGAATCCCCCCTCCAAAGTTATTTTTAATGCCCCAAACTTGAAATAAGAATATTTGAGTCAAGCTACAGTGCAAAATTTTGCATCCAATGTTAGTCCTAAGTATAGAATACATACTGAAATGAGTGGAACTTTACTTAACCTAACATCTGCCTCTTGAAAAATATGTTAGCAAAGGGTGTTACTTTGAAATACTCCTTTGTGTTTTAATACTAATGCATGTGTTTTGATACCTGCAACACTTGTTCCTTATCTGGCTGTTCATATACAAATCATTATACTGTCTTATAAGTATGAACTCATTTTATTCATATAGCAATGAGAAGATAGCCGCAATTTTGATTGTTGTTGCTAGTTGCAAAGTTGTGACTGACCCTTCGCGAACCCATGGATAACACTCCTCCAGGCCTTCCTGTCCTCCACCATCCCCCAGAGTCCATCTAAGCTCACACCGACTGCTTCAGTGACTCCATCTATCCACCTCATCCTCTGCCATTCCCTTCTTCTTTTGCCCTCAATTGTTCCCAGCATTAGGCTCTTCTCCAGTGAGTCCTTCCTTCTCATTAGGTGGCCAAAGTATTTGAGTTTCATCTTCATTATCTGACCTTCTAAAGAACAGTCAGGGTTGATTTCCTCTAGGACTGACCAGTTTGATCACCTTGCAATCCAAGGTACTCACAGGGGTCTTCTCCAGCACCACAATTCAAAGGCCTCAAAATGGTGCTCAGCCTTCCTTGTGGTCAACTTTCACAGCCATACATTGCAACTGGGAAAACCACAGCCTTGACTATACACACGTTTGTCGGCAGGGTGATGTCTCTGCTTTTTAGTATGCTGTCTAGATTTGCCATAGCTTTCGTCCCCAGGAGCAAGCGTCTTTGAATTTCTTGGCTGAAGTCACCATCTGCGGTGATCTTGGAGCCCAGGAAAATAAAATCTGTCACTACCTCCATTTCTTCCCCATCTATTTGCCAGGAAGTGAGAGGGCCAGATGCCATGATCTTAGTTTTCTTAATGTTGAGTCTCAAGCCAACTTTTGCACTCTCCTCCTTCACCCGCATCAAGAGGCTCTTTAGTTCCTCTTCACTTTCTGCCATTAGAGTGGTTTCATCTGCATATCTGAGGTTGTTGATATTTCTCCCGGCAATCTTAATTCCAACTGGAGATTCATCTAGCCTCGCCTTTCTCATGATGTGCTCTGCATATAAGTGAAATAGGCAGGGTGACAGTATGCAGCCTTGCCGAACTCCTTCCCCAATTTTGAACTACTCAGTAGTTCCATGTGGCATTCTCACTGTTGCCTCTTGACCCACATACAGGTTTCTCAAGAGACAAATAAGATGGTCTGGTTCTCCCATCTCTCTAAGAACTTGCTACATGGATTTAAAAGAAATGCATGTACAATATGATCTTTCTACATATAATACAATTGTTTTATCAGGCAATAGACACAGAGAGTCAGGGGAAGAAACCTCTGAATATTTCCTTGATTCCAAGTGAATGAACTCCTCACTCTTCTTCCTATCCCTTCTCTCTACCAATAAAAGCAAGAGGTCATGATCAATTGCCTTTATAGTCTGCTCACCATCTGATGCAGAATTCTTCAAGCTTTGCTTATTACATTTATATACTGCCCCATAGCCTGCAGGATCTCTGGGTGGTTTACATTTATTACAAATATATATACACATTCAATAAATATTCACATTATATAACAATAAAACCATAAAACAACATAACAGGAGAACAACACAGCAATTATACTACGTTAACCCTCAGGCACAGCAGAAGTTAATAAAACATCATTACAAATCTAACCATTAAAATAACTGGAAAATAACATGATTTCTACCTGGCACCACAAATAAGGAAAGGATGGCACCAGGCATTCCTCTCTGGGGAGCATGTTTCAGAGACAGGGTGCCACTGCTGGAAAGACCCTACTCCTGGTTGCCACCCCCTTACTTCTTTACGGAGGGTGGTTCCTAAGAAGAGCTTTTGTGGATGATCTTAAAGGTTGGATAGGAACATATGGAACAAGGTGTCCTTCAGAAATCCTGGTCCCAAGCTTTAGACCATCATTGACAGGAACAAATAGTTGCAATGGGCAATTTTCATGAGCATTGTGTGCCTGATCTGGACTGGTCTCTTTCCAGTTCCTCTTTAAAATAAAAAATCTAAATACACAATTGCTGGGAACATGCAAGTCCAAAGCCTGAGTAGCTGCACCCATTTCTCTGACTTTTGGCAATGTATTCCTCTCTGGAAGAAAATTATCCTTTCAGATATCTAACTCTGACCAAGAGGAAACAGTTATAGACATTTTTTTATTTCCCATGCTAATTCATGGGAAGCATGACGCACTGAGTTACTGAACCTTGACTACGGTCAAGTAGAGTCAAACTGAACCAACTCTAAACTTGCCCAAGTAGAAAAAGTCCTTTCAAGGTGCTGAATCATGATCCAAGTCAAAGTTGGTAATGGATGGGCTTGCATGAATGTTTACAATAAATGCATTTTGTGCATCTGGTTTGGTCCAAACACTCCTCTTGAATACCATGAGATCTGAATGTGCTTATTTGGAATGGATCTGGCCAGGTGGTGAAGAACCTGGATAGAAATATAGCTCAGTGCATGTAGAGAGTCCCAGGTTCAAGGCCAAACATGTCCATGAAAGATGACTGTGAAATATTGGAGGACTGTTGCCAGTCACATGACAATCCTGGACACATTTTCTGTATGTGTCCGTTCTTCTGTCCACTCTTTAAGACATGCATAATCCACGTCTGGTATGGGAAGGACCCGGCATGCATTCCGAGTCACACAGATTATTTTTTATTTTATTTTATGGTATTGTTGCTGGCCACCCAATAACACAACTCACTGTGCAGCTTTCAAAGATAAGTGTCACTAAGTCAGAATCCTTACTGTAATGTAAATATTAAAAAATAACATTTCCTCACATTCTTTTATCAGTGAAGAACACCATAGACAAGTAACTGAATGGTTAAAGGCAATATGAGAAAGTATTTAAAATAACAAATAAGCAGTGCATTTCAACCTTTCTCATGATGAAGAAATAGAAGGCCTCCTTACTGTGGCAGAACATTACTTTTTTAAAAAAATCTGCTATTGCATGTTGCAAAAACTAGTGAAAGGGTAATAGGAAATATGTTTCTTCTTGTCTCCACTTTCCTGTTTATGATAATTAAAGACGGCTTAGAGTCAGTGGTATGCAAAGCAAAACATTTGTGAAATGTACAATGCAGAACTAACCATCATGAACATGACAAATTTCTTATAAGACAAATATTTCTAATTTTCTGAAGCTAGTCAAATATTGGATAGAAACAGCTGACAAAGGGTCATACAGGAGTTATTTAAAGGTGCACTGTGCAGCAACTGTGTGGTCACAGGACTCTAAAAAAAGCCTCCATGCTGACTAATCCCAAAATGCACCCTATTCAGGAAGTAAGTTTGCTTTCCCAGCCTGGTCCCCTCCGGATGTGTTAGACTGAGGCCCAACACATTGGGCAAGGATTGCCACTCAGGGATAGAGCAAGTGCTTTGCAGAAGGTACCAAGTGCAAGCCCCGGCTTTTCCAGGAACAATAGGAGAAGTTCCTTCTGGCAGAATTGTAGCCTGTCAGAGGCAAGAATTCTCAACTAGATGGACCAATGGACTGCTCGGTATTAGACAGTTTTCCATTCTGGCTGCAGAATCCTGGAATTATAGTCCAACCCATCTAGAAGCTCCCTGGTTGGGGAAGAGGCAAGGTATGAAGTTGCTCAACCACATTGTCATGTTCTGACCAGTATGTGATCCCAAAGTGCATTAAGATAAAGCTGGGGGGGGGGTCACATAGCTTTACCTGGAGACCAATAGAAGTGGGTTATAGGTAGCCATTCCAAAATACAAGAAATTGTAGAAGACAATCTTTCTTTATAGAGATGTGAGGACAACTCTTTGCCTATAATTTCTCCACTCTTTCCCCTACTCCAAGGCATTCTAACTACAGCATAGCCTTGAAAATGTACACCTGGAAGTTCTGTGATGAGCCATCGCAGTGGGAAGAGCAGGAGAAACAAATTAGATCAGAGAAATGGCCGCAGTGGCGGGGAAGGAAGGATAGAATCAAAAGTTCAGACACCCTGCAGCCGTTCTGCAGTCTAAAGTCTGCTTTCCTTATGTGGTTTCTTGTTTTGTTTGCTTGCTTGTTTTTAAACAGCATTAGGGCTTTCAGACACAACTAGACCACTTCTGGTTTGGTGAGAAACACAGTTTGGGGTGGGGGTGGGTGCAGATATAACATGATCAGTCCCATAGTCTGGTGTCAGATCAGCAGACCAGTTGAACAGAGTCCCACATTCCTTCCAGTTTGGAAGCAACTTCTTAGCATTATTTTCCTAATAGCTGGTATTCTAACTTCACTAGTGTCTTTTTTTAATGACCTCTGCCATAACTTTAGATTACAAAGCCAGCCTGGCTGACCAGTTTCATCATAACAAAGACTGCAATTAGAAGCCTTTTGTTCTGATCTGCTTAGAAAGCAAGGAAGACCAGCTTCCAACACTAGTGATCAAAGACCCCATCGTGTTTCATTTCCTGGAAAATGAAAAGGAGAGAGTTCTAGCATCAAGCCTCTCTATGTTGCTGCATTTTCTCTGCACGTTTCTCAGGGCAACCAAATAGATTTAGTTGTGGGCAATCTTGTCTGATCACCTATTTGGGTTGTCTTCCCCTGTTGTAACAGCTTCATTGGCTTACACTCTGTTTCCAGGGACAAATCAGAAGGTTGGCTATGACTTACAAAGCGGAACCAGGTTATCTGAAAGGCTGCACTCTCCCCTTGAAGACATGCCACGGTTTGAGATCTGAAGAGGAGCCTCCTCCTCCTGTCCTGAAGGCCCAACAGGGACTTGAGAGAGGGACGCCCCCAAGGAGAACCACTTCTGCCAGCATTCTGGCGTTATTGAGCATGCCTTTGGCTCATAAGCTGAAATGTAAACCTGTTTCAGCAGTTTTCATTTGGTTATTTGTATCAACCTTATTGACCTGCTTTGCTTTTATGTGCTTTATCCGGTTTTTTATTGTTCTCTTACAGGAACATAGAAAAGTGCCACATACTGGTCCACCTAGCCCAGTATTGCTGGACCTGACCAGCACTGCTGCTCCAGGGTTTCGTGCATTAATTCTTCCAGACCCTAAGTGGAGAGGCTTGGGATTGGGACTGGGACTTTCTGAATTCCAAGCCAGTGTTCTACCACCAAACGATAGTGTCTCCCTATTATTTCATTTAGTTGTATTTTATTGTGTGGGTATTATTCTCAGGCACCTTAAGCACTATTTGGTGGGAAGGTGAGATACAAATAGCAAATGATAGCAGCACTTCTATTAAAATTATCACCTGAATAAACAAAGCAAGATACTCTTGAGGAAGGTATAATTATAAAACCTGTTCAAATGCAAGAGAAAGTGTGTTTCTAAGGACTGGCTCCATGACAAAGCTTCTGTTAGCTGCTGAAATAATGCCAATGTTTCTAATCTTCGCCTGGGGTAAATTTTATGCTGTTTGGTGAGAGGACATCCAATTTAACATAAGTACTAAAACACACACACAGCTAGCATGCCTTGTGAACAGGACTCCAGAAAGTCTGAAAGGTTTCTGAGTTTTCTTTACCTACAACATGGACAAAAGTAAGAAAGATATAAAAGCTTTATAAGTAATAATTGCCATTTTTTAAGAAAATGGAACACCATGAGGAAATCCTGAAGAAAAAAAATGGCAATATTATAATATCATAGAAAGGAGAGAGATTTGATGAGGAGTTTTAAATGGACCTTCTGAAGTTGTAATGGAGTTTTCCTCCCACAAAGAAGAGGGTTTTATTTTTGCGGAGACAGCCGCCCCCGCCTCTGGTATAATATGTTTTCTTGAACACAGGAAGACTCTTGCTGTGCAGGAAAAGAGTGCCTTGTGATAATCAAATGCCTTTGAAATAATCAGAGATAAAATGCTAATTAGGCAAGAATAGCAGAAAGCAGGAGTGTGAACATTTGTAAAGAAAGTCAGTGTGAATTAGAAACACGGCAACACTTCACAAAGGGGGGAAAATCCCCTGAATAATTTAAATCTTATAGAAAGGAAGGAATGAAATGAAACAACCTGTTCAACAGCTGTTAAACCAAAGGTTCGGCGTTGGTGAGCATCTCATGCTGTGGAAGCAGCAGAGCGGATCTTACCATCAAAACAGCCATCAAATGTTCCTAGTGTTCTGATGGCTCGTGACCACATTGAAAGGAGGCCAGAAGACCATCTCTTGGACAACTCTCCAATCCCAGTCTGGTTTAAAGAGAAAGAAGGGCGATGTGCAATCCTGAAGCTGTCCATCCACACTTAGCACCTCTGCGATAGAACTAGCAGGTATGCAGGTCATTGGATCACTGTTCCCCTCCCCCATCTCACCCCCTCCATAGCGATGTGCATTGCATTTCTGGAGCAGGAGGCAAGGGGGTCTGATCTTTTCCCCCCATCCTCATGGCTCCACTTCCGGGCATGAGCCTCGTTTGCTCAACACAAAAGCCACGGTGATCCAAACTTGGCTTGCAAGCATGGCAGTCCAAAAGAGGGGCTTCATGCCTCCTGCAGCATCCCCTGCAATGCTGCCTGGAGGAATGAGAGGAAAGGAGGTGAAGGGAGCACGGCAAGCAACAATGAGCCCCATTGTCTACCAGGCTCATCGTGGCTGCTTGGCACGTCACAGCAACCCATCGTAATTTACCATGATGGGTTCCCATGACATGTGAACCCACCCATTGTCATACACTTGTTTGTTGTCATTGTTTCTCCATTTGGTTCTTTGTCTGTTTCAAACCACCAATTGCTTTCGTTAGTTTAAACAAATGATGACTACAAAGATACGATTTTAAACTCTAATAAAACATGCATGTTGAGTGCATAATGAAATTCCTTCCTCCCCCAGAAATGTCTCCCTGTTCTACCCTCACATTGGAAGGATTGTTCACACATGTTAAGGAGGAAAGCTGAGGCCTGTGTGGCTTATTCCATTTCTTGACATATTCCAGGCTACCAGTGCAAATCTACTCACTTCATTCTTTGTGTCCCATCAAAATAGCAATGGTCAGGCTCAGCTAAGAGTAGCTAAGGAAGAATCACCCTAATTTCAGTCCAGGTCAGTTTTGCATTTGTTCATTCATAAATTTCAGCTTTCATGTGCAATTTGAACAAGAATCCACACAAAACAGATACCATATTTAAGTAAAATGTTTTGATTATGTTTTCTCACAAAATATAAATTACCTATTTCTAAATATGCTTTCTTTCACAGTATACATTTCTAAATTATTACGTTCCAAAACACAAACTTTTATATGTATTTTGGTATCTTTTCTGCACTGAGAAGCACATCACACAACTCAGGCAAGTGCAAAAACTGAAGGATAACCATGCTCACATCTGTGCTTTAGCCTGGGAAATATGGATCAGTTCAGTTCAATACCAGAATTTGCAAAGATTGAATTTCTTAAGCATCCCTTCATGAGAGTGGCCTCTTGAATGCAGTCTCTGGGTAGGATTTCAGCAGTGTGGGCATGTACAGAAGCATCCACCATGTCTGTTTTCCCAGTCTGTGAATGCTTTTCTGCATTAGAATCATGAACTATGAGCAAACATTTGGTGAAGAGCAGGGAGCTGTTTAATGGCAGGTGTTTTCATAAAATAAACAAACACTACTTAAGCATTCATATGGCTCGCTATTTTTAAATGCTATTTCCATATATCCAATCTAAGGAGCCAGGGTGGCGAACTGCTAAAATCTAAATTATATGAAAAGCGATGCCACTTTCATAAATGCAGAAAGATAAATTTAAAGTGCAAGCCATGTCTTAGAAACAAGTCCTGTTGTTTTCAGTGATGTTTCTCAGGTAACTGAACGTATGCAGAATTATGTCCTTTCTATAGAATTGCATGTACCTGTAGGATTGTAGAGAATGTAGAATTACAGCAGTACTTACTAGGGAATGTTGGGATTTGTAGTACTGTTTCTGTTGAAACAGGATGGGAAGGAAGGAAGGAAGGAAGGAAGGAAGGAAGGAAGGAAGGAAGGAAGGAAGGGCGGGCAGCAGGGCAGACCATGGCAACATGGCATTGTCTGAGAAACCAATTGTCTCTTTCAGACCATTTATCTTAGAAATATGTATGCTTTAAAAAGCATATTGATATATAGATGTACTTATAGTCCATCAAAAAGCCCACCTTGTGAACAGCTCTTTGTTGTGCTCCATTTGACTGCCAAGATATGTGGAATGTTTTGCAATGTCTACAAAGGTCTGTGATTAAGTTGATATGCCTGTTGACGCATATGAGAAAAATTTTGCCTCTTAGACTGTTTCTTAAACTTGTCTAGATTGGCTGAAGAATGAAGCTAATACCATCATCATATCCAGAATAATTGTAGAGAGTCACTAACACACAGCATTTTTATTCCTTGAATTTTACACAAGCAGGAATAGTTTATATTGATCTAAAGAAGCACTATTGCTCTGATAAGTCACAATGCACAACGAATGCCATGGATACGCATGAGCCCATCTAATGTCCATCCACAATGTGCCCAGGGGCACAACTTGCCCATCTGATCTCAGCTCACCTCTTTCGCTCTGGAATAAAGGGGGAATCCCATTAGGTTGTCCCTTTACATTCCAAGGATTAGTCAGTCATCCTGATAGAGGAAACTCTGCATTTGATGTTCATCCACAGAACCCTTTTAACAGCAGCTATTTTAGGCAGGAATATTTTTTCCTGTCTCATAATACTAAAGCTTGGAACCATCCAGTAAAGCTGATGGGCAGTTGGTTCTTGACTGGCAAAAGAAGTATGTCTTCAGACAATATATTAATTGTGTCGCAGCTCAGAAGAAGACCACCTTCTTTGGACGGAGAAGACCTCAGGTTCATTCACTGGCATCTTGAGACAGAGCTAGGAAAGAATCTTTCCTAAAACTTTGGACAGATTCTGCCAGTCACTGTCAATAGTACTGAGCTAGATGAACCCAATGTTCTGGCCTGTTAGAAGATAACTTCTTGTGTTCCTAATATACAGTTTTCATGACCACAAGCTTTGATGATAGCCCAATTATTTGATACTCTGTATTAGACAAATACTTGAAGATCTATCAGTGTTCAACAGACATGGTTGTTAGATGAACCCACCATGTAAAGGAGAGAGAGAGAAACACGGCACTGGAAGATACTTCAAAGATTATCCAATGTCGGAAATCTACTACAACAATCCTAACAGATCATCTGCTTAAAAAAAAATCTAACAGACAACCCACCACCTCACAAGATAGTCTTTTCTATTCTTAGTGTGAGGAAGCACTTCCTAATGTTTGACTAAAAAATCCTTTCCTGAAATTTGATGCCATTGGTTTGGGTTGTATCCTCTGGGGCAACAGAAAACAAATTTGTTCCACTTTTTGTGGGACAGCTCTGAATCATCTCTTTTCTAAGGTAAATAAACCTAACTCCTTCTTTACAGGACTTGTTCTCCAAGTTCTTCATCATCTTTCTCACCCTCCCCTGGACACATTCCAGATTTTCATTATATGTCCAACTATTGGATACTAGAACAACGGTAGAAAACCTCTATTCTCATACCCCATTTGTAAATGCTCAATGTTACTTAACTTCCCACTGAGCAATATCCTTATATTCAAAACTGAGTGTGTCATCATATTTTTAGAGAGATTACACAAGCTGGCTTAGTAACATGGTGTTTCATTACCTTAAGAGACCCACTTTCTGTCCTCAATGCCAACAAGTCTTTGAATAAGCAATGCAAAGGGCCCCTGCTCTGCCAAGGCCCGTCACTTCCGATTTTGATTTTCCTTTCCTTTTGTGATCAGCCTGCTTCTTTAAATGACACGTCTGGAAATGAAGTAAGATCCACTTCCTCTTTGCAGTTGGGAAACATCTCATCAGAAAGCATGATGGTGCCTTCTGTGAATCCCCATCCTCCCATCCCCACCTAAAGGAGCCCATCATGCTGGGGTTAAAACATCAGACTTTCCCCTGTGAAGCAACATGAGTTCTGCTAGATAAGGTCACACCCAACTGTACCTTTCATAAAGTAGACAAGATAAAATCCAGCCTCATTCTATAGGTCATGTGTTGCTAGACCCTCAAACCAATTAAGAATAATTGCAGGCTCAGTCCTGCAGGAACTAGAAACCTTCTACTTGGTGATCCCAGGAAAGTGACAGATCTCAACAGCTTCAGCACTATGACTTTTTCTTGTTCCTGGAATCCAAAATGCTCTTTAGCATTCTTTCTTGGGAGTGTTAGGATTTTTGCTTTCAGACAGAGCTAAATAGCACAATCGCCTGCCTGAGTCAAGGGATATAAAAGACTTCACAGAAATAACATGTTTTTCCATGTCCTATCTTTCTCTTCAGATGTCTTGCCAAACTGCACTGCAGGCTTGTTTACACAATCCAAGGATACCAGGGTCATTCCCAGAGATCTGTTATTCTGGATCAACAACTCAAAGCTTCTGTTTCTTGGTGCAAGAAACACACACACACCTACTTATGTGTGTGCATGCACACACACACACACACCAATCTTAATGACTGGTCAAGAATACAATGGCATTGATTATAGGTTAGGAAAAGGTTACGAAGAAAGTAACACAATGGGTTGGAACTGGACCAAGGTAATCACACTTTATTCTCACTGAATTCAAGTTAGTCATGACTGCCTTAAATCCTCCTGATTTCCATGGGACTATAGTATGATATGTATAGTAGAGTATATTACAGGATAGGAGAGCCTGGAGGCTTGTTATCCATAAGGTTGTGATGGGTCGGGCACAACTTTGCAACTAAACAAACAAAATAGTATGACTAACCTATTTTCTATCTAATCCTATGTGCAAGGAATTATTCCCAATATGTGTAATTCATTATCATAATGGCCTTCCAAAAAGATTTTTGAAATCTCATGGAGGACAGGACTGAAAATGGCTCTTAGCTTTGCAAGCTTAGTGTTCAGAAGATACATATTACCAGGATAAGACAAGTGATGGTGAGACTCTCATTCATGGTCTGTTGCCCAGCCACTGTTTAGGGACAAAATGCTTAACCTGATGGCCTTCAGGAAGACAATTAATATACACTACTGCATTGCATGGCATAACACCATGAGGTCTCACCTGATTGCACCAGGCCACTATGGTCTCATAACAGTGAGGCAACCATTAAACTAGCAGAGTTTAGTTCTGCCTGAACTGAAATAAAAAGAGAAGACCATTTGGCATCTTCATGACATGTAATTTATATGGAGTCGCAAGAGCAAGTCTGGCCCTTTGGAGGTCAACTCACAGCACCTGTGTGACAAGTGGAGGAGCCAGTGTAGTATATTGGATGCTGTAGCCTATCACAACCTGGCACACTCCAGGTGTGTTGGATGACTATCTTTTGCCCTAAGACTGTTGAGGAAAACAGTGGGAGAAGGAGACACCATTCCAGGCACCCTGAGCTTCCCAGAAGAAAATGAGTAGGCTAGGATGAAACTGTCAGGAATGAATAACAGTGTATGTAAGAGAACCAGCAGGAAATAGCAATTTGTGTCAAGCCTGAACAGGAATGCAGGGCTGGTGAAACTGGGTATGGTACAGATAGAAACAGACACTTTCGCATAATACACAGGCTGACCTTGGGCTACAGGCAAAACCAGCCCAAGGCCCAGAGACCTATATCCATATTATAGTGCTTACTGGAGTAAAACTAACTCCTATCAGGACTTGAATTGGGATGCACATTCTACAGGGGTGTCTGTTATGGACAATTGATTCAGCTCTAACTGAGAGCTCCTTGTGCCTCAAAGGAGATATCAGAATGGTCATTCCACAAACACCCCTTGTAGCTCAGCCAAAATGAAAATGGGTTGAAACAATGTCTAATCCAGCCTTCCCAAGTTGTTGGCCTTCAGAGGCATTTGCACCACAACTGCCAGAATTCCCATGCAGCAAGGCCATTTTCTGAGAATTCTGGATGTTGCAGTATAAACATATCTGGAAGGCACAAGGTTAGGGAAGGCTAGTCTAGACCAAAAAGAGAGAGAGAGAGAGAGAGAGAGAGAGAGAGAGAGAGAGAGAGAGAAATCTGACACCTGCAGCCACAAACATGCAGAACTGAACACTCTCAGGAGAAGAAGCAAATGCTGGACTTTCCATCTTGCCAGCCTTCTTTTGTCTACCTTGTCAGCCTCCCCTACCATTCTATCAGCCCCGTTACCATCCCATCAGCCTTTCTCCCTGGCTCTTGCTGCTGCTGGCTGAATTGGAGCTCTACCTGAGAAAAGCTCCAAACCTCAATGCCATCAAGACAAGGGAAGCTCCCACAAGGCCTGCCCACTTGATTGAAAAAGCCCACCCCCCGGGGATGCTCTGCAGGCCTTTATCTGCCACCCTGAAATGGGATGGTGATGACCTTGAAGAAAATGATGCCAAAGAGGAGCCATTTCAGGGGGATGCAAGGGCAAGGGTCACCACTGTACCATCTCTGCTTATTTTTGTGTCATGGAGAGAGGGTATAGGATCAAGTGGGATGATCTGAGAAACAGACAGTTAATACAGTATTGGGTAGAGACTATATGGCATTGGATGAAGGGCTAGCCAACTAAGGGAAACATGGCACAAGCAATTTCAGCTGTTCCATGTGCTGACCTTCCTTGCCACCAAAAGTTTGGTGGTTGTCCTATCACTGTACCCTTGAGTTTCTGGGTTCTGCTCTTAAATGCTAGACCTCCCTCATCCATGATTTACTATTGGATGAGAAGGCTGATCTAGCACATATAAGCAAGACCTGAGCAGCTAAAGAGTGATGAGACAGCATCTCCCAGACATGACCACTGGGGGACTTGATAGAGCATCAGGGCAGACTGGAGTACCGGGGGGGGGGAGCTGTTGCCATGGTATCTACAACAGCCTGGTCCAGGGTTTTTTTTTCCTGATGAAATCCAATTTGAATATGTTCATAAAGTACTTGGATAGGTTCATGCAACCATATCCAAACTGGATCCTCGCCCCCTCTAATTTTACAAAATCTAGCAGGGAGGAGATAGCTGGATGGGCAAGGGAGGTGATCAAGGCCTCTTTAGGAAAATGAGTTCCTAAAACCTGAAACAGGATTAAGGCATTGTTGAAGAATTGCAGTAGTGAATATCCCTATTTTAGTCCAGTAGCAAAGATCCCTTTCCTGGACAAATTCCTTGAACAGGTCATGGCCAACCAGCTCTAGGTACTCTTGCATGAGATTAATTATCCAGTTCAGTTTCAGTAGAGATTCAGACTGGCTTTGGCATGGCAATATCTTTGGTTGCCCTATATAATAACCTTTGTGGGAGAGGAGGAGAGGGAGTGCAACCCTGTTGAAACTCTAGGTAAATCTGAAAGTTGGAAATACCTCAGTTGGAAGTTGGAGATATTGCATTGCAGTGTTTCTGCTAATATTTGGATGGTCCAGAAGACACCAGAAGGTGTTCAAATCCAGTGTGGATTTCCTCAGGGGTCCATCTTTTTCTCCATATTATTTAAAATTTACATGAAATCCCTGAGTGGGGTCATCCAGAGTTTTGGAGTGCACTGTTTCTCATTTTTATCCTCACCACATGTGACTGTGGATGTGCTGAACTGGGACCTCATTGTGACAACAGACTGGATGAGGACTAACAAACTGCAGTTCAGTCCAGACTAGACTCAAAAGCTGTTAGTGGGTGGTTCCTCTGCCTGCCTATTCTGAATGCTTGTAGTCTCCCTGAAGGAGCAGGTTCCTAGCTTGCGGGCGTTCCTCAAATGAACTTTGACATTTGAGGCTCAGGCATGCCTTACAACAGCTTCAGCAGGGTCCCAGCTATGCCCCTGTCTGGGCAGAAATAGCCGAATTTCAGTAATTCACATTCTGGTAATTTCCAGACTAGATGATTGCAGTGCACTGTACGTGGGGCTGCCCTGGAAGACTGTTCAGAAGCAGTCACTTGTGCAAAATGCAGTAGCCAAACTAGTCACCAAGACAAGAAGATCTGAACCTATGACAGCAATTGTGCACTGCTTGTGTTTGCTGCCTATATGCTTCCAAGCCCAATTCAAGGTCCTGGTGCTACCTTATAAAGCCCTGTATGATTTGGGACTGCAATACCTGGTAGGAAACCACTCCCAGCTGCAATCTGGCCAACCTTTACAGTCAAAATCTGGGCCCTGCCTTTAATCAGCACCTCTGAGGGATGCTCAGTCGGTGACGAGAAAGAGGGAAGCCTTCTCAATGGCAGCCTCCCAACCGTGGAACAAGCTCCCTGATGAAGCCCACCTGACACCAGCTCTAGCAAGTTAAAACTGTCCTCTATAACAAGGCATTTATTGAGGCTTTGTGTCAACTTTCTAACAGGCCTTTTGATTCAATTTGCATTAGCTCCTGTTGCTGCTTAAATTCCCTTATAAATTTTACTTTTAAATGTTGTAGTGTAATTGTACGTTTTACTGTTATTTGTATTCATTATTTTATTTTTATGTGCATAAAATGCCCAGAGAGCATCAGCTATTGGGCGGCACAGAAATTAATTAAATAAATAAACCCCTTTCAGTTTGACTGCCTTGTTGCCCAGATCAGAATATGTTAGCCTTGTATTTATTTTTATGCCATGCTAAAAGTTTGCATTGTACATCTTAGTCCCTTTTCAGCTTAGCAATAAACAGCATGAAAAAAATGTGGCTAGTGTAATCGCTGAAACAGTTTTTAATGATGACAGAACATTTCTTCCAATGCAAAGGATCAAATGAAATTGTTGGGTGGAGGACCGAGCCAGGATGTTCTTAAAGTAAATACCAACATTGCTTTTTGCTCATCATCTCCTTTGACGGGTCTTTGTGAAACTTTGAATAGTCTTGATTGTGCTGAGGGTGAAGTCATGCTCAATTAGCATAAAAAGAATGCATGCTGCATTTGAGGCTTTATTGAGGGAGAGAGTTTTAAGAATTTTTCCTTCTACACACAAATTGCTATTGTGAAACACACTGCCAGTATTGAGACTAGGAGGTTGTTCATATATTTTCGTCTTTGTTTATTCTGTCAGGGTTTTTAAAAAAATTAATTATGGATTATCATTATCCTTGCTGCTGGCATATTGAGCAAGTATAGCACAAAATGTACCCTATTTCCATCCAAAAGAACATTTATGGTAATACACCAGTTAGCTAGTTCGAGAAGCTTAATTTCAAGAACCTGGTCTTCACAATGCAAGCAAGTTGTCCTCCAAACCCAGACAAGGCAACAGAATAATTGCCCTACATGGACAGCAATGTTCCAGCAAGATTAGCAGGTACAAAGTCATCCTTGGCGATGACACAACTCCAATCATGAAGGTGCCTCAACTTGGAGGAAGCATCAGTATGTGAATCCTGTAATGAACCGAGTGCAAAAAAGGATGTTGAATTGCTTCTCATTGGTTTTGAAAAGAATTTGTTTTTAAAAAGACATTCTCCTTATTTATGACCGAAGCAACTTCAAATTTATACAGTCTGAATGCTGGAGATACCAAAATGCATCCAGCTGCATCCACCCAGCCCCAGGCCTGGAGAGCTTTCCTCTTAAAAGTCTGGATTTGAATCCCAGGGTATTCCACTATTAGAATTAGTGGTGAATTAGGGCTGCCACCTTGTTTTTCCGACAGGAACTTCCTCCTCAAAAGCTGCATGCCAGGCAAAAACATCCAGATCCTCTTCATGCCACACCTATTGAATCTGGCTGGTGTAGGCAGGTGAGAACTTCATTTATATTCATTTTAAATATGTGTTCACTAAAATTTGCAAAATGCATTATATTTAGGATGGAAAGAATTTGAGGTTATAAAAACTAAATGCAGGGAAAACAAAAATGACAGATTAGAGCATCCCTTTGTGCATGGTTCTCAACACACAACGGCCTAACATCCACCACTAATATGTTGCACAGGATAGTAGAAAACAACTCAGCCATGATAAAAAGTGTGAGGGTGGAAGCCTTTGTCCACTCACTAGACCAGCCTTCCCCAATCATGTGCCTTCCAGAGTACAACTCCCATCATTTCTAGCCAGTAAGGCTCAGTACACCACACACCAGTCCTAAGAAGCTGTGCCAAGATACCAAGGAATAAACACTGTATAGCTCTATAGCCAGAAAGATGAACATATGTAATGGACCTTTTCAATAGACTGGGCTGAAAATATTTCAGTTACTTCTGATTGATGAAAACACCTTGCTGTTTACAGAGAACTTCCTAATGACTCACAATGCAATGATGTCAGCAAAATGCCAGACGTTTTTCCATCCAAAACAGAGACAACGGCCATATGTTCATAAAATAGTTTTCTCCTTACTGCATGTTTATAAAGAGAATGAATAGACAGAGACTAAAATGAGAAACTTGTGTAGAGCTGTGTTATTAAAAGATAGCCAAAATATGTTTGATTAGGAGGAGGAAAAAATGTTTTGATATGTTCATAATATTTTGGTTACACGTCAGAAGGAAGCAGGAGATAGAAGAGAGACAGGAAAAAAAAACTCCTTTACTTCCAAGGCCTGTGTTTCAAGAAAGAAATGCAGTAAGAGAAAAATATTGCTTGAGTGTACTTGAGAGAAACAAAGCTGTGTGCTTGTTATTCACAATTGCTAGGACTGGTTTGTTAGCTAGGATTTTGAACTTCAAAGCATTTCCAAGTAGAGCTGTCAATTCTCAATATGAAGAACTTGGTGAATTTTGGTAAGGTCTTGTCAGAAATAAAATGAAACAAAATTCACAATTCAACAGGGACAACTATTCTCAGTACGGAGAAGGCCACAATATACTTCCTTCCATATTTCTGTTATAAAGGAGGAGTCTGCCAAAAAAACAGAACAGACAAACGAAGAGATGGCAGTGCCATTAAACACTAATATGTCTGAGCAAACAGCAGCTGAACCACACTTTTAACAGACACTCATGGCCCTGGGCCTGTATGAATGACGCTGTCCGTTTCCGTTTCTCCTGCATCCAAATTTGTTTGCACCTCAGTTTCTTTTTGTCCCAGATATGTACAAGTTGTTTGGACATGTTCAGCTCACCACCTTGCCTTCATGGCTTATAACTAGTGCCAAGGAAGCGTTGTATACATGGGTCTAGCAAATTGTGGATGCCTCTCTTGAAGGAGGTGCTGGTCAGACCTCTCTTAAAGATGATGTCACCATTTAGAGACTGGTGGCTAATATCCTTTTCTTGGGCAAAATGCTCAAGTGGGTGGTGGCCAGACAATTCCAGGCATTCTTTGAAGGAACTGGCCATCTGGATCCATTTCCATCTGGAGACCTTTGACAGGAGAAAAACAGGGAGCGCATCCCTGTTGGTTCTCCTGGACCCCTCAGTGGCTTTTGATGCCATTGACCATGGTATCCTTCTGGATAGGTTGGGTCAAGTTGGGAATTGGAGGCACTGTTTGACTGGACAATTCCAGAAGGTGGTGCTGGGGGAGTCTGGCTGACATAATGCCCTAATCCAAGTTTAGGGCTTGGATATTTGAAGGAACATTTTCTATATACACGTGCCCAGACCCTAAGATCATCTGTGGAGGTTCTTCTCCAGGAGCCCTCTTTGAAAGAGGCTAGCAAGGTTGTTACCATGACTAGGGCCTTCTCAGTGTGGAAACTGCTCCCCAGAGAGGTACATCTGGCACCAACTCTTCATTCTTTTCAGCACCAGGCTAAACCTTTTTATTTTCTGACATTTTAATGTTTGAACAGTTTTATTATATATATTATATATTGTATAATGCTCTTTAATTAAAGTGCTGTTGTGTTGCTATCATTATTTTTGTTTTTGTAAACCATCTTGAGATTTTATTGAAATATTAGATAGTATATAATGTTTTAAATAAGAATAAAATAAAATAAATACATGCCTCAAGAGTTGTTACATAGAAGAGGATCAACTTGCTTTCTGTTGCCCCAGAGGACAGGTTTTGTTCTAATAGACCTAGGTTATATATTTGGTTAAATATTAGGAGAAATTTCTTAATGGTCAGATCAGTTTAAGAATGAAACCAAGTATCTAAAAAGGTGGTGGTCATGCAAAGGCTGGACAACCATCTATTGGATATATTCTACCTCTGGATTTGTTGCATTGAGCAAGAGATTGGACTAGAAGCCCCCTGTAGTACCTTCTAATTTTATGATTCTAGGATCCTAGGAACTGATTAGCCTTGAAAAAAGTAGCAACTATGACTCCTAAACTCACTGCAGCATCATAGCAAAAGTTGATTCCCACCTGATGTTGATTCCCACATTTAGACACAAGTGAAAATGGTGCCTTTAAAAACCAGGCTTCTCCCTGCTCAGTAAGGACAAATAACAGCATACCCCCCTTCTCTTTTAGAAAGCCCACAACCCTCCAGCAAGAGCCCCATCCCTATTCCCAAGTGAACAGGTATCCCAGGTGAACACCATCAAGAAGCTATTTATACTTCAGGGTCCCCTCTGGACAAGCTTTTGTTTGCTTTTCCAAACATCTCAAGGGCCTAGGTGACAAGTACACACAAGAACTGCAACTAGCATATACATTAGCCCAGAAATGATACTGAGGTGCCAACAGAAACAAAATGGGAAACTGCTGTAAACCAAGGTGGAGGCTTTGTCCATCCAGACCAGTACTGTCTACTGTCTATCTAGCACTAATCCTCCAGAGCTTCTGGCTGAAAGAGTTCTCTTCCATCACCTGCCACCAAGCTCTTTCAATCAAAAGTGTTGGGAACTGCCGTGTCAGGGCTTCCAGCATGGAAAGCACCCGCTCTACCATGCCATGATGGTCTTCCCTTGGCATGCAGCTCAACCCAGCCATTTTATAAGGAATTTCAGTTACCATTTTTTCTCCTTACAGTGAAATTTAGCCAACTTTGCCAGCTACCTGACAGGCAGGTACAGCAATATATTATTATTAGTTGTAGTAGTAGTAGTAGTAGTATTTATTAGATTCATAGTCCATACACAGGATTCCCTGGGCCCTCTCCATGCTTGGAAGAGTTGTACCTTTGGCATATGGGCATCACAGAAGAGTGAACATTTCATTTCAGTTCTTTTGTTTCATAATTTATGACATTTCATATTTTTTCTTAATTCCAGAATGAAAAGAACTTGAGATGAAGATGAAGAATTCCATTTCAGAGAAGCCCCTGAGGAGGGAGGGGGCACATCTACGTGGTGGGTGGGGCCAGTGGTCAAAGGAAAAGGGGTGTGGCCAAAATGTTGGTGTATTTGAGCTTAAATGTCAGTGCCAGTAACTAAGCCTTAGTAAAGGCACTTCAACACAGTGAACAGATAAGGGGTGCAGATGGTGTGCAAAGCAACCCCAAGGTCGGCACTGTGAACAGCCATGAAGCCTGGAAGAGGGTAGCATAGATGCTACTTCATTAATGTAAAGAGAACCATTCTGGTAACAGCAGTAGCAGGTGCCTGAGAACAAACTTGACCATCAGAGAAGATCTGGTGGTCACTGAAGACAAAGATTGCAGCACAGATAGGAAGAGGAAATAGCCATAAAAAACACACTTCTGCATCTTGTGAAGACAGGAAAGCAAATGCACAAATGCATCCCATTGTGGTTTATCTTCTCTGAACTCAGCGATGAGCTGAGAATGAACTCCAGTGGAATGCGACAAATTTCTGGGATTCTTCCAGACCTCCCTTTCCAGATGATGAGGTATCACTCACCAAGCCAAAGATGTAACAGCGAGCTGAAATCACAGCTGCAGTTTGAATACCTCCAAGCCTGGGATGTGATGTTAAGTTATGATAGTCAGCTTGGAAACACTGTTCAGAACAAAGCATGGGTAAAGAATCTTTAAAATCCCAGCTTGGCAATAAATTTAAAAAGTGGTCAGGAAGGGTTTGGATTTTATCTTTTGAAGTATCTTTAATATTTGAAAATGCTGGCCCCAAAGCAGAAAATATGTTTCAGTGTTCATGCTGTTCTGTTGAATGAAGTGAAGAGGGCCGTCTCCCTAGGATTTTGGATAGCGTGATTGCTAATTGTGCTTGCTTATTGAGCCATTAAAGCTAAGAAGCTAGACTGGAAAGAGTCTACCTTCTAAAGGAGTGTGTTAGGTTTCTACATGTCTGATTTCCACATGTCCACTTGTGCTGCAAATGAAGGGCAAGTAGAATTTTGCATCTGGCCCTCTAAAACCCTAACTTCTGAAGTTTTCTGTTCAGCAGTAAATTGGATGGCAGGGCAGGTGCTGCAAAGGTCCATGGCTGTTTCTGCAGTAGTGGCGCTTCCACAACAATAGCAATGCTAACATGTGCATCTTCCTGCTTCCCTCCCAGCTTGTGTATTTGTAAACTAAGAAGCAGGCTTTGCAACAAAATGTGGCAGCCAGGGGCACGCCTGTCCAGAAATCCAGCTGCTGCATTCCATCCCCTCGATTATTTTCTTTTGCTCGGTCTTCCAGTGGGAGTGGGCATCCTATGTCCCCTGAGCTTGCTCAGTTCTTACTAACCAGTTTTTGGAAAGTCCCCCTTTTAGTGGAGTTCCCCCATTCATGTTTCATACTTCTGCTGCTGATGCCTTCCAATTGTTCATTTTGGCGAGATGGGCAATCCACTCATAGTCTGGACATTGAAATGAAAGAGAATGTTTGACAAAAAGGCCACAAGTCTCTCTAGTAGTGGTGGTGCAAGTAGTTACTCCATAAGCGTCCTGTTCCTTTGGGAACTGGAATAACAGAAACCAGTAATTACAAATATTTGAATATGGTCCCTAGGCGTGTAGGTGTCAGAAAATGTCCCACAATAGAGTTTGTTTAAATAATTATTTCCTCCTTGATTTTGAAGGGTTTAACTGATATTTGGTACTAGAACAGAAATGCATGTTTACTGGATTCATATCCATGTAGGGTAGGCCAGTTCTAAGCATGCATTCCAGTGAATGCAATATGATTAGAGGTTTTCATGGTGAAATTTCAACCTACATCCAATACCCTTTAAATGAAGGAACAGCATCCTACCCTCTCTCAATTGGCAGGGATAATATTTCAGGTTTGGGGATGGGAGGTTAGACTCATAGCAAGTTTCAAAGGCTCTTTGATTATGCATTCAAAATTGCAGATGTAATATTGTAATTTAATAACATTTTAATAATTACCTTTTACAATATGCAATAGAGATATTGATGCCTCTAGGGCAAGGGCTAGACTAAAGCTATCTCTCTCTTGATGTTGTTAGATTCTAATTTCCATCAGCCACAGCCAGCATAGCCAATGCTCAGAAATGATGGGAATACAATACCATTTGGAGGGTCAAAGTTCCTCAACCCTGCCATAAGGAGTACTTGCATATAGTCTGAAGACTTTCTCATGCCCTTCCTAAGTGGTATGTCTATCTAATATAAAAGAAAGCCATGCTGGATCAGACCAAGGGGCCATCTAGTCCAGCATTCTGTTCACGCAGAGCCCATCAAGTTGCCCAGGGAAACTCACAGGCAAGACATGGGTATAAGAGCACACTCCAGCCATGTTTCCTAGCAACTGATGTATATAAGCACATTGTTCCTGTTCCGAGAGATTGCATCCAACCATGAAGACTAGTAGCCTTGGATAGTCTTTCCTTCATGAATTTGTGCAATTCGCTTTCCAAGCCATCCAAAGTGGTGGCATCACTATGTCTTGTAGAAGTAACTCTTGCCCAAAGTCCCCTGATTAGGGACAGGTGAGAATTTCATTTTGGTTTTTCAAAAATAAGAACTGGCCAAAATGTGTACACTTCTTCACAAACACTGCAGCAGTGGGTGGCAGGGGGACCTGAATGTGGAAGGAAGCAAAATCTATCCATCCCTATTCCTAGTTTCTAGGAAACAAGAGCGGTAAATATGGCACTACTCCCCCCTCCCCTGCCTTCTCGGGCC
The DNA here is from genome assembly GCF_004798865.1 of Varanus komodoensis. NCBI lineage: Eukaryota > Metazoa > Chordata > Lepidosauria > Squamata > Varanidae > Varanus > Varanus komodoensis. The sequence continues at coordinate 48,083,748 of NW_025335941.1, forward strand.
TGTCCTAAGACTTAGTTACTAGCAGTAGAGCTTCAAGCTAGAAAATGCTTGCAGCCCTTTTGCCTTTGGCAATCCCCACCACTGCAGCTTGACCTTCAGAGGGAAGAAAACTGGACCAGTCTACTAGCCCTGCTGAAATAACATTTTCCCTCTTCCCTCCATTTTTCTTATGTATTGTGTCTTTTTTTACTGCAAGCCCAGCAGAGATAGCCCGGTTTAATCATTTATATGCAAGATGCTCTGGGAGACTTTTGGCTAAGGAGAAACATTAAAAAAACCAATCCAATCAATCAATCAATTTGGTCTTTGAGGTCCAATTCTCCTGACTAAAGATATCTCCCCAAATTTTCTCTTTTTATATAATCATTCCAAGCTTCATCCAGCTAACCCATTTCCAAATTTTTGGTCTGGACCTCAGATGCTGCCACTGGGAAGAAATCTTTGGAGTTCTCTCAAGCAACCCACAGTGAAGGCAGATGCAATATTTTAAGAGTGGCGGAGGTGGTTTGAAAGCATCACAGTGCCTTTTAAACAAACATTTTTTCTTTTGTCCTGGGGTGAACTCCTGGGAGAGGGGCAGAAAGGGCTCTGTAAGTTTTCATTATGGTTCAACTTCAGCAGGGAAAGCATTAGAGGCAAGGGGTGCCCATTGTCTAGCTAGCACCGTTGAAATCCCCAACATATCACTACTAACAATTTGTTGCAGAAAGAAGGCTAAAATGAAGGATGTATAAACACCTACCTGCTATTAAAAAAAAACAACTACTCACATTTAAATTTGCAATCAGAACTTGCTTGAATTTGCAAATGTAAGCAAAATTCAATTCTCAGCATTGGAAAGCAACCTATTATACATAGATCTTCATCAGATGCCTCCCTGGAGAGAGAATTGTACAAGTAAGATAGTACAACTGAAAAGGTTCTCTTCTTAGTAGCCGTCTTTCTCACCTCATTTAGACACCTGGAGAAGGGCCTCTGAGGGTCAAGGTGGGTATAAGTTGATGGAGGCATCATACCTCACTTCCGTCATTGTCTGTGATGGCTAGGGCTCAAGGTAGTTGCAGGCTGATGCTTTCTGAAGGACCACGTGTATCCCACCCTATCTAACTCCCTATTTATTCACATGTAGGCTCTCCCCATAAACCAAACCACTATCTACCCAAGGACCAAAGTCAGTTTTGGAGAATTCGCTTCCAGTGGTGGGCAGGGCTGAAGACAAATAGGACAGGGTCCTAAATACCAACATTTTAATTTAAATATCTCACTGCCTAACCATGGGTTGAATCCAGATCTATGACAGATCTACTGCACCAATGGTGGTGACCACCTTGTTCATCCTTCCCAGGCAACCCTTCCGGCACCCTGAAATGTTCCACAGACAGCCTGGAGGCCTGCTGAATTAGGTGACTTCACTGTGGGAGAGAGGAAAGATCCCAAAGCCTGAATGGAGGGACTTCTAGCACGTTTCCATTTCTTTTTGCAGAAATGGAAATTTCTGCCAACTTAGGTGACATCCTCTGTCTTCTTGCCTATCAGGCAGATTTTGGAAATGACCCTGCATGTTAATAGAGGCATTTCAACCTTTTAGAATGGGGTGGGAGTGCAAACGACAGGAAGCCACCACATGATTAATGGCACAGAGGAAGGCGTTAGACCGGGGGTAGGGAAACATCACCTTCTGGAGAACCTGAGAGGATCCAGTTGGGATGCTGGGCAATTGGTGGCCAAGGGAAAGCTACCAGGAAAGTCAGGATATCTGGCTGAACTGGGTGATTTGAGCTGTGGGAGGGAGGTGGGATCCAGAAGCTGGATGAAGTCACCTTCTGCAAAGGGAACCCACCCTTTCGTAGGGGGTGGAATCTTCTGTGTTCTTTTACAGAAATGTTTGCTTCCAACATGGAACCACCTGACTTCCTTGGTGAAAAGCAGATACTGGAGCCAACCACGAGCCAAAGAAGCAATTTTGAATGGGGAATGGTTGGACAACAGCCAAGAAAGCATTGAATAGTTAGTGGTGGAAAGGCAGGAATTAAGCCAAGGAAGTGTGGACTTCGGGAGAACTTGAAAGGGTCCAACTGGGACTCCAGGCAAGCAAGATATGGCTTGCTGGCCTGGGATTTGACACCCCTGCCCAGACAATCAGGCTTCCACATCACAGGAGGGACCTATGATGCAAACCACCTCTTTTCAGGGTCTGTGGGGGCTTGGGGCCAGCAGTGAGCACTATATTGGCACAGACCCATCATCCCACCCTGCTCTCCCCTCCAGATTTTGAACCCACACACAGAGGTTAAGAGCCATGCTCACACACAGTTTCTTTCTCCTCTTCTGGGTAAAGCACTTTTGCTTCTTCAGTGCTAGAACTCACTTGCTGGCTGTCCTATATAGTCACATAAGCAACATTCATTTTCCCTTCAGGAATGAAACTTGCTTCCAAGTTGCTTAAAGTTCTCATTTCATGTTTCACTGGAGACAATTTATCTCCCCCTCCCCACTCAGCTACTTATTTTCATCAGGACATGTGAACAATGGAGGTAACTGCAGCTGTAAGTTTGCAAGATTTCTTTGTCTACTGTCTTTTAATCTCTTCCTGAATATGAAGCTCAAATACTTTGGCCACCTAATGAGAAGGAAGGACTCACTGGAGAAGACCCTGATGCTGGGAACAATTGAGGGCAAAAGGAGTAGAGGACGGCAGAGAATGAGGTGGCTAGATGGAGACACTGAAGCAGTTGGTGTGAGCTTAAGTGGACTCCAGGGGATGGTGGAGGACAGGAAGGCCTGGAGGAATGTTGTCCATGGGGTCTCGATGGGTCGATGTTGCTAGTGACTTCACGACTAGCAACAACAACAACAAAATGCTATGTTATTTCAATAGGATGTGGGTGTGTAAAGGCAGTCCTAGAAATTTCCATCTGAGAATTGTTATGTCCAAGCTAAGCACTACGGTCCCACACAGAGGTGGGGATTCCCAGTCTCATTACAGCCAGAGAGAAGAATCCAATGGGCTCCCCTTGCCCACACTGATCTTCCTGAGCCCCTCAGATTTTGTTGCATTGTGCAGCAGATTTAGTCCTCGAGCATGCAATGAAGCTTGTTCTTTCAGAAGCTGCCAGAGCCCTCTTGCAAGCTCTACTGACCTGCCACAGAAACAAGAATTCTTTCCCCTCCTTTCTGGTTGCTCCCAGGGGTACCAAAAACTTTATTCTGCACATCATGGGCACTGCTTGCAGAAGGGTGCTTCCCAGACACAAGAGAACTGCCTGGGTTGTAGGCATCCCATTGAATCTTGCCCATGAAGTTAGATCCAAGCTTAGTCCTACCTGGGGCAGATGCGCTGAAATCAATGGACTTGGGTTAGTCTCTTACAGCAACAGGGATGCAATTCAGGGAAGTCTTTTCACCTTCCATTGTATCTTAAGAAGCATTTTCAGTGGGACAGGCCTCCGGCCTAGCCGAGTTCCCTTGCTGTGGGTGGGATGGGCAATGGAGCGGCTTGTGGGTGGGTGCAGCTGAGCCATGGCTCTCTAAGGCCTTCCCTCCCTGTCCACCATCATGTTCCCTGTTCTTTTTCCCTGGTCCTCTTTTGAGATTGCTATTGCACCCTCAGAAGAAAACCCTGTGCAGAGCCTTCCTGACCATTGTTTTTCAGATTCTCTCCCACTCCACCCTTGCTGCCAAGTCGTAGTTCTTTCTGTGGTCTCAGAGGACGAATCTGCTCTGTAACTAAGGTGGGACTTAAATTGGTGACTTAGGGCACAAGCTTATGCATTTTTAGACACACTCACAAAAGTTGTGCAGTTCCCAACTTTCCACTGCCAGGATACATGATTTCATTAGGTCAGCTCTTGGTAAAATTAAGTCTGGATCCCCTGCAATGGGATTAAGGACATGTTGCTGAATGAATGCACATTTCATGTGCATGTCGTGAGCGGAGCCAGCTGGAGCCAGTGGTCAGACTAGATGTCCCAGGAGGACCCTTCTGACTCACTCTGTTTCTATGTTTCTGTGTTTCATGACTTGCTTTCTTATCATCTTTGTAGAACTCTCAAACTGTATCATAGGCACTTGGCAGTCTTTTGAAAGCAAATCCACAGCTGAATGTATGCATCCATACCACCCTTTCTTTTATTTGGTTGTCAGGCCCTCTGTTAAAAGTTCTTCTAAAATATGTTTAAAATTTTAAATAGAGCAAGCAGCATGAGATGTCTGTAAACCTGGGACAGATTAATGCAAGGGAGCCCGTGCCTTCCTATGAAACTTGATATGTCAAAGCTAACAGCTTCTTTGCCCCAAAGTAATACAGCCCCAGTCCTGTTGTTTTTCTGCTTTCAACAAGATATTTGGAAAGAATCATCAATATTTCTAGTTGTCAAAAGTCTTCCAAGAACCTCCTCTCCTATCTGCCTCTGTTTTTCTTTCTTTCCTTTTTTTAAATGCTTTCCACAGATTCTTTTCTTCTTCACAGCAAATACAGACTTTTGAAAAGCCAAATATTCAGGACAGAGATAGAAGCCAAACAGGGTATATCATCACAGTGATGGTAAATGAGATGTGAAAAGCTGAGCAGGAAAGACGGTGATTAAAGTGTAAAGAACACCCATTTTATTTCAGGCCTCTGCCAAAGATTTCTTGTGTGATCCTGGACAAGTTGCTTAGGGACATATTTTAGAAAAAGCACAACAGCACAGAAATAATACATATCAAGCCACACTCCTTTGTTTCCTCATCGCTAATGGGGTGACAGCGTAGTCACAAGGGCATAATTTGCTCAAATACAGAGGTATGTTGCTTCTTGGAACGGAAACACATGATCAAGGAAATCAGGTGGTGTAGCATAGGTCAGACTGTACCATTTCAGACAGCTTGGGGGAATTATCTTTGAAAGTCCCCCCATAACATGTACACATACACATAACCCTGCATCCTGAAACTGGCTCTCCTTTCCCTTTATCTGCTTTATATAAGCCTGTCCATTTTGTATATGGCAATGGGTTTATAGCATAAGGGTAAATCCACGCCTTTAAAATTTCAGCAGCAAAATTGTGCAGTAGACAGAATATTTCTTAGAGCCCTGGCTTCAGATTCCTGCTTATCATTCACCATAACCCTACCCCATAAACAGTCTTCTTTGTGAGAATAAGTTGGTTCAGCCCTGTGGATGCAATCCAAGATCTGCATTCCCCAGTGAATTACATTTCCATATAGTGTTTGTGTGAATTATTTACACAAATATAGACAATTAAAATATTTAATTAACCATTAACCAAGGGAGATAATCTATATGTCTTTCACCCACGCCTTGCCCACTCCTGCTGAGGAGCGCTAAGGTGCTCAGCTGCTGGGAGCAAAGCACCTTCATGCTCATCCGCAGGAGAATCCAGGGATAGCCTGTCCAGCTGGCAGCCCGCACTGCTTATCAGCAGAACTGAGCAGAGCATGCTGCCATGAGCTCTTGGGAGCCTGCCAGCCCAACCTGCCCTATTCTGGAGCCTCAGGGAAAGAGTAGGACAAGTCGTGCCCATGTCATTGCTTGGATACAGACTGAGGGGAAATGGGGGGGGGGGCTGTCCAAGCAGCAGGAGGGGCACAGAACAAGACCTCGGGGCCACATGTTGGACCATCCCAATACAGAAGATCTAATAGTGTCATAGGTGTGCCAAAAAAGAAAAGTTTTTGTTAGGTGCCTGCAGCTCAGTAAGGTAGGAGCCTGATGAATCTCCAATGGTAAATCGTTCCACAACTGGGGTGCCAGCGCAAAAACAAAACAGCTCCATGGCAGGCAATCTGTTTCCCTTCAGATGTGTTAAGCAACACCTCCCCTAATCCACAGCCAGCACTCATTCCTGCTTTGACATTCACTCATCCATTTCCACCATGCTCTTCCATGCTAGCTGAAGGCCACCTGCCCCACCTTTTTTGCTTGCTGCCCCATATTCCTGCAACTGCCCCCTGGCATGACCCTGGTACCCTGATCTTTCTCTCTCACTTCATCAAACAGGCAAGGCAAGGCAAAGCAAAGCAAGAGCTGTCTGGAGCCTATGCTTTAGCGTAACTAAGCCGAAAGATGTATAACTAAAGTCGTCCTCCCCTCTTTACCCCCTACCCCACTTGATTTTACTCCCGATTGTCTTCTGGGTATTTTTTCTAGATTATAAGCACCTTGAGGCAGGGGATCTATCCATCCATCTGCATGGATGACATCATTGTCAACAGCAGCAACCAAGCAGCAACTTTTTAAAGATGAATCGTTTAAAAATATCATTTCTAACAAATGATTTTCTGAAATATATTTTTTAAATGCTATATAGATCCCCCATTTGCATTCCAAAATGGTAAAAAGCAGAAAAACCTGCCCCATCTAATTCCTCTGATTGGAGTTCTCCTTGCTTGCCCACTCGTTTTGCCCGACTGGGCTCAGAGAAATTCTTATGCCATTTTCCAATGACAGCCTTGCTCTCCCAGCTCCTCGGATTTGCTGCTTTCCTCCTGAAAGTGCAGTGTCATTTCTCATCGGAGCCGCGTGCAGAGTGGCTACTGCGCGGGCAGCAGGGGCCTTGGAATGAGCAGAGTGGCTGCCTCCGGACACAGGCTGCGGATTTTATGAAAGGATGCTAGTTATCCAGTTCATTAGTATTGTATTTCCACTGCCAGCAAAGGGAAGAGAGATAGCCATGCAATTGATAGCTAATTTACAGGACTCACTGCTACAAGATGTGGAGATAGTGACGACTTTTAAAGTATTTAAAAGTAGATTAGGCCTTTCTTTTCCTTTTCCTTTCCAATCCCTTTTTCCCTTTGTGCTGTGTCTTTTAGATTCTGAGCTTGAGGACAGGACCATGTCTTATTGGCTGACCCCTGCAAGTCACTCTAGGAGCCTCTTTCTCCTCCTCCTCCTCCTCCTCCTCCTCCTCCTCCTCCTCCTCATGGAAATTAAAAAATGATAAGATTTTCTGCCTGCAGTGCTAAAATAACGTGCTCTACACAGACTGATTTGGATGGGCAAGTGGGGAGGGAATGCCACAGGTGTTCCCTGGGATGGCCTTGGCCCATTCCCCTTGCAAACAGCTTGGTCACTTCCCCCACATCGCTGCTACTATATCCAGAAAGAATAAGCATCCTTTCCTTCTTTTTCCTTTTTTTTTTTTTTTTTTTTTTGCCAAGCCCCCATTGTTTTCCCTTTGCATGGGGAATAAACAGGGAAATCCCAGCTGTTTCTAATTCACTCAGCCAGAGAGTGAACATCTCAGCCAAGCTGAATGCCCTGGACAATTTGTGCCTGAGGTGTGCTGACACTCCAAGTCCAGCTGAGCAAAGACCAAAAGAAACTGCAGTAATTCATATACAAGGGGAAAGTAGATGGGATTCTCTGATTCAAAGGTCTCTTCCCCACTGTGTTCCCTTGAGATGCTCCCTTGGCTCCCATTGAATTGTCTCAGAAGATGACTTCAGTGTTGGAGTTGTAGTCTGTGTTGGACTACAACTCCCACCATCCCCCAGCCAGCAGAACAACAGTTTTCAGAAGGCTTCTAAGCACTGAACCTTGCCAGTAAAGGTGGGAAAGGGGGAACCAAAAGAGGCATTGTACTTCTGACAAATATTGCTGAATGTGACATTCACGAATGGCTTACTTTGTCTGCACAACAGTTGCTGTTTGTACCGCTCCTTCCATTCACATCTCAGCCTACCAGAGCTCTTTCAGATCCCTTTTTTAACTCATCACCACAGAGCAGATGAGGCAACTGTGCCCTCCCATAGCAGCTTTTCCCCAGAGTGGTGTCCCCAGCTGTTTTTTATTAGAACTTCTATCACTGCTGACTATTAGCTACACTGGCTGGGACTGATGGGACCTGCACTGCAAATCACTGCACTGGAGATGCCATATTGGGAAAGGTTGTGTAGTGCAGTATGATGCTGTAAGCCTGAAAGTCTGGAATCTCACCTTGCTGCCAGGTGGATACAGTTTGCAGGGCCACTAAGGGCAAGGCTTATCAGATTCAAAGCTGGGGGGCGCAATCATAGATATTAGTATCTTAAGAGGGTGAGGACAAGGGAGAATAGCAAATAGATGTGTCCAGCCCAAAGGATTCAGGGGCTAAAGGAGAATGAATTCAGGGGCACACAATACCTGTCCTCAAGTAACTGAAAGGCTGCCATGCAAAAAAGGAGGGGAAAACTTGTTCTCCAATTGCTCTAAAATCAAAGGGTGGAAATTGCAGGTTTCCGCTAAATGTTAGGAAAAATTGCTTAACAGGAAGAGCTGCTTGAGGGTGGAAGAGTCTCTGTCAGGAGGTGGCTGGCTCTCCTTCACTGGGAACGTTTAAGAAGGGACTGGATGGCCATCAGCAAGGGTGCTATGGTTGCCCCCTGCACTGAGCTGGAAGATGAACCAGATGCCTTCCAAAGTATTTTCCAATGTTTTGATGCCTTCCCACTCCCTCTCTTGCTCAGTTGTCCAGCCCCATTGCAGCCTGCTGTGCATGATCAGGTTCCAGATATGCCACACAGGATGCGGCTGCAAGGAGAGAGGGAAGAATTAGACTTTTTATTGTTTGCTTTTTTAATCCCATCACTTAGAATTTGATTTCCCCATTCATTTCTTCACTTCCCCTCAGTTCCAGTGAAATCAACCTGCCTTCTTGGGGCCAACTAGTCACAATACAGTCTTATTTTTCCTGTCCTCCTATTTGTGATCAGACGCTTTTTATCAGAGATGGAGAGATCTGTCCATCTCATCTCTCAGTTTTTCATTCTTATATTCAGTTTGCTCCAAACACTGAAATTTTCCAATATTAGATTCATTTCATCTTGAAATTCAAACATTTTTGATTGCCCAAAATTCTGAATGCAATTTTGTGCACATGTGTGAACACACATGCATACGTGCACGCACACACACATCCATGTAGCCTGAAGTGCCTGATCCTGCCTTATCTTGGAAGCTAAGCAGGATCAGGCCTGGGCAGAAGTGGAATGGGTGACTTGAGTGTATGATTCTTTGATTATTGCTGTCAACTGCCTAGAGAGCTTTGGCTATGGGCAGTATAAAAAAATGCTAATGTTGGAAAAATGCTAAAATTTGCCACCCAAAATTGATTCCTGGTGTTTTAATAGGAGATGCATTCACGCAAACAATTAAGGCAGCCCTCCACAATTTGTTGACCTCCAGATGGGTTGAACTGCAACTTCTAGCATGCCCCAGCCAATAAGAAGTTCTGGGGAAGTCACCAGTTTGAGAGAGGCTGTTTGAAAGATTTGGGCTGCTTTCTGACAATAAGATTCATCTTGAGGGTTATTTTGTCTCATCCTGCTGAAATTCATGTCCACCTTGGGGGTCTAGATCCTGCAAGCAGCCAACATTACCAACAGGATCCCCATTTTCATAGTGGCAACTAAGGGAAGTAATATTGGCAGTACACCAAATATCTTCAATTGCAGCACAAGCCCCAGTATTTGCATATCATGGAATTGCTGTACCCAGCAGGACTGAAGGTTATTTTTAGCATTGATTGTCTAGAATTATGGGCTGCACTGCAGCTTTTCCCTCGGAAGTGTGGGCGGGAAGAAAAAACTGACAGTGCAGTTGTACTTGTGTCTTTATTGGTGGGGGGTCTCTTCCAGCAATCTGGACGGCAGCATTTTTAATATCTGATGCCTTAGAGATGACCTTAATGACGATATCACTTTCCCCTTCCTATTTCTGTATTGTAAGCTAAGTCACATCATACTTCATTACTGAATCACAGTGTCAATATAATTGTATGGTACAATTGTAAAATAGTATTTTCTCCACCCAAAGAGGTATAGAAATTGGGCAACTATCCATTTTTAATTACAAGTTGAATAAACATTGTTAACTGGGAGACTGTGGAAGGTTTTTAAAAATGACTGCTTCAGACACAGGCCTGGATTTTTTATCCCATTATATAATAGGCTTCACACAATAGCATTTCCATTAGCTGAGCCACGATCACAGCTCCTTAATTATCTGAACTTCTGATGTTCCCGCAACATGAAGCAAGGGGAAGAGAAAAACTTAAGAACAGGCATGCTGAGTCAAAGGTACATTCTGAGCTCGACATCCACATTGCTGGGAAGACTTTTTGCACAGGGATGAAATGAATGATGTTCACACTGAGATTCCAAGGTGTAGTCAGAACAAGCAGGCCTGGACCTTGGAGCATAGTCCAAGGTCCCACAGACCAAAGGGCCCCAAATGACAATCCAATAGAAACCAGGCCTGCCATCAGTGCCTCTGGGATTAATGTGCCTTACACAGCATCCTGTCTTCCTTATTACTAAAACTGCATATTTATGTATAGTCAGGGGAAACTGACTTGTCTGTACTTAGTTTCAGCTGCTCACTTTATTATTTTTACTTTTTATATATACTATCCTTTTCTTGAAAAAAAATGGTGCTCATTCCCAAGCAATGTGGGTGGATTGAAGCAGCTGAAGCAAACTCCATTATATTTAAGTGTGTTAGAAATGCAAAATTACATATGTTCGGATTATTTCTGTTTTTACTGGAGTTGGCAAACAACTGTGTTTATAAGTTGTTGTTTTTTGGGGTTTTTTTTTTTTTTTTTTTTTTTTTGCTTTAAGCTTATCAGGAACATAGAGATGTTTGTACAACATGGAATGGCCTGGTGTGGTGGGAAACAGCTGTTACTTGTGGGGTTCACAACTACAATAGTGCACATGGCCATCTAAAGCCCTCCACATAGAGAAAGATAAGACTAGGGTCTAAAATCATCAAGATGCACCTCAGCATCCTTAGCATCTCGGGCAAGGAAGAACACTGCCTGAAACCTAGACAGCTACTATTGATTTAAATGGGTGGTATGGACAGTGCTAGGGACCATGGAATCTAGGGCAAGGCCACTGCAAGAAGAGAAGGGCAGCTGCAGTTGGGGACTCCATACAGACTAAAACAGTCAAGAGTCTGCAGTGGTGGAAAGAGTTGTATTTGTTTCACTGGAAATAAAAGATTAAGGGGAGACATGGTAGTTGTCCTCAAATATCTGAAAGGCTGCCTTGGAGAAGATGGAACAGAGTTGGCCTCAGTTGTTCCAGGCAGCATACCTAGAACCAGTGGGGTAAATTGCAGGAAAGCCAATTTTAGCTAAATGTTAGGAGAAACATCTAACCAATGAGAACGGTAGAATAGTCTACTACTATGGCTGGATGGCTATCAAGAAGGGATGCTATTGTTGCCTTGTACATGAAACAGGTACTGGGGAGAATTGGACTGGATGATCTTCAAGATCCCTTCCAAGATTATGACCCTCATGGGAAGGAACAGCAGTCACAGTCACAACTATGAACTTGCCACATCTGACTGCTAAGCTCTGGAGAAGAATGAGAAGGACCTTGGGGACTCAGGTTTTGTTGTCATTCATACTTCCTGTCAAAGACAAAAATGGACAAAAGAGATGAAAATACACTGGGCAAATAACTAGCTACCCAGACGGTGTGTCAACAGGAACAGTGCAGTATCTGGGACCTTAGTCTAAGCCAACCTGTTGGGCTGGATTGCAACTGCCGTAATTCCCAGCCAGCATGACACTGGTCAAAGCTTTCTTAACCAAGGCAACAAACCTATTTAGAGAGCTTTAATCTAAATTCTATTTAAACTAAATTATCAGAATCAAGCAGCAAGGCTCCAGGTTCTCTCTTGCCCAATGAGAGCAAGAGGCAATTTGCTTTGTGTACTTCTCCAGAGCTGGCATTAGAAAGCGGCCATGTGTCAAGCAGACTGCGGGTGGGGAATCTTTGACTCTCATCACCTTTGTTCATTGTGCAGTCAGGGAAACAGAACCAGCACCTCAATGACCAAGGAATTGTCAGCACTTCTCTCTTTTTAGTTTCCATAGCAATGAAAAGGCATTTTCACAAATGGCAAATATCACTTCCCTGCAAAATGTCAGGCTTCTTCTTTCAAAAAAAAAAAAAAAAAGGTGGGGGAGGGGGAAAAGGTGAGAAGCCACCTGGGGAAGATTCCTGCAAATGCATACATCTTTTCATGCAGAGGAATTTCTCTGCCGGTAGCTTCTGAAAAAAAAAACAGCCCTGCCAGGCTAGTGGAGGAGACTCAAGACTGGAATGCCTACAGCCTGCATACTTGGAGTTCACATGTCAACTCCTGCAAAATGGGTACAAACATTCGGGCTAATACTCAGCCCCACTGGAACATTGCTGTATCTGACTCCAGCTTATGTATTGTACCCATTGATGAATAAGATCCATTGATATTGGATTCTAATGACAGATACTACCTATTTCATAATGAATTTCTACCACAGTGGACAGAAGGTAGATTGGAATCTGCTGATAGATCTGCAGATGATTTTGAAGAGCAGCAAAGATCTGACCTTGATTCCAATAAGCAGCAACTAAAAACTTTCCCCTTCTGAATGATGTTGCTAAGAAAGAACCCTTGGGCGGAAGCCAGGAGCAGGACTCGATTGTTGTCTGGAAATACCTGAGAGCTTGGTTCTGGTCCTGATCATAAGCTGAGCATTCTTAGTGCATGGCCACTTTATGAGCCACCGACATCTCTGGGTTCCAGCAAAAAAAAATAAATTCCACAAGTCTGAAGTCTGGCCATGCCTTATTTTAAATGTTCTGTTATTAGAATTATTGAAATTAATTATGGATTTGAATTGTAGAGTTTTGACTTGAAATAAGGTCATGGTTTCTTTCAGCGCAACGGCCAGACTCAGTTTAGAAGAAGCTGTTGAGGTTTCCTTCCAATGGTGTGCAAGGCTGAAAGCAAAAGGGGTGGAGCAACACAAAAGATACCAGGGTTAGCATTCCAGGTTAAATCAACCCTAGGAAAGGCATTTCAGCATTTTAGAATGAGAAAACAGTTGCAGAAAAGCTGGGAAACTACCAGATGGTGGTTGGGAGAAAGGGTTGGAGACAGGAGAAGAGGAAATGGTTGTCTAGGGAGCCCCAGAGAAGAGCACTGTGACCCTAGGAAGGTCAGATTTGATTCCTTGCTGCATGAGTCCTAGGCCTAGTTAAGAGGAAGATGAGGAGGAGGAAGGATATGTGGTGATATATATGAGGAAAGGCTGGGGAAAAGAAATTAATCACCCTAAGATGCAGCAATAATCACCTGGTTAAATACCTTAAAAACTTAATTAAACATGTATTTTAAAAACGTTTAGCAAGCTTCCAAGGAAAACATGTAAAATGGCTCAAAGAATCTTAAACAGGGCTGTGTTTGTTTGTTTGTTTGTTTGTTTAATATCCATGCCTCCCAATAGCTGGAGCTTTCTGGGTAGTTTACAACACATTAAAATACAAACAACATTAGAAATATCAGGAAAAGGTTATCATACAATATTTAAAACCAAATTAAAAAGTGTATACAAAGATACAATAGCTCATATGAATTAGACCACCTGTTTAAACAGCTAACTGACCCCAGTAAACTAATTAAATCCATGGAACAGAGGACAGTATTAACCTGGCACAGAAAACATGCTAAAGTTGCCACCAGGGTGGGCCTCAATGGGAAGATTTTTCCATAACTTGGGGGACCACCACTGAAAAGGCCCTTCTCTTTGTTGCCACCAAGTGAACCTCCCTTGGAGGTGGCAATTGGAAGTAGGTCCCAGATCTTGATCATATTATCCGGGTAGATAATGGTCAGGAGATGCTTTCCGTCTGATACTGTGTTGTGCTTTACAGGTCAAATTCAGCACCTTGAATTGGGCTTGGAAGCACAGAGTCAGCCAATGCAAGAGGGCCGGTAGGTTAAAGGGCTTGTGGGGAGAGCCACTCTCAGGAAGGGGAAATGAGAGTTACTCTTCCTGATTACAAAAACAGGAAGGACAAGAGGGTCAGTGGTAGGCACGTGCTTATGGTCCCTGCATCATTTTTTCTCTTTCCTTTTTTCAAGGATCTGGTCATAGGTGATAACAAAGACCCTTCTTGAGACCCTAGGCAGCAACTGCTACTCAGGGTATGCAATACCAGACTTGGGGCTAGTAGAAAGCAGCTTTGGTTTTGCTTGTATTTCAGTGCTTCTATGAATGGCCAAAGGCAGGGGCATGCCAAAATTGCCTGAATGCTACATGTTGGAACAAGAATGAATAAATCTTGACAACTACATTTAGGTTAGCTGTCAATATTCCTTGCCATATCTCTGAGATTGAGGGTGTTCACATTCATACATTCATTTCACTTTTAAACCACCCAATAAGCTCTCTGGAGAGTATACAATACATCAAAAACATAAGATGCAAACAATGAATAAAAATAGTGGATAAAGGAGCCAAGATATAATGAGAAGCAGAGAAAAATCACTACCACTGCTATTCTATCTGTGTCTACTCAGATGTAAGCATTATTTATATCCTACTTCCATGCTGTCCAATAGTCAAAATTCTGTAGCTGGTTCCCAGAAATTCACAAAATATAAAGCATAAACAGAGGCAAACAGAATATCTCCTATGGAAAGTGTATGTAGGATTGCAGCCTACGCTACATAAACCCAAGGTGAAACTAGGTAGGGGACAGAAGAATAAGAGTGTCAAGGTCTTAAAAACTGTTCTAAAAATGCCTGGGGGGATTTTTAAAAAATCCTCTCTGGACATTCTACAGACAAGGTGCCATCACTGAAAAGACCCTGTAGATACCAGCCTCACCTATGTGGGTTGTGGCTCAGTGGTGGAACCCCTGCTTCACATGCACAGGATGCGGCATCTCCTGGTCAGGCTGGAAACGCCCAACTCCTGCCTGAAACCCCTAGAACCACTGATAGAGTCAGTCCTAGAGAGCTGCTGCTAGTGAGATGGATGAACCATGTTCCTCCCTTCACTGGGCAGGGCCACCTGGAGAAGGGCCTCAGGTGACGACCTCAGGGACCAGATTTGACATCCAAGGATGTGGATGCCAATATTTGCCATTTGTTGGACATTTACTTAAACATATACATCTCCTTCTTCGCTTAATACGACATAACACAATTGGAAATGAAAAGTGCATGGACATTTTTTCCTTTCCTTTCCCTTTCATTAACTTGGTACACTTAACTTGAGTTGCCTGGCTGCGGCTCTCCTGCCTTAATAACAAATAACAAGTCTCTGCAAAAGAGTCGCCCAAAACCATGATTTCAGCAGATTAACTGTACTGAAATGGAGGTGGTTGATCGCTCCAAAGCTTTTGCACTTAATTTTCAGAAAAGTGACAGCCTTTCTTTGGACTGGGTTGTACGTTAGATATTTTGATAGTTGAAAGCAGGACAAATAATTCCTGCGGTCTAACTGTGGTGCTCCAGAGGGGCAGAAAGGAGGCTGAGATGGTGCCAGGATTTTGCAGTGTTCCCTGCTCTGTTCTCCCTGGAAGGTCTCCTTTCCCCCTTTTCTGAGGTCATTTTCTGGCCAGGTAGGACAGGAACATGCAAGGGTTGCATTCGGGAACATTTATTTCTTTATTTAAAGTTTTTATACACCATCCCATTACTAACATCTTGGGATGGCTCACAACAAGCTCAGATAAAAAATGGCACAGCATCCAGCAATTCACAATAAAATCACAATTAAAATCAATTAAACATTAAAATAACAGGAGAATACTAGACACCCTCCTAATCTCTTTCAAGGAGGGCTCCCAAAGAAGGACCTAAGCCTCAGATCTCAAGGGGTTGGAGGGCATATAGGGAAGACTAAATACTCAGTGGCACATGGTAGGTCCAAAACTAAAAGCGGAGCCAGAAATTGGTAGCAATCAGATGTCTGGCAAAGGTGTGGTGGGACCAGAGACAAGGAGGGGTCAGCAAGGCACAGAAGAAAACTTTGCCGGAATGGAGGCAGAAGCCAGATCGGGACCACAAAGCAGCCTCCACAAAGATATGTGCTGCTGCAGCAAAGCTAGATGGGGCTGAGCAGCCGTTTATACTGCCTTCTCTGCCTTCCAGGAGGCTTTCTAAAGAGCCCGTGGCTCTAATCCCTGCAAGCACCTGATGGCCTAATATCAGTCCTGCAAGGACTTGCAAGGGGAACCAGGCTGTCTGCACCAAAGGAAGCTGCGCTGCTCTACAGATCCTGCCAGTCATCGAGGATTGGATTGGCACCATCAGCCTTGTGACCACATTTAACATGTGGAGTTTGTATATAGCCTTTGTCACATCTTCCAGCTGAGAGATTTTTTTTCCCCGTCTGGTCTCCTCTGCTGCTTAGGAACAGCCAAGAGGGGGACACTGGGGAGTGGGGGGAGATGACCCTGGGGAAGTGGGGGCTCATTTTGTTTCAGAAGAGAGGGAAGTTTGAAGCATCTTGTGGTTATCAGTTCTTATTCGTTTGGGGCTCAAGTTGGGTGGACAGGGTAGGTCTAATCTGGACAAAAGAGTGGAATGTAGTTAGACAATGTGGTAACATTTGGGAGAACAGTATAGAATGCTTGGTTGCCACAAAGGTAACTCCATTTGGTTTGTTTATCTTTGAGTGCAATCCTCTTTTGTTGCTAGCTTCTTGCAACTTAGGTATCTTATTCTTGGATCAATCAGTATAAACTGTTGCACAAAGTGTTTACTGCAAGTGTGATGCTTGTATTATTATTAACTGACATATTAGCATGCCTCATGCTCATACAAACTTTTGATACATTAAATTTAAATGAATTTAATTCTTGAAATGGCAATGGTATATTATAGCGTATTTCATTTTTGTATAGGTCTGCTTATTCTGCCAACTGTTTTGATCACAATGTAACTGCAGAAAATGCAGTGTATAAATACAGATTGTGATAATGGGAAGACAACAACAAGCAACAAGCCAAATTAGATTCATTTAAATCCATCCAAATCCCACTCCCTTCTCTAAGGGCAACTCCAAACAATTCTCAAGATGTAATCCTACATGCACGTACCTGGGAATAAGTCCCACTAAATTTAGTGGGACTTACTTCACAGCTAGGGATGAAGAAAACTGACAGCATCACTTTCTCCTACATTCTGTCCAGAACATGTACAATTTGAACATGTTGGTGATTTTTAATCAAAACTGAAATTAAATTACATTTTCACCCACCTTCTGTGCAGGTGTACAGCAATTCCTATATGAAGCGACCTGCTGATAGTATGGCTATTCAGAATGAGAAGTTTTTAATTCTAAGGCGTTTCTGTCCCAAATAGGAAGAAATTTCCAAATGTTGGTGCTTTCTTATCACAACCAAATTGCAGTGCAAGGCTGACCCATACCTACCCATACAATTGCACTATCACACTGGTTTCAAAAGGTGCCCAGTTCAGTCTTTCAGCAAGGGGAAGTGGGAAGTCATTCCTTAAAAGCACAATAAGAATAGAACATGGAGAACAACCCCTGAAAGCTCTCTCTCCTTGGGCCCATGCTGAGCGAAACTGCCATGGAGAAGCATTGCTGAAAAGGTGGTTTTTGGTGATTGCAGTGGAATATAAAGGAAATGAACATCTCTAGGGGCAGTTTGCCCCATCTGGTGTTCTCCAGTTGTTTTGGACTTCAGCTCCCATCAGTCCCAGCCAGTACAATCAATTGAAAAGAATGCTTGAGAGTTGTCATCTAAAATACCTGCAGGCCAGAAGGTTGGGGAAGGTGACTCCAAGGTATGTTAGAGTCAAGCTATAACACACTAGCTGAGTTGTGCCCAGAAGGGATCAGAAAAGCAGTGGAATCACAGATGTCTGGATGCATAGAGCCTCTGCATTCTACTCCATGTTCAAGTTTTAGTGCTATGAATTCCTGGGTATGAGCTTTTAGTAATACTGTATTTTTTTGGACATGGTAAGACTGACTATGTTTCTATTTCAGGTAAGTCCAAAGGAAAATGGGGGGGGGGGAGAGAGGGAGAGAGAGAGCGCGCGCGAGCGCTGCTTCTCCATGGGGATTTTCTTAAGCTAGAGCATGAATGTTCATTAATGGGAAATATCAACTAAGTCTCTAGCACAGTCATGCCTTTTTCTTTCCAGCAAAACCATGAACAACTGAAAAAGAGAAATTACAAGGTATGCTTCCCCATTTTGACAATAATTATAGTTAGAACAGCTGCAAAACCACTGAAAGAAAATGAGTCAGGTTCATAATTTGCCAACAGGGCTTGGAAAATCCATATTATCCTTGTGCCATTTTTGAATTTTTCAGAAAGCATAAAAAGGAAAGACAGAGAGCAAAAGAGTTTGGGCTTAGAGAAAGGCAGAATAAGAATTGCTGTATACATAGAACTTTAGGCATTGTGTGTGTGTGTGTGTGTGTGTGTGTGTGTTTAAATCAGTGTATTGGATATATTTGCATTTTATAGTTCTTTTTAGTTTCCCAGTACCCAAAGAGCTAAACACATAGCTCTTTACTATGAGGTATGAGGGACCCTTAAGTATTATGCAAAAAAGTTGCTGTTGATTTAAATCAAGGGTGAGACACAAGTGATCTGCATGCTGCGTGCGCCCCCACATCCCTGGTGTGCCCACCAAACCCCTTATGCCCCCCACTGCTGCTCTACCAAAAAAAAAAAAAAAAAGTTGATTTGTCCCTGTTGAGTTCTCAAGCTAGGTTTGACCTAGTTAGCACTCCATGGCCCCTACAGATCAGTAAATAGGTCAAATTTAGCTTGCAAACAGGCATTTGCTACTGCCACTGGCTCCCTCCAGAAGGACGCAAGACATTCAAAGTGCAGCCCGTATCCACAAAGCTGTCCTCAGTCCTTCCACCTTTTGTGGTTCTTGATTTCAACAGAGTGCAGATCCATGCCTCTGAAAGTGACATTTTGAGGAGAATTTTGAGGTTTTGTCCTGAGGAAACATCCAATGAATGGTGACAAAATGAAAAATAGATTGATAGATTAGCTTTCTTCAAAGATTTCTACCTGTTCTTAATCATAATCATAAAGAAATTTTCCAGTCATTCCTATGGCAATATCCTTACACAAGTGATATTGTCACATCTTGGTAGGCCACAGCCTGTGGGAACAATCTGTACAAAGCTGGCTACCTTTGAAATGGCAGTTAAGGGACAATGCAATCCTAACCGTCTTTGCTCAGATTTGAAGTCATATTAAACTCAATAAGAGTTACTCCCTAAACCAGGGTAGACAACCTGATGCCTTCCAGATGTTTTGCACAACAGCTCCCATGATCTCTGCCCACCGGGCCATGCTGGATGGGGTTTGCAGAAGTTGTAATTCAGAACTTCTGGAGGGCAGCAGTAGGCTGATTCAGGAGTACAGTCTTAGTGTTTCTGCAAAAATAGGTCTTACCAGATTAACCTTGTGGAATTCTACAAGCTTTTGAGGTAGATGGGGGAGAGGGGGAAGCAGTGGGTGTGGTTTACCTGGATTTCAGCAGGACCTTGGACAAGATCCCACATGATATCCTGGTTGAGAAATTGATGAGCTTCAGGATAAATCAATGCACTCTCCAATAGATTAAGGCATGGTTGACCAACTGCAAGCAGAGGGTAACTATCAGTGGGGAGTCATCAAGATGGCAGCCGATAATGAGTCCTCCAGGGCTCAGTTCTGGGACCGATTCTGTTCAACCTTTTTATCAATGACCTGGAGGAGGGGGTAACTAGTCAGCTGACCAGATTTGCAGACGATACCAAAGTATATGAGTGGTGGCCACAACAGGGGTACAAGCTGTGGAAGTGGACAGGGAGCAACAGGATGGCGTTCAGTATTGATAAGTGCAAAGTCATGAACTTGGGAATCAGGAATAAGTGCCATAGATACAGGATAGGGGACAAGTGTCTGGAGAGTGGCACTTGTAAAACAGATCTCAGGGTACTTGCCAACAGCAGGCTAAACATGAGCCAGAAGTGTGATGAAGCAGTTAAGATGGCAATCGCCACCTTCAGATGTATAGCCAGAGGTGTGGCTTCCAGATCAAGAGAAGTGCTGGTGCTGCTCTATAAGACTCTGGTGCACCCACAACTGGGGTACTGTGTCCAAATCTGGGCTCCACATTACAAGATGGACATAGCAAGGTTGGAATCAGTTCAGTGCAGGGTCACAAGTATGACGGCCAGATTGCAGGGGATGCCATATGAGATGACATTGAGGGACTGGGACTTTTCAGCTTGGAGGAAAGGAGATGCCAGGGGAATCTTATAGTGACAAACAGGTTTGTGAAGGGGTGTCACATGGTGAAGAGTCATGGCCTCTTCTCCCTTGCAGAGGGAGAAGGATGGGATCCAATGGGGCAAAGCTAAAGGAACCAGGCTTTAAGTTGGATGCCAGGAAGTACTTCCTGATGGTTAGGACCCCAGGATATGGAATGGGCTCCCACGGGGAGTGGTGAAGGCCCCATCAGTGAGGGTGCTCGAGGCAAATTTGAACACCTGCATGTTGGACATTATATTAGCAGAGTCAGCTTGTGTTGCGGGGTCAAACTAGATGGTCCAGGGGACCCCTTCTGACTTGCTATGTTTCTATATTTCAGTCTTATTATCTATACTGAGACTTCTACTTACATAACCCCGTTCCACTGCACATACCAAACTACTATGGGTGCACAGTACCTATTCATATTAATGGAAACAGCCAGTCTATATGCACCATAATGAATGTGCATCGATTGTCTCCCTCTGTGAGCGAATGAGAAAGCTAAACTGGAACGCAGCACAGCTCCTGCCCCAGAATAAATGGCTGTATGGCACCCTAAGTATTGTAGCCTATGTCTCCTGCTGGTTAAGTAAATTAGGCTAAATTGGAAAGTGGAGTCCTTGATTTGCCTCCAAAGAAATTGGGCAATAAAGTTCTTGTTTTGCCTTCAAAGCACAGAAACACTTGCTTAAGTAAACCTGCTCAAAATTCTTTGCATCTTCCAAGAGCCTCAGTAGCATTTGAGAAGGAAGCCAGACTGAGTTCATGCTGGGCACCCGTAACCAGATCTTGATGGAATAAACTATGGAATATAAACAAACCTGGGAGGGGTATAATGGCTGTGTGGAATAACTCTCCTTTTCTCATTTATTAATTTGTCTGTCTTTCTTTGAAAGAATTGAATTTCCTTCTCAGGAGCAGGTGAGGAACAAGAATGTTAAGCAAACTGATCGGGTTTCATCAGTAGCAGCACAAGACTAAGGGAAGCAGCCATTAAATTAATCCTCATCTTCAGACAACATTGACTCGGAGGCTGCAGGTGATAAAAAGAAAGTGGGCAAAAGGTGACTTTCGAGTAATCTGTTCTTTCCTTTCCTGGAGCTCAGGGCAACCCTGCCACCCTTGTTATGGCAAAGGGCTGACCCGTTTTTCATGCACAATGATTGGCTTCAGACAGCATGGTCCGGAGTTGAGTGTGGGTTGCCATTGAAGCATGGGACATCGCTGAAATCAGGATTATCATGTTGTCTCAACCCAGTTACACTAACAAGCCACAGCTTATTAATTACAAATAACCTATGAAGAGAATCCATGGTTTGTACACCATGGTTTCCTATGTAACCTGGGTTCAGATGACAACCCAGTGACAATCCATGCTTCAATGACAACTTACCTTCCACCTACACAGAAGTTTTGAGTGTGGGTTATCGTGTTATCTGAACTTAGTCAATAAATCATTGAAAATCCACAGTTGGACAATGAGTGTATTAGGATCAAACAAAAGCCCACATAACTATACAAGCTTTTGAGTTCTCCGGGACTCTTCATCAGGCTTTCAGGTGGTACAAAGGCAGGGTATAGGCAAGAAATAGTGGCTAAAAAAGTAAAACTAAATATAATAATAATACAATGCAAGAGAACCAGAGCCAGTTGATAATTTGAATGGGGAAGATACATATTGGTGAAACAACCTGGGAAAGGGCATCTATCAGGAGCAATACAGACATTTGCATGCATTTATGCATTTTTATGTAAACTTTTTAAAAATCTCAGCTTTGGGCCAAAATGAATTTAAAAATAATAAAATGAGAAATGGAGATAAACTGAAATTGCAAGATTTGTCCAACCCAATGCAAAAGTAGTTGCACTGAATTCTTCAAACCTTGCTGTCAATTTACTTGGAAGCAGGATGGGTTGCTGTTGGCTCTTGAAGCAGAATCTGCATGCAAACAGCACCAAGCTGTTTCTGTGTCAATGTTTCTCCATTCTTTACCTGCACACTGCTGTAAATCCTCCCTTGCAATTGTTGGCCACAGATTGGTATTCAAAGACCTGCAGCCACTGATACTGCAGGTATTAACTTCCCATGACCAGTAGCCTTTCTTCCATACATTTGTCTAATCCTCTTTTAAAGCCCTTCAAAATGGCAATGAAGCCTAGTAATATAGGAGAGGATGAAAATAATCTCTCTTACCTAACCTTACCTTACCAATAAATGATATGGTAATGGGCTCAGCATAGATGGCAGGTTGAAAGGGTTAGACCTGCCTTTCCTAATGCAGTGCAGTCCAGAAAGGTAGGATTACAATTTCTAGGACACAGGAATGTGTCTCATGCCAAATCAGATCCATGGTCCCTCTAGCCCTGTACTGTTGATACTAGGTCATTGCATCCATTGAGCATGCTGGCAAGTTACACTGGTTGTCATCTGAAACTGGAGGGCTGGATGAGACAAACAGTCTGCCAATGGCCATGTGCCCTTTCCTCCACCCATCTCTGCAGTAAGGTTCTACTGCTCATGGATTCCAGTGCCCAGTCTTGATTCTGACAAGAGACCAATGCATATTCATAACAATAGCAACAAAGGGAGGCTGTAAAATGAAACAAGAAAAAATTAAAGAATTAGCATTGTAAAATACTTCTAGGGGAAAACAAAATGTGTTGTTCCCTAAGGGGGAAAAACTGGTTTTATTTTTAGCTCTGTGTTAAAGAAAGTGCTACCACAGTCACCTAACACATTGATAAGTTCCTTGGCTGCTAGCATGAGTGTTAAAAGAGAATACACCAATGATATGCAGAAATACTCCTGACTTTTTCAAGGGGAAATGCACAAGTGAGTTGCTTTCAACTGCTGAATCCACATGTAGAGCCAAGAGTACAGTTTTTATCACAAGTATACTTCTACAGCAGGCCTGAATTCAATTTTGGAAAAAATCTCAGGTGTGTGAGGTTTATGTTTGGCCTGGGATGGCCCGGCATGGCAACTCGATCTGATCCAGGTCCAAAGGAAGGAAACCTCCTTTTTACAATCACTTGCAGGTCCCTGATAAAGCTAAAGTCCAGGTCAGCTGGATGCGGGAACTGCAATGCAGAGGCCAAGACGGAGGTCATCTCAAGGCCAAGCACCTCCACTTGGCAGTCCTATTGACTAGTGAACTGCTCAGGTGCCTAACCATGGGGAATCTTGCAATTTACCAGAGACAGCAGACAAGATAGCAAGAAGTTATGACCCAAGCAATAGGGAGAATGACTGGAAGAGATACACTCCACTGGGAAAGGAAGCTGGAGGTCTTTTTCTTTAGCACTGGTTCTAACAGCCAATTTCCCAGGATACAGGCAAGCAGAACACAGACATCTGAGGAGATCATACCAAGGTTTTCCTCCAGTACCGGTGCTAGGGTGCAGGTTTCCTCAAAGGAGGAAGAAAACTTGGCATACTTCACCACTAAGCTGGATCTGCAGCTTAGTGCCAGGCTGTGATAACTAGACTGGATTTTCTGTTTATTTGTCTTGGCTACTAAATTGCTACTTTAAACCACTTATTGCTTTGTGCTCCAAATCTGACCAGCCTTTTTTGCATTCTGTACCTTTCCCTGAATCCATAATAAATATTTTACTACAAACACAAATAATTTGTTTACCGCAAAACAAAAGAGAAATCTTTCGTTCTCACCAAAAAGCAGTGTGTGTGTGCTGGGAGCAGAAGAGGGAAATCTCACAGGGGTGTGTGCCATGTTCTTGCTCATGCTGATTTAACACTCTACTTGCACACAATGCACTACACAAAACCTGCAGCCCAGCTGTGCTTCCTATAGGACACAAGTGCCTGCAAAGGAGCAAAACACAAGAGGTACTAGAGGGATCTTTGGCCAGTTGTTCCCAAGGGAACAAGAGTACCTGGGAACTGCGGCAACTGGGTGTATTTTACTCTAAGCATGTTCTCAGTGGAGCACTCTGAGATCAGACTACCATATCCTTCCCGGGCTCTCTCAGCACTTCCCAACACAGTGCAAGTTCGGATGGAGAGGGAGATGACTATGGTATTCCACCCACGGACCAAAGAAAAATGATTCCCGTGCATTACTGGGAACGAGATGGTAACATTTAGACATCCTCCTCAGCACATCTCTTTCCCAGAGATGTAAGCATGGGTGTGGGCAGGGAAAGCTCTGTACCTCTCATGCACTTGGCACTCCGCCTCTGCCCCCGCTCTTGAGACACCAGCTTTCCCTCTCTACAAGGGCCCCAGTCTCATGGAAGAAGCCACCGTGGCTCTGCGGTTGCTGCCCAGAGTTAAAAAGATGGTTCTGCTGGGGTCAGAGCTGTGTCTCTGGCCACACAGGGGTTTTCCCTCACCATCTTATGCCCTCTGGAATACTGTCTAGGTGACCATAAGGTTGCTTCCCAAGGGTCCTTCCACATATTACAAGGAAATAAAAGGTAGTAATTCCACATGTTGCATGAAACTGGTATGCATGGGGACCTTTTCAGGTTTCATGATGAATCTGAGTAGACCCAGCGGGGATCCTGCCCTCTCCACTGCTCTTTCACACATCATTCATTGATGTGAAACTATAATCAAACTAGGAGTTCTGATTAATTTCCGGGCAAGAGATATCTATAGATCTATAGAGATATCTATATCCTTAGATGTGTCCATGCATTTCCCGAAGTCATGTTTGTTTCATTCTTACATTATATTTGCATGTACACTTTTTAAAATCTTAGGTGCACTTTTCAGAAATCTGAGCCTCTATCAGGCTTGTGTTTCAAGCCTGATAGAGGCTCAGATATGGGCAGACTGAATGACTGGCTGGTTGTAACTCAGGTTAAACTGACCTGTTAGTCTCAGCTTGTCTCACTTTCCCAATTGTCTAGTCTTAAGACTGTTCTCTTCTATTTCTACTTCAGTTAGAGAACATTTTTTAAGCGCACACAAAAATTTGTATGCATTTTCATGCCAATTTCTCCCAATGTACACATTTCAATGCAACATAGCAAATGCATTTTTGCATGTGCCATTTTACATGCATTTTTATAAGAATATTTCATTGGGAAGTGTTCATATACCAAAAGATAATTGCAGTTTGGTTTAAAACCTAGTCCAAATACTGCAAATTAGGAAGTTCATATTGAAATACAAATGGAATGCATTTCTTCCCCCACTGCTAACTGCTCTGCATATTGCTGCAAAAAATATACTGACTGCACCATGTATTTCAGAAAACTATTTCAAGTGAAGGAAAATTAAAGCAAGCATGGAACATCACACAGACATGGTTTTATGTTGAAAAACCTTTCCAAGATTGCAAGCAAAAGGTGCTTGGATTTCTTTGGGAGCTGTTAATAGAAAGTGGGCATAATTGATCGGTGTGCTTTATATTGTTATAAGCTTAGCCCAAAGCTCAAAAAAGGAGCCAACAACAGTATAACACCTTTGCCCATTTTCAAAGTCATCAAACTCCTTACCTAACAGCCGTGGCTCAGAGGGGGAAAGTCAGGACAGCAATTCAGAAGTAGGTATTTCTGCTCTAGGACAAAGTTGTCTAAACAAGCCAACGCAATATAAAAGTGCATGTGGCAGTAAATTCTTAAAGCAAAGCCACTTTCTGCTTCAGTCAAGGCTTATGCAAATAAAACTTTTTGTTTGCCCATAGCTATATTTATAGCACTGATTCAGTGTGATAGAGAAAGAGGGAGAGAATAAAAACAAGTATTTATGCATTACGAATGCATTCCAGAAGTAGTTTGCAAAACAACTGAGGTCCTGCCTGCATTTTTTACTCTCACCTAGCACATTTCATGGGCATGATCTGGTCTTTCTATGTTTCAGGCACTGATACATATATAAAGATACATTACAAACCTTCATCCATTTGTAGGACCTCCACAATGGAAGAACTTATGTAACAGTGTCACAAGGTGAGTTATGGAACAGAGAAGCTAAGCTGTATTTCTTGATATAAATAGCTTTTCCTTTCCCACATCTTGCTCTTGCCTTTTATTCCACCTCAACCTTCTGGGGTCTAGGATGTCCTCTATGTAAGAAAGGAGGATTCCTACATCGTAACTTTCTCTCTGGGGCCAATTTCTAAATGGAAATATTTAGTTTATGTAAAACTAGAGCTCATAGGAATTTAGGTCATCACCTTTCCAGAGCCATGTGTGCACATCCTTGAACTAAATGAGGAAGCCTTGTGGATGGCTTTGAGAAGTTTTCGAGCCCTCCCTTGTCCTCAAGAAATCTTAAAAACAAATCCCATGTTCGCACTGTGCAAAAATGGAAACACACATGTGCATACCTGGCTGGCATGAATTGCACCAGTGGTGGCAACTGCCCTGCATTCTTCCTATAAGGGCACTCTGTGCAGGGCTCAGACAATTGCCATTGCACTGTGTAGTGTCCAGTGATAGTCACATAGATACAGGATTTTCCACTGTCAAGTTTAACTCCAGTAAACAGGGAGGTTTATCCTGTAATGTCAGAGGAGAGGAGATCTTGCTGGGAGCTGGATATTAATTATGGGTTTGCATAAGGTGAAATTAATTCAGATGGATAATGGATGGGGGGAAGAGAATGAGACAGAGCACAGGACAAGCCCAACACATTTTGCAGCCTGATGTGATGGACAAGTTGAAGCTCAGATAGAGAGAGAGTCCATTTTTGTATCTCTAGTATCATTTGTTACACTTACATTGCATATGCATCCTTCAAGCTGCAGTCTGTAAATTTGTTATTGCTATCCTGTTGCTTTGGGACTGAAATTGCCTACAGGGAAGTAACTCTGAAGTATTTTGCACCTTGATAAACTAGAAAAACATTTGAACTAGCTGACTACAAAGTTTTGCAAGCAGGAGTTGCAACTTACTCTCTGGTTAAGAAGGCCTAGCAGCTTCAGTGCTTACATATTTAAGCTCCAGGTGGACAATTGTACTGTTCTGCACTATGGTTCTAATTAAGGGCTTTTTTCAGTGCAATTCTATGCATGTGCCCTGAGCTCTTGGAAATGTATTGCTAGGATTGTTCAGTTCAAAACTGTGCAAGTTTTATCCAATTAGGTTTTTCAGGATCCACACAAGCAGGAAATCTAGAAGTGAACCAGGTCAGAGAGACTTATGTGGGTGTTTAAATGTATCCCTTAAAAACTGAAGCTGTGTTCCTTTTCACAGTCAGACATTTTGATCTCCACTTGAAGAAGTGCAAGCATACAATTATCTCTAAACCTGGCTTTTTCACAATGTAGCAGGCTCTGAGTGAGACAAATAGTTTATCCATCTCAGAATCATAGACACTCACTGGCAGCAGCCCACCAGGACTTCAGGCACGGTTCTTGGCAGTCCAACCTGGAGATGCAATAGACTGAAACTGGGACTTCTGCATGCAGGGTCTGTGGTCCTCAGTGTTTCCTTTAGGCAAAGCAGTGCCCAGGCCAGCCCTTCCTAAGCTACATGCTGGGAGATGAAGTCCAACACACCTAAAGGGTACCAGGCAGGGGAAGGCTGGTAGGCAGAGGAAATAATTTGCAACAAAGAAGGTGCACCATGGAAATGATACTTATCTTGTCCTTTCCATGCTACTTTTCCCCTCCAGCACTACCCAAAGTGGCCTTCCTCAAGCCTCCCACCCCTGCGGGATCCTGTGCCTGTGTTTGCCTCACTAAAAGCATGAAAACTCACATTCTGTATTACAATAAATGATTGTTCTGTAGCATAAACATAGACATGAAATATTATTGCCATAATCAGAGTTTATGGGTATCATAAAGTGAATCACTCTTGTGCTAAGGACTAATTTACTTCTACATTCACTTGTTTAGTCTTGTAATTTCATATATGTGAAAATTACTTTCTTCTCACTGCCTCCACTCCCCCACCACCACCACCATTCTAGAGATAACAACACCCCAATCCATTTTTTACATCTTGCAGGGTGAGAGAGACAGGGAGGGGGCAAGGAGAAGTGGCTAGATTGCTTAAATGATTCTGAGAAGTCGCTCAAGACCTCGTATGAGAGCAATTTTTAAATAAAACCACAGTTGTTTGTTTTCTCAAGCTAAAATTAGCCAGAGCCATCAATACGAACGGGCTTGTATACCTGCAAGAAAATGTGTTGGGCTGCCCACAGTACCCACATGGTGCCAGATAGTACATTAAACTAGTAATTTGGAACAATTTCAACATTTGCCCTCATTTTCTTTTCTAGTGGTCATCAGGTTCTTTTTGCAGCTCATCATAACCGTAGCTTAAGTAATATCAAGTCCCAGTTGCATAACTAAGGTTATTCCCATGTATTTACCAAGAACCATTTCCTCCACATTCACAGTCATGGCACACCTAAATGCCCCTTTCCTTACTCAGGGAAGTTTGGGTCCAGGATCTGTCTTCTGCTGAGTGACTCTGCTCCCAGAGGTTGCCTCTATCCAATTTTCTGGGGGTCTGCAGCACAGCAGTAGCTATTCCCCTCTCTTAAGGGCATGGAGGAGTTGTTATGGGGGCAAGGCAGAGAAGTCCACTTCTGTGAGCCCAGTTGTACACCTCTCGATCTGGATCCAACCCCATAGAATTCAAGTTACACCCATGAGTAGTGGCATGTTTAAGAGCAAGTGGAGAAACACTCAGCTCTTCTAACAGTCCTAGTTTTTATTGACATTGGTTTTAGTTTTCAAACTGTTTTAAGTTTTATATTAGAGCTTTATGCTGCATTTTAGTATATAGACATTTTATTATCTATTTTATTATTGCGCTTGTTATAAATTACTGTGAGAGAGCGTGTGACATTGGGAAGTATAAAAATGCAATTGAAAATCATAAGCAAGAATGGTAGCTCTGAAGTTGCCTTTCATCAGTCCTGTCTATTAAGTTGTTTAGTGCTATTAGCTCCACATGGTGGTGACGCTTCTGGATCTACAGCAGAGGTCTTTCCCATCCCCTGCTAGTTGGTCTGTTTTTCCAGGTGGAAAGACCAGGAACTGAGCCTGGACCTTCTCTATGCAAAGCGTGTCCCATGGGAGCCCTTGGGAGACCTTGGACAATATGTGAGAGCCACCCTGGGGCTCAACCTGCCTGAGGTTGCCCACTGCACATGACCGTCTCCCATTTCCCTTTGTGATCCACCTGCCAGTATCCCATGGGAACTCCAGAATGTCGAGAGCAGCAGAACAATGGCGGCCAAAAAGGACCCTTTGGGTATCTGCCATCAGCTTTCCTGCCCCACCTTCTCTTGGCAATTGGCAGGAGCAAGGTCTGAGGACCCAGAGTGTGGGGACATGAGCTGCCCCACACTGGGCTTCCAGGCTCAGTGCAGAGAGCCTATCCTGCTCAGCGGAGTAGTCCCACGGCTTAGCAGTGGGGACGTGCCCCCTCCACATGGTGAGCTGCTTGTTAATCAGAGTGGAGAGGGTATTTTCCTGCCTCCCCACTGTGCAGGGCAATGACGGAAGATGCACGCCCATCTCATTGCCCAGCCTCACTCGCTGGACCACTGTGGGTGCTGCAGCAGGCAGAGGCCAGACATTCGGCTGGGCCTTCTCTGAAGAGCCAGCTGCAGGCACCCCCTCCACTAACCACGGCCACCGTGGCACTGCTGGGAGGATGCTCACCCAAATGCAACCCCTTTGCTCTGGTTCAGTTGGCACCACACCAGCCCAGGTGAGAGGGTGGGGTCAAAAAGCTGCTAAGTGTCAAAGATGTATCTTCTGCCACCATCTTGATTGATTGATTGATTGATATTTGACAGCTGATTAACTCTCCATCTTGCAAGGCATGTTTACATTTGGGGGTGGAGGAGTCCTAAAATTCCCAATATTCCCTGATCAACATGACTTTGAAAGATTTAAATCAGTTTCTATTTCTTTCTGAACACAGGGCTTCCCTAGTTGACTGTTTAGATGTTTTGATGGAAACTGGACCTCTTTTCACAGAACTGAGGCTCAAATACATTGCAAAGAAACTCTAGAGCAGCTTTTTCCAACCTAGTGCCCTCCAGAGGACTTGCATTACACCCAGCCAGCTTGGCCGGTGGCAAGTAGGAGTTTCCCAAGAGTGGCAATGTATCCCCAACCAGCAAAAGGAGCAACTGGGGTACCCAGTATCTGATGCTGAATATGAATTATCTCCAGGCAACTGGATTAGCTATTTTAGCTTTCCTGTCTCTATAGAGGCAACTGTAATCTGCACTCTGTTAAGCCTTAGAAAGGTATGAGTACTTATCAGGCCATTCTGGCAGATGTCACGTATTTGTTTCTATTTATTTTATATAATCCTGCATACCTAGACAGCCCACTAAGTATGTGGAAACTACTACTTTATTTCTGAGTGGCCCAATGCTTTCAAACTGATAGATAAACAATTATCAGAGGTCATGGTTCAATTAAAATTAAGTATTTTCTCAACTGAAATTAACAGAGCTTAAAGGCCCAATCCTATGCAGGTTTAGACAGGAAAAAAGTGTATAACTCCCAGCAAGCCCCACCCAGAAAAAGGCCTACAACTCCCAGCATGCACCAGTTTTCTACCTAAAGTTGAATGGGGTTGTTTCAGCTGTGGGGTGCTGTATAAATTTATTAAATAAATAATACATATTTTGAACTGGATTCTCAAAACCCAAGGTTTTTTGTTTTGTTGTGTTCCTGCCTTTTTCAGAAATTTTCATCACAGCTAAATTTCTTCAGTTATGACCAGGCTTTAAAGAAAAAAATCTTTTACCAGCAACATGTCTGCACTTTTTACACATGCTTTACAAGGCAAATTTGGCATACTCTAATGTGGGATTATTGAAGGCAGGTGCACACTTTAATATATATGGGCATAGGGACCCCCTTCCAGACAATAAAACACTGGCATGACTAAATGTGGAATATCTGTCAGATTTTATGTGCAAACCTAAAAACCACAACCCTTTCTTATGCAGTACAAGGAAGTGTGAGAGAGTCAGAACAGTAATCCTGCATTATACTTGTACTATATTAAATGTGTCCATTTTAGCATTTTTTCCTTCAGTATTTTCAATGCGTCATTTTGATTTGAAAGGGAAAGGTTAACACACTGCAACACTGCTATTACTAGCGAGGGATGGTCATTTATGACGCAGGTCATAACGAAGCAGCATTTGCTAACACAATTTCACTGGATTCCCTTTGATGAGAAATGAATCATCTTAAAGTATAAACAGCCTGGTGGAGAATTATTTCTGTTCATTAGTGCTAGCTCTTGACTGGAAAGGTGAGAAAATATCACCCCAAATAATGAAGCAATAAATGTCTATGTCACAAATGGAAATGTACAAACACATGAGCCAAATGATCCAATTGCTAAGAATTTACCAGGGGATGCTAAACATTAGGCTTGGATTTTGTGTGCTTAATGTATTGAGCACAGTTTCATTCCCTGCCATAGAATTAACTACAATTCTTTTATCTTTTGTCTCTGGAATGTCTCCCTTTCCTTATTGTAGGCATCTTTCCCTGCCCATTTCTTTGATTTTGACAATACACCACAGTAGTGATGAACATCTGGACCTCCAGATGTTGTTGGACTACAACCCCATCAGCCAGCTTAGCCAGTGATGAGAGAAGTGGGGAGTTGCAGACCAACACCTGGAGGCCCACACAGTCCCCAAACCTGCCTTAGACATACATCACATGGCCCTCTCTCTTCTGAAAAATATTGCTAGGCTCAGAGAGCAGCACAAAGACCCTGGCTGAAGTGGCAACCGAGAAAAGCTATCTTTTAGTTCAGCAGCATCCTTCCCACAGTGGCCTACCAGATGCTTCTTGAAAGTCTACCTACAGGACATGAAGGCAATAGTCATGTTCTGCTGCTGCCCACCAACAACTGACACTGATGAACATGATGCTTCTGATACTGGAGATAATATATAACTCTCATGCCTCATAGCCATTGATAGCCTTTTCTCCATGAATAATCTAATCCCTTTCCAAATTACCTAATTTGGTGGCCATCACACCATCTTGTGGCAGTGAATACCACAAATGTCTTATGTGCTCTGTAAGAAGTGTTCTTTTTTAATCTTCTGCCTGTCAGTTTTGTTATATAACCCCACTGGAAAAATGTGTCTGGTGGGCATGTCGTGAGCGGAGTGACATGCACATGGTGGGCATGTCGTGAGCGGAGCTGGTTGATGCCGGAGGTCAGACTAGATGGCCCGGGAGACCCATTCTGACTCGCTCTGTATCTGTGTTTCTATGTGTCTCTTTAACTAGTTTCCCCACCCCAGGCATAACCTTACATCCGTCTATTAAGGTAAAATGCCTGTTTACAGTAATGTACCCCAAGAGTAATGTACGTTACATCACACCCTAATCCCTCTAAGACAGCCCTATGCACACATTCAGTGAACATGTAGGAGACAGTGGAGAAATGCCCGCTGGCTGCATCACCACCATGGCAGAACCACAGACCACACCTCTAGTGCGTGCACATTTGGTGGTAGTGGGAAGGGAAGGGAAGGGAAGGGAAGGGAAGGGAAGGGAAGGGAAGGGAAGGTGTCAGCACAAGATGAAAAGGACAGCCAGTATTCTTCATACATGGAAATTTAATGGATTTCATCCAAATATACTCTATTTATGCCTCCTTAGAGATTTCCTCTCCTCTTTCCCTAACAGTGAGAATGCATGTACATCTCCTTCTGTATTTCTATGGTCATAGGTATACTGGGGACCCTGAAAAATACAAAGTCCTTCCAAACACACTCTGTATCATGATGAAGCGTAATTTGCTAAATCTGGACGTCATCATCATCATAACCAGTTCAGAGCATTATCTCCTTTGACATGCATTATATTCCCACACGGAGAGAATTTTATAGTACCAGGATGAAGTATCTGACCCAATGATACTTCAGATACTGGGGGTATGTAAAAATGACCTCTGAGGATTAGATTAATATGGGGGAAGAAATTTCAGGTGAGTGTGTCTCCCCTTTAAAGATAAGGTAGATAAGGAAACTTCTTTATCTTTTTCTTTCTTTCTTTTTTCCTTTTTCTTTTTGAAATTTAGAGGAGAATTGTTTTGGCCCATATGTACACCTGTGAACAACACAGCACATTTCCATGGAATATAATGTCAATTTACATGAAAATAGCACATAAATGTATATGAAAATACAATATACCTCATAGAGGTCCCCCCCTGGATAGGTACAAGAGTTTTGAAGTTACAATGAATGGATAATAATTCAATAATTTGAGTGTGAATATTTGTTTTCTGGTCAGTTGACACCAACAGATATACTCCTGCTCTGTGCCTCCCAAAAGTGCTGTGATTGGAAGATAAAAAAGAGATCTCTGCTAAAGTTATTGCATATTGGAAGCTGCAGCTGACAAGCATAAAAAGTACACCCTCCGCTTTTTCCTCCATGCTTTGCCCAGGGATTGTTTTCCTTGTGTGGAAAGCTTGCAGGGGAAATGTAACCATTCTGAGTCCTCAAAATCTCTAAGATGGACTCAGCACTTCAGGAGCAGCCCAACGTGCTTCAAGCTGCTTCACTGGAAGCCTGCTTCAGCTGAGACAGAACAGGCTGCCTTGGCTCTGGACATCCGTCCCCTCTGATGTCCAGTTAAAAAGGATGTGGACCCCAATCTCCAATCTTTGCCTCAGACACTGGGGACCACTGTCAGTACACGATACTATACAGCACACAATCCAATGTCCTCTGAACTGAGAGGCCCATGTGAGTCCAATGCCCAGAGTGGGCCAGGGCAGCAGTGACCTCCACCACCTCCATACATTATGCCATGTATTTTATCTAGGCTGATGATTCCAGGTTTTCCAGAGCAGAATTCAGTCCTTGTGCTGAATGTAGTACAATTCCCTTAGGATAGCCCATCTCTGCTGCTGGTTCTTGCCAGAGACAGGATGTTAGAAACTGATTTCGTCATTCAGACTCGTTTTAGATGTGGGAAGGAAATGGCAGATGTTAGGGATAGGAGGATATCTATGAAGTTCACCTTTTAATGCAGATTTGTGTAATTCACAGTTTCCCAAATGAAAACATTAACCAGTAGTTGCAATTTTCTGAATGCAGTTCAGCAGTCAACACATGCATGCAAAAATGCCTACATCAATTAAGTGCACACAAAATACACATATTAGTTAAAATAGTATACAAAAATTATGCTTCTGAACATTTGATGGCATGTTGCTGAATGCATCCATGGAATTATTTCTGGTTGTCACTGATGTTTTAGTTGTTTATGAGGTGTACTGAATATTTTTTTCTAATTGTTCCAAATTTTGTACGGTTTAATTAGGTTGCAACTCACCCTCAGTCCTTTTTGAGAAAAGCATGCAAGAAATATAAACAATAACATTTTTAAAAAATAGACAAAGCTAAATACAAAAAATGCAAACATTTAATGTTGATTTTTTAATGTACAGTTTTTAAAAAATACAAACTTATGTGAAAATGTGTCTCCCAGTTGAAAAAAATGAAGGAATAGTTGAATCCAAAATTAACAGATTACCTTTCCCCAGAAGAAGGCCAACTCAGAAGCTATTGCTTTCATTCTATAATTTTTTCTTGAGGATATTCTTATTAAAATTCAGTGTGTCTTCTAAATTCTCTTACCCAAACATGAGGCTTTAATCTTGGAGGTGGCCTGCTGACATTTGATGTTATGGGTCCTTAAACAAGTTGTTCTGTGTTAACCTGTGTATTTGTTTCTTTAAGTGGCTACTCTTGATCTCAAAAATCTTCCTCCTTCTAAAGTAGGTGTGGAGCTATTTATAAATCAAAGGCTAGTTCTGAAGTTTTCATAAGGTGGTTTATATTGCATATTTGAAATCTGGAGGTGTTTCAGGAATGCATCATAAAACCACCTTCCATAAACTGTCTCTC
Organism: Varanus komodoensis; assembly: GCF_004798865.1. Classification (NCBI taxonomy): domain Eukaryota; kingdom Metazoa; phylum Chordata; class Lepidosauria; order Squamata; family Varanidae; genus Varanus; species Varanus komodoensis. The sequence continues at coordinate 48,118,687 of NW_025335941.1, forward strand.
AGGAAACAGTCATGATAACAGAGGCTGTCAAATCTCACTTTAAACAAGCTCCCTCGAACCCCTGATTTACTAAATTTCTGGAATTTTTTTTTATCCAAGCTGAAAAGCTATCCAGTGTTTTGAAGTCTTATCAGCTACATTTTCAGAAGCATTAACCTTACGCCTAACTTCGCAACGATTTACGTGCCGCATATCTTTCGCACGATGATGACGCTCTTCTGCTGAATCTTATGATACAGTACCTGGTACATAGCAATAGAACTGTTGGAGGGTTTTCTCCCCTCCCTTTTAGCACTTTACTTCAAACAGCTTGTAAAATGTTCAGTCATCTGATCACAGTGCAATACTTTTTATTCACTCTATTTGACTGAAACAGAAAATGTTTGCAAATTGTGGTATGCTGTATAAGATATATACAAGATATAGATAATTTCTGCAGAACAAGGCACAGCAGTATTTACTTAAATTAGAAAAGGAGAGCCTGTGTCTTCTTAGGTACAAGCTCTTCTCCAGGTAAGGGTCCAGGAGGGAAAGTGCATGTTGTCACAAGCCTGATCTCCAGTCAGGCTACATAATAAACTTACAGCCTCCTTGCTCTAAAGCAACTCCCAATGATGGAACACATGCACAGAGAAACAGCATTATGTAATAGTGCTTGCATTTAACTGCATTGTAACTGGGTGACCAGTTACACATCCCCAGAAATGAGAAATCACGTCATCAAAAGAGAGAACTAAAAGGACACAAATTGGTAGCACATTTGCTCCTGTAAATTTATATGGATTGATGAAAATTTAGGAATAATAACTCTAAGTATTATCATAACTCTAAGTACATATCATGAACCAGAAAAACTAACCAGGTAACCCATGTTACGTTCAGGAGTTAAGTGCTGGTGGGTGATTCCAAGACTCCAGCCCTGCTCGCCCTCCTTATGATTTGTTGACTGTCAATCAGATTTGGCATAGACAGCCTATCAAGAGAGGACTTTGTGAAATAAATGATGGCCACCTTGCCAAACTACAGGACTGTCTTTTGTAAGGTAGGGCACATGACCACATGCCTAGAGGTCAAGAAGTAAGAATTGCCTTGTTCATTAAACCAGGAATTGATCTAGGCCAGCAATCTATCACCACCCAGACTGACCAGCCAGAAGAGGCTGAGGAACTCACAGGCGGAGTTTTTTATGTTTTATTGCTTTGTTGCAAGTCCAACTTGTTATATTGGACAATATAACTGATAGCAATATCCTATGCCTTTAAGGTAGAGTTTGCATAGATCACCAGGCAGTCTATAGCATCAAGAAACACTTAATGAGCTCCATGTAGCTCACGGCCATAACCAACCATGTCCAACTGCAAACCCATCTTCTGTGAGAAATCTGTTTTCAACCAACTGACCAGTCCTCCATCCTGTGTCTGTATCATGGTCCTCTTCAGGTACTTTTGTAAACCACCTGGAGAGCTTTGGCTATTGGGCAGCATCCTATCCTTTACCAAAATTTTATTTCACACCATTTGCAACTGGTATGTATCATCTTGGAGGAGCAGAAGACAGCTGAAATCCCAGCTAAATTCATCAGGGCCACTAAAATCATCCCAGAGGCAACAAGAAGCCATGGTAGGATAGGGCTGCCCTTCAGTCTCCCACGGAAGTCAGAACAGCTCCTAATCCTTTTTCCAAGCTTGCTGGTCCTAGTGTGGTCTTTCAGATACCTTTCCTTAATGGACTTTCTGTCCCTTTCCCCTGAAGAATGACTGCTTCACAGCTTCTGGGTGTCAGAAGTCAGAGAAGCCCAAATAAATGGAAGAAACAGAAGGAAGATGTGCAACAGTCCACCAACCATATGATGGTTCCTCCCATTAGATAAGAGCCAGCTTTAGGCCTGGTTTCTGTATTGAAACATCATTCAGAAATAGTGAAGATAGGAGAAACGTTCAATTCTTTAAAGTTTGCATGATCTGTCTAGATCAATACAAGTCTTGGTATCTATTTTACATCAAGCTACTGAAGAGAGCAGAAACCAAAGTGTTTAGTGCTGAATTTGTTTTGAAATTGCACTTTTGTTAGGCTACTCTTGTTTGTTTGGGGGTAGAGGGGTGGGCATGCAATGAAATCCATTCACTGATTTTTAAAAAATCCTATTAAAGTAAGTAGGATCCTTTCATACTTACTAGATTGTAGGCTCTTTAAACCTTTTTCTTTTCTATTTTTCTTTTCTTTATTTCTCTTTTGTGAACTAATCAGTGTTAGACTGTGGATCATTTGCAAATGGATTAATTGGTGGATCAAGTAGAGAAGGATTTCATCCATTCCTCTTGCAGCCCCCACATGCCTTCAAATTCTGCCCCAGATTTTGGGAGTGGATTTTTGGAGCCATGAGGGCTGCTGGGGAGAAAAAATGTAGAAGAAATTCTGCCAACCACTTCTACATCTGATCCTTGCCCTTCATGGCTTATTAATTTCATCAGAGAAAGAATGTCCATCTGAGTCCAAAAGGCTGCAAATGCTTCTCAGAGGAAAGGAACAGTTCCAGTTTCTTCAAAAGAAGCGTCTCCTGGACCCAGGCAATGTTAACAACCATAAGGTAGTAGTTAACATTCTCTTCTTGGGCGAGGTGATGGGGATATTGATGATTAGCCAGGTGCAGATACTCTTGGATGAAACTGATTGTCTAGATCAGGGATAGGAAGGTTCAGGCCCAGGGACCAAAACTGATCTTGGGCTTCTCAAGATAGCCATGCCCTCTTCCCAAACACCTACCATTTTGTTATTTCTCAGCTTCCAGTTTATCCCATTCTAATAGGTTAAAATGCTTCTCCTAAGGCATAGTTACTGGTAGTAGAAACTTCAAGTACAATATGCTTGTATAGTTTGGTATTTCAGCTTAGTTTCTCCAAAATTAAATTCAACCATTAGGTTGAAAGAGTTTCCTTAACCCTGGTCTAGAGCCTTTTCAGTCAGATTCCAGACTAGGTATGAGGACAGAAATTGCCTTGGTCCCTCTCTGGGAAGACCATCATCAAAAGAAGAACAAGGTGAGTGTGACCTTTTTGACTCTCCTCAGTCTCTCTGCAGCTTTCAGTAGCACTGGTGATCCTTCTGGAAATGATGTTTAGCTTGCTATGGGAAGCATCACTTGGCAGTGGTGCTGTTTCTGCTTGGATGGCCATTTCCAGAGGTTTGTGCTGAGAGAGTACAGTGCCATCCCATTGCAGTTGTGTTTTGGAGGCCAGGAGATTTCTGTTCTTTCTCCTGCCTTGCTTAATAGCCACATGGAATCAAAACACTGGGGAAGGTTCTTTGGAGATATGGCTTGAGATTATTCTTAATATCCACGTAGGTATTTATATATGGAAGGAGGCAATATTCTCAGGTAAGCTGTCTCCAAAGCATTTAGGGCTTTAAAGGTTAATGCCAACACTTTGAACTGGGCCCAGAGACAGACTGGAATCCACTGCAAATATAAACCAAATCTGCACAGGAAAACTGAGCAATCCAGACAGCTAAGTCCACTCTGCTGTTCATAATAAAAACATAAAGACTCAGTCATCTTAAGCTGTTTCATTACATTTCTAATACTGCAGCCCTGTTCAGAAGTGGGCCCCACTGAGTTCCATAGTCAGAGACTACACTCAGCAAATAGGATCAATTTGTCAGAAATGTTGCTTCTGACACTAAATGTGATATATAGCCCTTGTGACTAGCAGCTACTGATAGGTTTTTCTGTGAATCTGTCTTGTCCCTTTGAATTCATACAGTGCTGCCATGTACCTGGAGCTTTCCAAAGTAACAAAAGAAGAAAAGAGCTCTGCCCCAAGGAATTTACAACCAATATTTTGACAGTGAATGAGATAGCAAAAGGAGAGGGGAGGGGAGATGCAAGGCTAAGAATCAACAAACGTAAAGGAGAAATTAGAGCAACAAGCAAAAACAAAGGATGCATGTAAAAAAGGGAAGTTTGAACTGGGAAGGGCAACAAAAACAGAAACAAAAGGAAATTAAGTGAGAATAGCTGAAGTTTCAAGTAGTTCAATTATGTTTTGGTTGGGGACAAAATGAATGAAGGGACTATGCCAGAAGGATCTATGGGGGTGAAATCCATTGCAAAAAGAAATATAAAGGACCAAAGAGAAGAAATGCCCTGCAGGGCCAAAACAGACATTACTTTAAATCTGTGCCAAACAACTGTGTTGAGTATTCACCTTTACTCAAGAGTAGATGCAAGGGGTCCATTCCTGATCTTTCCTAAAAATAAGCTTTACAAGCTAGTGAACTGAAACAGGGGTCCTGTGGCTTCTAGAAATAAAAAATTAAGTTAAAATATTTTTAAAATTCTGCTTTGGTTCTGAGTTGTTTCAGGACAGAGTTCTGTATATAAGGAGCAACAAGGAAGGTGGCTGGGATTTTTAAGAGAAATTGATAGGAGTTAACAGAGAAGGACTGGAACAACTTATTGATAATATGAATTAAACCTGTGCCTTACTGCAATAATGGACTGGATGAGAACAAGCAAACTGAAGCTTAATCCTGACAAGACTGAGATGGTTTTGTGTTTTGTTTTGTTTTGTTTTTTTGGTGGGTGGTTTATCTAAATGGATGGAGGAATGAGACCTGTTCTAGATGGGGTTGCACTCAAGGAGCAGGTTTGTAGCTTGGGGGTTCTCCTTGATCCATCTGTCAGCTGAGGCTCAGGTAACCTCAATGGCTTGGAGTGCCCTCTGCCAGTTTCTGCCCAACTAAGTCAATATCTGGACAGGGATAGCCTGGTTTCAGTAATCTATGCTGTGGTAATCTCTAAATTAGATTATTGCAATGCACTCTACAGGAGGCTGTCCTTGAAAAAGATGCATCTTATGCAGAATGCAGGAGCCAGATTAATAATGGAACATGTAGGACTGACCATAGAAGTTCTGGCCCACTTGCTCTGGCTGCCTGTATGTTTCGGAAACCAACTCAAGGTACTGAGTTGGACACATAAAGCTTTTATCAGCGTAGGGCCACAATACCATATAGAACACCTCTCCCAACCACAATCTGTCTAGCCATTATGCTCAACATCCATGGCCTCCCTCCAGTTCCAACTGCATTGGAGGCTTAGAGGGTGAAAACAAGATGGAGGGCCTTCCCTGTGGTTTTCCCCCATCTATGGAATGATCTCCCCATGGAAGCCTGCCTGGTCTTGGTGCTTTTCAGCACCAAGTTAAGATGGCCCTTTATGGCAAACCTTTTAAGGATGTACTTTTAAAGATGTTCATTATGTTGGTTGTACTTTTTCTGTTTATTGTTTGTTTGTTCAATTATGTTGTAAGCCATCCTGAGATGCTGTCAAGGACGGGGTAGAAATGCTGTAAATAAATGAGTAAAATTAATAAATACTTAGATAGCCAAGGGCTTGAGATGTATTTTTACAATATTCACACACACACACACACACCTGTTCTTAATATTTTTGTCTTAAGCATTTGCATTTTGTAAGATTTCATGGCATTCTATTTCATTGTACTGGTTTCATGAACTGATGTAAATCACCCAAAGAGTTCCAGGTATTGGGCAATATAGAAATGAAACCATCATCATCCTCTACCTAAAGCACACTTAGAGTCTCATCAGTTTGTCCCATATTATATGCATGCTAACTCTGCAGCTTGTTCTTGGAATCCCTACCTAGTCTCTTTTTACCCTTTAAATTCCATAAAGCTTGCCAGAGATTAAAAAACTTGCACCTATAATGGGAACATGATATCCACAGACTGTTACGTGGAGCTTTTTCATGCATGGACCTATTCTTGATGTGAGAAATTTTGAAGTGCAGACATTCACTGTCCCCATACCCATGTCCCTGAGGAGTCTCCAATAATCCAAGCTTTGTGTGGATCCATATCAACAAACCAGTTCTAGCAGTTTTCCTCTCCAGCAGCAGTGGGTGGTTTGTATAGCTAACAGGTCTTAATGGCCCATTCAAGGCCAAATCATAACCAACCTATTTTGCACTGCAATAGGAAACAACATACTGCTGCTGTATCCAGCCACTGGGAGAACAGCAGCTAAGCTCAAAGGCAAGAGGAAATTCCATGGCAGAATGAGAGGTGGCAGATGATGTCCACATCCCTGCTAGTAACAGTGCTGGTATGGCATTCTTGTGAGCCCTGGTTCCACTTTGCCACTGACAATCACCTGCCAATATCTGTTAAAGATGCAGGGACAGAGGCCAGTAAAACCATTGGAAGCCTAATTGGAGAGGATATATTTATTCTGGGGTAGGTCAGCTCCTCCACCTTGTTTAAAAGCTCCCAGATCTTTGATAATGTATCACTAAAACTGTAAGAATTAACTGTGGAAAGATTTCTAGATTGTAAACAATGAGATTATGATCTCCAACCTGAAGGAAAACATAAGAATTTTCAGCCAAGACACACATCCATTTCTTCCCTCTGTCTTGTTTTTCCTTTTTACTTCCTGACATGCCTAACCACCCAGAATGACTGCTCTCTCCTTTGGCAGGGGAGGGGGGCTGATTTTATTTCTTCTGCAATCTGCTTTCACTTCCTGTATCCTTCATTTAAATTACAATGATGAATGTGTGTTATGGCAAATGCAAACATCTGCATGCATGATGATTTCACAACAACAAAAAATTAGGAACCATATCCCAATCTATTGCAAGCCACTGTCATTAAAAAGAACTAAATTATTTCAAACAGCTGAGCACTTGTCCATCAGGTTTTTTTTTTTTTTTTACTCCCAGTGAACTCCTTAACAAACAGACACTTCTCAAAGTCAAACCTAAAATTCAGAAAGTGCATTCTAGTGAAGAACCAGTGGTAAGTTCCATGTCTCTTGGTCACTCCAAACAACCTAGCTTTCAGTATCACAGTAGGGTTAGGTAAAGAAGTTGCCCCAATCTGTCAATATGTTTTTGGGCACAGAAGCCAGAGGAAATGCACACAGAACTCCTCACCAATTAGGTGGTTTTGCACATCATAACAAGCCATGGTGTTTTCCTGTGCAGGGTGGTCTGCTGTGTCACCCAAGACCTGGCATAGTATTTCAACTAGGGATGAAATGGGATGAAAACTTGCAGGACCTGTTCTTCTAGCATTTGTAGACATCCTCTTATCATAGAATTGAGCTGAGAAGAAACCTGCAAATGCTCATGGAAAGAAAGCTGTGCAACTGCCAAACCTCTTCCATGTTAGGTGCAGCAGGAAGAGGCACAGCTGTCTAACAGGGCTCAATTTCTAGTGAGGAGCCCATGAACACTGGGATAGTTCTCCAGGAACTCAGACTCAGGGTCCTGAGGATGTGGATTTGAGTCTGGGGACCTGAGCCTATGGAATCGGCTGGACTGTCAACTCCCAAAATGGATTCCTCACACATCCTTAATTTCAGCATGGTTCATGTGGTTTTTCAAAACCACAGTGAGAAACAGTAGTCTGTTCTATGGTTTCCACACTTCACCCTGGCTTCCCTGGTCACCCAACCCAACACTGTGACTTCCACAGACCTTGTAAGCAGAAACCGCAGACTCCACTGCAAAGAGCAGCAGCTGCAGCAGCTACTCCAGCCATCCAGCATGGGAACAAATTACAGGTGTAGTGGCTGATGGGGTACGTGCCAACAGTATGTGGACTGAGAAAGGAGGGTGGAAACCATGCTAGCATAGAAACCACTTGATTCTCTGTCAGGCACAATACAAAAACTGCACCATGGAAAACATGATTCCTGTGACATGTGAACCCAGACACAGTGTCTCTATCTATTCCAATTAGGACCCATTACAAAAAGAGAGAAGAGAAGAGAAGAGAAGAGAAGAGAAGAGAAGAGAAGAGAAGAGAAGAGAAGAGGGTAAAAAATCATGATGATAATGAGGATAATGTTTATATTGCCATTATTTTCAGCAATGCCAATTCAACATGTTTCTCTTCTGCATTTTAAATACACTATTTTAAATGACTACCCCATTTTTCTTCTAACCTACCATGACTCACTTTCTTCCATAAATTACTATTCAAAGGAAAGAGGTCTCTAGATGTCTCCAAACACACTAGGTTCTTAATGTTTTGTCTCCCTACGGAATTTTATGATGGCACAGGGAAACATCAGTCATTTGGTATGCAAAGAAGAGAGAGAGAGAGAGAGAGAGAGAGTAGAACAGTCTCAAAGTGTATGTCAAAATACCTAAAATATTTTTGGGGAGGATGAACCTCTATTTTTCAGGGTCCCAGTGCCCTGTTAAATTCTGACAAACAGTGATAAAAAAGGCAATCAAATGATTTTCAGGTCTAAATCCACATTGTTGTGCTTCTTTCTTTAAGTGTTTCTTTGAGAAAGGTGTGAGCATATATGTAACAGCCTTGAAATACTAGAGTTACCATGGTAATTATCTGTGTTTAGAGAGCAGAGGAGAATAAAGTTCCATGTTAAGTGACCACAGCAAAGCACTAGCCTTTTTTGCAAGTCTAAATTATATCATTAGATCCTGTTTCTCCTCCTTTAAACTGTGCTTTGCAAGATTCAGTGTGTGTGTGTGTGTGTGTGTGTGTGTGTGTGTCCATGTGCATACATTTTCACCACCCCTTGAACAGAGGCTGTTAGTTAGAACTGTTGGCCGATAGCGTGGTTCTCAACAAGACACTTTTCCCATATTCCACAGGCGTGACCTTCCCAAGGCTACTCAAGTGACTCTTTCTACTATGGGTCAAATGGCACGAGATATTAAAAACACTGAACAGCTGGCCTTCTCTTTGCAGGTTTTCCTGACAAGTAAGTGTAAGTACCCCAATCTAGATCGGATCGATGCATAAGGAGGGGAAGGTTTAACCTATCCGCGCAGACTGCTTATTTTCTGAACTGTCCCTTCCCTCTGTGGGCTTTTACTGGTGAGGGAGGCAAATTTTGGAAAACAAGCATGTGGTGTGAATGGTTTAAAGGCTTTCAAGAGTTCAAGAAGGGTGTTCAGTCCTCCCCTCCCCGACTTAAAATTTTTGTTTTCCATTTTTAAGTCATTCCCCACATGGTTCAGCTACTGATCATGAATCTGCCCACATTGAGCTTTTTGTGGAAGGGGGAAATTCCCACTGTTTTAAAGTGTTGTTATACCTTTGCAAACCTCACAGTTCCCCCCAAACATTCTTACACCATCTTGGCTTTTCTCCATCGCTCCATTTTGGCTTGGTTTCTACTGGCATTCACCACCTGAGTTTGCTAGTAGAGGGTGATGCCTAGATTCATTCATTCTTAAGAGAAGTTTGAATGGTCAGTCATGCTAGCCAAAATGTTCTAATTCCTTCTACAAAATTTAAGAAAACACTCTCTTCTGGTCTCATCATGAGCTTACTATGCTATGGAGAACAATAAGTAATAAATCAGTCTACTTATGCCCCTAAGTACTGCACAGTAATACATCCAGGTACCAATGGTAGTGGGTTTTCATTTGGAGCCCTTGTAATAAAAAATAGCTGAAATTACATCTACTTTTCCAAGACAGCCTAAGGGATCATGTCTGACACTATTTGGAACCCTGGCAAACAGTTTTCTGCAGCTTTGTTCTTGGATGGAGAAATCTGAAGGGAGAAAAAAACCTGTTTTATATATAAATCAGGATATTAAAATAAGGGGCAAGGATTATTAAATCTCTGTAGCACAGTAAACAAATATGTTTGAAATTATGTTTCTTGGATGATACAAGTGTGATGTTATCATTAAACTTCAAAAAAAGCACAAGCAATGATAATAAAACATTAATTCTTCTTGATCAGTATTACCCACTCGTTCCGTTGTTCTGTGTGGGATTTTAAAGGAAAAATGAACCCTATTGTACAAAGGCTCCCCAAATCCTCAGAACAAAATCCTTGCTTCCCTTCCCTCAGGCAAAGAGGCTGAATTTCCTTCTGGGTTTTCTCTGTTATCACTGGGGAAGAAGGGCATAAGGAATGAGCCTGCATCCCTTCCACCAAGCAGATTGCTCTCAGTGCTCCTATCAAAACTCCTCTTTTCAGGCCCATGGAAAGAATGTCACCAGCTGTTGATTAAACCCTCCTTCTCGCACTCTCTCTCCTGATTCTCTCTGTGGTTTATAAAAAAGCAGAGAGGAACTGGAAGCTGCCTGGCTTTGGATCCACTACTGTTCCAACCTGGAATTTATTCTGGTCATGTCAGCAAAATGTGTGGGGAGTGGGGGCAGGTTCATCAGATAATGACCCACTCTGCCTTATCGCAAAGAAGCTGTTCTCCTTTTCAATGACTGTGCAATGATCTACATAGCTCATAGAATAATTATTAATATTATTTTAAAAGAAACATAACATGTTAGAAAATATTAGATGCTGAACCTTTCAGCCCAAGGGCCAAATCTAACATTAGGTAGTCTTCAAACATGGAGGCTTCAACAGCCTATCTAGCCAGTGGCAGACAACATCCTCCATGAATTTGTCTAGTCCCCTTCTCCCACCATCTAGGCTAGTGGCTCTCACCACATCTTGTGGCCATGGCTAATGTTATGTCCTATGAATAACACCTTCTGTTTCCTCTGCATGAATTTCCAACTAGTTATTTACTTGATAGCTGCATATTCTAGTACAGGCATAAAAATCTCAGGCCCTGGGATGAAATCTGGCTCTCCAAGGGTCCCACTTTGGCCAATCCTCATTTCCCCTATCACCAATTGTTAGGTGATTTCCCAGACTTTGTACAGGGTTTTCCCACACCCACATTTCAAAAGTTCAAAATGCCTCTCCTAAGCTTTAGTTACTGGCACTAAGACTTTAAGCTAAAAGATGCCGGCATTTTGGTCATGTTACTACTGTCTACATTCAGTGCATGGATGTTAAGGATAGAACCAGCCTGCATGGATTTGCTCCAGACTCATGAATTCTTTGGAAGTTTGACACCAAACTTTTGAACAGGACTATAATGATTTTCCAAATTAGGAGCAGCTAGAACTTTAACCCATGTACTCTAGAAACGCTTTTCTGCAGTCTATTTTCCAGTAGCCTGTAAAAAAAATAGATAGGATTTTGCATAGCTAGGTTCCTGACTCCTAGCTGAGCAGATCAGAAGAAGCTTCCCCACCAGATCTAGGAACTCTGGGATACAAGCACCCAAGCTCCCAGAAAGTGAGCCATTAGATCAAGCGAACAGGGAGGGTAAATAGCAGTTCGGTGGGAAAGTCCCTAACTTTTTTGGTTTTTCTTTTTCCCTTAGTTTCCCCTCACCCCTTTGCTTTCTTTCTTGTAACACACTTCCATTTACTAGTAAGACTGTGTTGCTAACCTTCAGGGAAGACAGGAGAAAGCTCTGGTTGTCACAACAGGACCAGGAAGCTAGAATCATAAAGGTAACAGAAAGAATGGACTAAAAAGATTCCCCAGTGGTGATGACTTACAACATCTGTGCTATATTTGTTTTCTTTGTTTTCCAGACAGCATGGCCTATACATGCAACAAGTGTAAGCTTTAGAAGAAGAGGTGAGGGTGCTACAGCAGCAAGTATCCATCCTCAAGGGAATAAAAGAAGATGTAGGGGTTTTAGACAGAGCAGTAGAACTGCAACAGCTAAGAGAAGTTCAGACGCTAGAAGTGCAACAGTCAGCTGAGGCAGATGAGGAGAATCCTGAGGGAAGGGAAAATGAGGAGAAAGCTTCCTGGAAATGAGTGACAGTTAGGTGCAGAAGAACTAGAAGACACTCTGCACTAGTGGAAGCAGTGGAATTTTCAACCTGCTTTCAGTTACTCAAGGATGATTCTGGAGGGCAGCCTGCACAGAAGAACAGCAAGGGAACAGGGATTCCTTCAGAACAAATCGGATTATTCTGATTTCAATTTTTGGTTGAGTAATGTCCCTGATGAACTGTGGGAATGCTGTGGACATAATATATCTTGACTTCAGCAAGATTTTGACAAGTGCCTCATGATATCCTGAATAGCAAACTAGCTAAAAGTGGAACAAGGATTAGGTAGATCCACAGCTGCCTACAGAACTGAACTCAATGAGTGCTCATCAATGGCTTCTTCACAAAGTGGGGAGAAGTAACAAATGAGATACTACAGGGTTCAGTCCTGGGCCCAGTACTCCTTTGGATTATGAAATGCAGGGAACAATTATCAAATTTGCAGATGACACAAAACTGGATGGGAAAGTTAATACCCTGGAATACAAAAGGAAGATTCAAGGTGATCTTGATAGGTTGGAGTGCTGGGCTGAAAAAAACAGAATGAAAGTCAACAGGGACAAATGCCAAGTTCTGCACCCAGGAAAAAGAAATTCATCATTATAAGAAGGGGAATGCTTGGCTCAACAACACCGCAAGTGATCACAAGCTGAATTGATCACAAGCCTATTGATCACAAGCTGAATATAAGTCAATAATGTGATGTGGCGGCAAAGGCTATTATAGACTGCATTAATAGAATTGTCACTTCAAATCACAGGAAGTACTAGTTCTCCTTTATTCGGCAATAGTTAGGCCCCATCTGGGGTACTGTGTCCAGTTCTGGGCACCACAGTTTAAGAAAGGTGCAGACAAACTGGAATGGGTTCAGGGGAGAGAAACAAGGATGATCCAGGGGCTGGAAACAAAGCCCTTTGAGGAAGATTGAAAGAAATGGGCATGTTTAACCTCTAGAAGACAGATGTATAGATGTGATAGTACACAAAAGGCTGTCACAAAGAGGAAGAATAGGATCTCTTCTTGATCATTCCAGGGTGCAAGACATGGAATAACAGGGTTAAGTTATAGGAAGCCAGCTTTCAGCTAGATATCAGGATAAATTTCCTGACTGTTAAAGCAGTACAACCGTGGAACAACCCAATAGGAGGTTGTGGGCTCTCCCACACTAGAGGCATTCAAGATGCAACTGGACAGCCATCTGAGAGGGATGGTTTAGCTATGATTATATAATAGAATCATATGATAGTTGATAGGCATAAGTATAGAAAAGGTAGAGAAAAAATGTCTCAGTTAATGTGGATTACAAGAGGATGGGGAGACATTTTGCAGCATCCAGGAGTGAATGTCCTTCTCAGTTGTAAGAATATGCTACAGTTACGAGAGATACAATGGGAACACACACACACACACACACACACACACACACACACACACTACTTAGGAGAGGAAGAGCCAAGAAAATGGTAAAGAAGATTTAAACTCTTTTGATATCCACAGGGAGATTCACATTAATAGCTTCTGATTTATTCCATAATTGGCCTATACCCAGAGATAGTCCCTTTTCCCTCCTAATTCAGAAATGGCTTCAGGGAAGTCAAAATGAGATTAGTGATATACGATAGGGGAGAATCAGCCATTACTGAGATTTTGTGTTGAAACAGTAAGTAGTTATTAAGCTGGGTGTTGACCTGCCATTGTATACACCAAGTGCACTCAGTCAGTTCTGTGGCATTGCTTCATGTTCCCTGAGGTTCCAAGTAATATTTGCACATTGCATGAAGCTTCTCTAATCCTAATGTAGAGCTGATTAAATTATAGTCAGGAAGGGACTATACCATTCAATAGCTTGGCAGTGTTACCATCAAAGTCTCTGTTCCCATGTAAAGCTGACAGTTTAGTCTTTCCTTAACTTGTTAATTTTACATATGCAAAAAACCTTTGTGCAAATAGGGTAGCGGTATGAGGTCTGTACCGCTTCACTTTTGTTCTTCAATGGAATTACCTCTTGATTGCCTTTATGCAAGAAGCAAAGGTAAAATACACAAAGAGGAAATTAATTAAGAGGAGTAGTAGAAATGTATGCCTTAAGTAGATTGTATTTTATTGTACACAGAATTTAATTAATTTTATTTAAATTTGTGTTTAGGCTGCCTTGTAAGGCAAATGCCTGCAAAATCCAAGTTGCTACTGTATCATATATTCTTTAGTCAGTTGTAACTTTCAGCAACCTTTCTCAGCAGAAAAGTACTGTGTGGAGTACCATGGGGCAGCATATTCAAAATTATATTCAACTGTACAGGGAAGGAATGTATAAAATTACAGGGTTAGATCCAGTGGTGGCCCTCCATTCATAGAAGGAGGTTTTCCAGGAATGCAAAGGCACTCAGGCCAGGGAAGACTCCTGTGAACATGAGAAAGACCATTTTTGTATTGTCCCTCCCCACCGCAAACCCTGGCTTCTACTTCTTCTGCTGTTCTACACTCAAGATTTTTAGGTGGCTGGGGGGGGTGGGGTCTGAATGAAAATTGCCACCCTGTCTTACATTCACAAGAATTTCCACTGGATCAAAGGCACTCCCATGCACAGAAGGGCACCTTAAGATACAACTGTAAGGCCTATTCTTTGCATGGTTCCTGATTAAATAATATACTGTAAGAGGACCCATTTCTGTAGAGGAGATGCATGTCTGTGTTGCTTCCCAGCTGCTCCAGCCCCCAGAGATATTTTTATTAAATGAAAATAAACCACAATTACTCCTTTTCCCTCTGTGTATTTTCACACTGCCTCCCTGTTTCCGAGAGAAAATAGGGAGATGGACATATCACTCAACCAGTGGGGATAAAGTGAACAATGACATGTCTGTTGCTAGGGAGCTGAGGACAGTGGCGATCAAAGACTAGAAACACCCACTTCCATAGGCACTCTTTCCAAGGGACTCTATGGTGTTTTAATGCCAACAATGGCAAAATGGTGATCCTAGGTCCACAGAACCTGTGGTGAAGCATGGAAACCTTAGAACAGATCATCAAGTCATTTCAGAAAACTTATCATACCACACAGGAACTCTGGAACTAGGTCTAACAATACAACAGACCCAACATGGTAAAATTTCACCATGGTTCCTTGTATCACACAAACTCAACTATTGGTTCTCAGCCTAACCTACCCACAAGGTTGTTGTAAAGATAAAAATAGAGAAGAGGGCTATATAGGATGCTTCCATTTCCTTGAAAAAGCAAAGAGGGCAAGATATAATTGTAATTATAAGAACAAATAAGTATGATAAAATTGTCTAGGAATTGTTTCAGGGATTCATTTTAATTGGTGGGGGCAAGTTTTATTATATTTTCTTTGCTGTCTTGGGAACATTTTTCAGACTGTAAAATAGGATAAAAATTGGAGGGGAATGAATAAAACTGGGTAGAAATCACTATTTGTTTTGTTATTCACGATTCAGCCCCTTCTCGTTTCTAATGACTCTGTGTAAGAATGAGTCAGCTAAAACACAAAGAGCCACACTCTCCTGTGTAATAATAATAATAATAATAATAATAATAATAATAATAATAAAACATTTCCCATGACACACAGAAAGCAGTGCTGAACTGAGCAGTTTATTTTACCACTTGAATGAAATATGCCATCCTTTCTGAGGTGGTTCACCTGAATAAAAACCTGGGTTGGCCTTAGTCACTGCCATGGTCTAGGCATTGCTCAGAGAGACACATGCGCCTACTTAGAAAAAGTGAGGTGCAACATTAAAGTAAGATGCAGCATTCAGAAGGGAAGCCATCTGGATTGCACAACTGAACCAAAACTCAATCTTGCTACTACCACCTCTCAATTCGCTTTATACTAAAAAAGGATAACATTCTTTAAAATGCTTTCTCTGCTCCTCCAAAGGAAAATCCGTCAGAAAATTGACTGTGCCAAGCTCAACAGAACCTGCTAATGCCAGAGTGGTTTATAAGCTTGGCTATGGTGAAATCCATCTTTTGCATATCTAGCCCCAGCCTGTTTTACGAGATGCAATGATCCACCAGTGCCCACTTCATGCATTTTTGTTCTTTTTTATGTTTGCATTCATTTCGCAACAGCAAAGCCTGGTTTACCACCAAGAGTAACCTGGAAAGAACTGTAGTTAAGTGCAATTCCAAGGGCAGTGAACCAGAATCATACACCTGGTTTTCTACACCCACATTTTACATATATCAATAGTGCTTAAACCATTTTAGAAACAATCCCAATGAGGAAAAAAATTGAAAATGACAGAAGGAGCTCACGTGGTCACATAAAATGCACAGCAATCAACTGAAAATCACAACAGACACATATAAGAAGTGAAAGCAGGAGAGGTCACAAATGAGGCACACTGCAGATCGCCCAGAATTGCAGCGATAGCTTCAGGAAAGCTAACAGAGAGAATGAGCTGAGGTTGGTGAGGGATGATAAGGCTCCTTCACTCAAAGGAAAAGGAGGACAAAAATAACAGTAGATCCACTGCACAGAGAAGAAAGCAGCTTACTAGCAGGTGACAAAGGGAAAAGAGGCAGAGCTGCTCAATTCCAATTTTGACTCAGTCTTCTTACCAGAAAAGATCTGTGTCCCTTCTGGCATATGGCATAAATAAGCTGAAGTAGTGTAGCTTAAGGTTTTCAGGGAATAGCATAAGGGTGCTGTCCTATATAGCTGCCCATCACTGTTGAACACAAGCAGAGGCCTGCACAGGTGAGGATTGTGTTCACAATCCCCTCAAAATATTTAGATGGCTAACCCCTGAAAGAACCCCTCAACACCCTAAGATGGTTGTCCATCTTCGGGGGGCTCTGAAGGTAGAGTCCGCACTGCAACCTCAAAGCTTTTCTGAGGGCTCCTGTGCCTGGTCAGGCTGCCTCTACCAACCATCAGTTTGGGCTCTAAATGTATTACAAGTCCACAGGTCCAGATGAATTGCAGGTGCTAGCAAGCAGATTCTCAGAACCTTTGTCCATCATTTTTGAGAAATCAGGGGAATGTGAAAAATACTGGGGTATGAAAGGGGGACAAATTTTGTCAATATCTTCAAAAGCAGCAAAAAGGAAGACCCAGGGAATGCACCAGTCAAACAGCAATAGCTAGGAAGATTCTAGAACAAACAAGAAAGTGTGCAAATTATTAAAACAATGACAAATTGTTATTCATGACTTGAGGAAGAGGTACAGGAATGCTTATCAGATTTGCAGATGACACAAAATTCAATGGAGTAGCTAATACCTTAGAAGGCAGAAGCAAAATTTGAAATGAAGTTGATAAAATAGAAAACTGGGCAGAAAAAAAATTGGAATGAAGTCTGAGACAATTACCAAGTTTCCATTTAGAGACAGAAATTAAATGCAGAGATATAAAATGTGAATGCTAGGCTGGAAAATCCTACTTGGGAAAAAGATCTTGGAGTTGTATACATTGCACACTGAATATAAGTCAGTCACATGATAAGGCTGCACAAATAGCAAAACCCATTAAGTTGCATCAGTTGAAATATTGTTTCTAAATCATGGAAAGTAACAGTTCCACTCTACAGTGTGCTGGTCAGACTTCACCTCAAATGCTGTCCAAGTTCACACACAAAACAATAAGCCATGGTGATTTTACCAGAGAATAGTTTGTAGTATTTTATGAACTATGTTGTGGACTTACTGCACAATACATTTGGTTTCTGTGGATCCACAGAGAGATTTCCTGTTGTATAGTTTCCGCATCTCAGATGGTTCATTCAGTCATTTGAACATGGCTCCATTGGGTCCTATTGAAAAAGCAGCAATTGCAGGAGCCACTCTAGCCATCTAGCGTCTGTGTGCAGACCAATGAGGAAGAGGAAGGTGAGATAGGCACCCTGGGATTGAATTCCGGTCATGGAGGCTGATGGGATATTTGCCACCAGTGGGAGGAATACAGCAGGAGGTTGGAAACCATGCCTGCATGGAAACAATGTGATCATCTGAAATTCTCTCTCAGGTAATAAACCATGTCATGAGAAAACCATACAGTGTGGTTAGCATTGTGTGTGAATGCAATCACTGTATGGACAACACACCTGAACATTTAAACTGGAACAAGTTCAAAGAAAGGCAGCAAATAAAATCAGGATACTGGTAATTGATTTCAGTGAGGAAAGATGGAACTGAGTATGTTTAGCCCTGGTAAGAGAAGACTGAATGAAAGCACTTTTCGGGTACCTAAGAGAATTGTCACACAAAAGAAGGCAGCAACCTGTTCTTTTATCATCCAAAACTATAGTCATGTAATACCAGGCTTCAGTTTCGGGAAGGCAGATTAACTTTGAACATAAGGAACAACTTCCTAATGGTCTGAGCAGTCAGATAATGAAACCAACTGCCTATGGAGGTGGTGGGCTCTCTTGTCACTGAAAATATTCCAGCAGAGACTGGACAGTTATCTGTAAGGAAAGCTTTAAAATGGATTCCTGCACTGTGCTGGAGATGGGCCCTGAAGGCCTAAATTGTCATGTCCATCTCTGTGATTGTATAATCCCAGGTATGTACAGCTAAAAACATAATATGTGAAGTGGCCCTTATGTCTTCCGAAGAGATGGTTGCTGAAGCATTCACAAGTCTGGAAAGGAGATATATGATATGATTTGACCAGTCAGAGATTCCAAACTTGTTGTGCCCATGTTTCCTCCTCAGAGGGGTGGCTAGCTTCTTCCAGAAAGGCCTCCACTTTGCAAGCCATGCATAATGGTCAATACCTTCATCCAATATTCAGGTAATTTGCCATGGCATGCCTACAAATTTCCCTCCATTGAACAATTAAAAGAAATTACATAGATAGGCTAGTTACTGATGTTGTGTTCCTGGAAATGTCAAGTTTCAGTATGAAATTGCCACAGGCACTGTGTAAACATGCTGCCTTTCTCATGGCTTCTTTCTAGATTCAAGCATATAATAGTGGAAAGGAGCCAATTACCTAAGCATCAATTTTTCAGTAATGCTTACATTAAGTGTCTGTCTACCTGCACTGTAATTACATCTATTATGCCAACAAATACCTACATACAGGTCTTTGGGGACCAGGTGTACCTAATGTGTAGTTGTTTTATCTACTGGGAAAGATACACAGATGTATAAAGGAATTTGACAAGCTTTGAAGTGATTAAACACTTCAGCAAAACCAAATGCACACTTCAGGTTTCTCAGTTCATATCATTGCATTTAGCAATACCATATACTAATATATGAAATACATGAAACAATTGTTTGAGAGACAGTTTCTCACTGTTTACTGGTAATTCCTTAAGAAAACAGCACTTTAATTCTCTAGTGTTCACCCAGGATTTGTCCAGTTGGGTTCATAATAGCTTGTGGATTGTTGACAACTTCAGGAATTTAGATCAGTATTTTCAAGAGCAAGGAGATTTTTAAAATTTTATTTATTCCACATCATATGTTTGGTTTCTGTGGATCCACAGAGAGAAGCAATGTTCTGTTGTGTGGTTTCCACATTTCAGCATAGTTTATTCAGTCATCTCAACATGGCTACCATAGAGTCCAATGGAAAGAGCAGCAATTGTAAGATCCACTCTAGCCATCTAGCCTGTATATGCAGGCCAGTAAGGAACAGGAAAGTGACATAGATACCCTGGGATTTAATCTGATGAGGGGAAATGAACCTTTTCTCTGAAGCCCTTATGACTGAGAGGTTTTATATGTTCTTCATATGCACTGTTCTTGAGCAATCCTACTAATTAAATCTATTCCCCATCTCAGCCATCCCTAACTGTTGTTGGACTACAACTTCCATCATTCCCAACTAGCAGGCCCCAACCTTTTTCCTAGGCTATACGCAACAAAATTCTGTATCATCACTCCTGCTGCCAATATGTCTTCAGGAAAAGAAGCAACTGCTAATTAAGTAAAATGTTGTTAAGGCCAAAAACTGTGATGCATGCTTAGAAACAAAAAGTCATTGTATACCCAGCATTCCCTGCATTGCATTTCAGCTTAATATACCTTAACCACAATCTGTCCCAAACTACTACAATCATTTTCTAATTGCCAGAAATAATTATTTGCTCCCACAAATCCTTGTCAGCATTCTTCTTTTGTTTTCCAAATTTCAAAGGTTGAACTCTGGATCATCTATCTTACCATGTTAAATACTGTCCATTTCTTATTCATATATATATATATATATATATATATATATATATATATATATATAGCTAAACTTATATTCCACTATATTAGCCAAGGACCCTCTAAGCGGATTACAATAACTAAAAATGCAATGCCACTCTTGTATTGCAGCCAGTCCACCACTAATTCTAGTTAAAATAAAGCTTCTGCTTACCATATCTGTCTAATTCCATATCATGTTTGCCATGTTTGCACACAAGACTGATGGGGAAGAAAATGTGGCATTTTATTTAATGAGGAAAGTGGGAATTATTAGTGGCTTACTCCAGCCAAATTCCTGAAAGTTGTGCAATTAATCCAATATGTCATGTAGCCAGAGTATTCACCCCAGCTTGTAAAATTCCTTTAAGTGATATAAAAGTTATGTTTGAGCAAATTGGGGATTTTGTGCCACTTTGATATCAAAGTTTACATCTTAATTAAAAACAGTCAGACTCAGTGCTGGAGGTCTTTCATATGCTGCTGAATAGAATATATGCCAGCCTTCCCGAATAACTTGATATCCTCCGGATGTATTGAACTACAACGCCCAATATGCCCCAGCCAGGTTGGTTGGCTGGGGCATGCTGGGTGTTATAGTTCAACACATCTGGAAAACACCAGGTGGAGGAAGGTGTATATATGCCATATAGATCATGTGGTCTTCATTTACTGAATTTACTTTCTTCTTACCCTGGGCTTGACCCTGTCTTGGAACCTTTCTAACTCATGGCTTTCCAACTCTTGCAACACTTTATGGCTGCTTTTGCACTTGGGCCCACGGTAGTCAAAAGCATAGCTTTTACCTCCAAGTGAAGGTGGATCCCAATATGACTTCACATCACAACAGAGCCACTTCCATAGGATTGTAAACCCTAGAGCAGTGCTCTTCAGGTTGTAGCTGCAGGTGAGGACACTGAATTGTGTTTCCAGCACTGATCAAAGAATACTCCTCAAAATTTCTGTGTCAGCTGCTAGAACTAAAATCTGTATTCTGGAATGGGTCATGTCAGTTCAAGAGTCTCTGTCATTATGTAGATCGAGAATCTCCATATCTCCAGCACCTCCTAGTGGCACCTGATGGCAGATGGTGGTCCATCTAGTGAGCCAATATGGCATGGAAAATTCATGCCCCTTGCCGAGTGCGGAAGTCAAGGGTAGAAAATCTGAGGCCAAACTACATTTCTGAGATGCTCTTTAATGCTGCATTATAGTGGTGAACAAGGCCTAAAGCAAAAGAACAAGCAATACTGAAACAGAACCCAAAATATTTTAGCTAAAAGCTCCTAATGCCAAGAAATAAAGGTTTTTCTATGACAGGTATGTACTGTGCTCTGGTGATCCTGGCCCCACTCACAGAAGATTGTGGGTCCTTTTCATGACATCGTCATCTCCAAGTCCCTTTCCTGTGTTTTCTTGTGTTTTTTTTTTTCCATCTTTTGTTGAAGTAAGGAAAGTCAAATATTAAATGTGGAACAAACCAGAATGAATATCCCATATATTGTAACAGTTGCACTATTCTGCAGTTGCACTGCAATGCTAGTTTGTAGATGGATCATGGAATATACAGAAAAACAGGAAAAGGCAAAGCTCCCCCCCCTCCACCGCCACCCCAGAAAGAACCTTTTCAGTAAAATAGCAGGTTCAATACCTCACGTGTGGAAGCCCTAAGCCTTAGAAGAAATATCTCAGACCGGGAGTGAGTGAGGGGAATAGGCAAAAGCCAGGAAACCCCGGATGACCAGTGGTTGAAGGAAAGAGTGTGGCCAACTGGGACTCCAAGGAGGGCCGGACTGGGACGAGGGTTCCTCACCCTGCCATAAGTAAAGCCCTTGCCACACGGTTTGTTCAGAGGAGGGAGTTGCTTAGACTTTGGCATTTCATTTCTGCTTCTGCTTAGAAGAGGGGAGTTGCTTGGTTTCTTAGAGACAGTGGTCCCTTGTGTATGGCAGGGTCAGGTGATGTTCTTATTTGAAACATTTGTGTTCTCCCCCGCTCCAAGGCTACTTCAGTTCTTTAATTAGCAGTATTCAGAGCTCAGCAGTGTCATGGGCTGTGGATGCAGAGAGATGAAAAACACCTGTCAAGGGTCACACAGTTCACTCTTCCTATTAGGCAGGGTTGTTTGCTCTACTAAATGTTCTAAGTGCCCTCCTTCACTTGTCTTCCTCAAGCCTTTGACTGCAGGTCTTACAAAGCTGTGCTGTTCCATTCCAGTATAATGAGAATTGGGATTCTAAGCTAAATGCTATGACATGTTAAAACACACACACACACACACACACACACACACACACACACACACACAGAGCCCGGGCCAAAGGCCCATCATCATAAATACATCTTCTGTCACTCAGAGTTTGTGGAGATTACAAAATTGGGGTTCTTCAAACAGGTGCAAGCAAATACAGCAACCTGCCACCTGTCTCAAGGCACTCTGTGTACCCAGGTGGAGGTACATCTCTGTCCACCTCAGATGCTTCCATCAGGCTCAACAGGAGTGGGACAAGAACTGCCAGCTGTAATTTCTAAGTGCATTCATATCAGCCAGGCCCATGTGTTATGGGGTCAAGCAAAATATCAAGATTGACAAAGCTGTACAATATATCTGGATCTCAGAACAGTTCCCATATTCTAATTCTAGAAAGCCAAGGAGATGCAATGTTAATGCATTCACCTTGTTCCAGACTTAAGACTATTTTTCAGCTATGGAGAGAAACGGCTGCTTTCATCAGACAAGAGATCTGACCTTCAGTTCGGCAGTCTCCTCTTGACGTCAGTTGTAGAGCACTTGACAGATTGACAGTTTTTTCATTTTACTCCAGTCCTCTCAGTCAACCAGAAAGGCATATAGGGCAACAAAGCAAGCAGAATAATCCCTCTTTCTCTGAATTTTGTAACCTCCCTGTTTCCTATGCCCAGCTGCCCTAAGAGGCTGTTCATGCTTAAAAAGAAATGTTTACATTTACACATTAAGTCAGTTTTGATCCATCTTTTTACAATAACAGAATGCATGTATAACACATATCAATGTTCTAAATGTAAGAAATCAAGGTGAAATTCCTTGTACCTCCCAAAGCAATTTCCATCTTTTAAAAAGTAACTAAAAATTGGGGGCCTGTATGCTTTTTTTTGTACATGTTATATTTGAGCAAAATAAATTCCTCTTCTACATGTTCACACAATTAACACCCATTTTAGTACACTCCTTTCTGCTTATGTGTTTTCTATATTACCGATCAGTGTCATGGATGTGTTGTAATGCATGCCACTGGGGAAAAACAGGGTACCAGTAACACCTTCTGAGAGGCCCTTTCTGTTTTGTTTCCAGGTTTGTGGCTAGGGAATCTGATGGCTAGAAGTATTCTTAGACCTGCTACCAGTTTCTGGTTTGGATTGCTTAGCTGTGGGCCCCTTGATACCCTGTGATACCAACTCCTGGCACCTACCCTAATACCAACAGGGGTGCTATGTCTTCTCCTCTTACCTCTCCACCCTCAAGTGGGTCGCCTGCTTTGCTTTCAAGCTCTCACATGTTTAACAGGTCAAACAGGGGGGAGGGGGGAAGCCCCAAGAAGAAGAGCTGGTTGTATGATGAACACAAGGGTCACACAAGCAATGCTGGGAGCAGCCCATTCAGGCACAAACCACAAACTGGTCTCTCTTGAGCTTGACCTGTGGATGAAGACTCTGCAGGCTGAATCCAGACTTAAGTCAGTCTTAAAGATGTCATAGTGAAATCAGTGGAACTTAAGAACACAAGAAGAGCTTTGCTAGGATGAACTAAAGGCCCAGTGTCACACCAGGTTTTGTTTGTTTGTTTGTTTTTGAGGGCCCTTGGGCAAGACACCCTCAGTGGGTTAACTTTTCTGCCATCATTGTCACAGGCTGCTGCAACAATTGCTCATCTTCTTCCTTATGGTTGCCACCATTTGCTTGCTATTTGCCCAGACTGTGAGTCTGCTCACCAAAATGGCATCCTTCCATCATCCAAAGTGCCTCATATAGAATATGGCCAATATGAACATGATGCTAAGAGAATGCTTTCAACTTAAGGGAGGAGAAGAAAGATGACTATACTAATATCACATTAAGGACACCTTGGTCCTTACAATTGAACCTACAAGCCTATATAGTATAGAAATCCATATCAACCCTCTGATATTCAAGTGGGCACAAATGACACCCAGGCCTGAGTTGAAATAAAGGCATGATCATCAATGTAGAAGAACTGGAGAGCTTGCCCCAGAACTTTAGGCTCAAATAGTTGGTTCACAAATGTTGACCTACCTTGTGTTTTATCTAATGTTGCACATTTGTGTGTGTATGTTTAACTTTAGTGCTGCAGTGAGTCAGCAAAAGGACAGGAAATTTTTGCAGTAGCATCCATCAGTATTTGGTGGAGAGGGTTTTCCCCTCTTATGTTAGTGATTCTTGTGCCAGCCCTCCTACTTGTCTGCTGAATCTGAATAAATTAAACAAACCATAATGCTTACGGTTGTATGTGCAGAGATTAAAACACACGCACACCAAATCTAGTCCAATGGATGTTAACCTTTTTACAAGAAGCTGAAATACACTAGTTTAATCTTAAAGTAGAATCCTATGGATATCTATTCAGGTGTAAGCCCCACTGTGTACAATAAAGCTTACTCGCAGGAAAGTGAGCAAAGATTGTGGTCTCAATTTTTCTGAGGTTTCTGTTTGTCTTTCAGTTTAGCCTGTTAGATTAGAAAAAAAAATATGATGGGAACATTCTATCCTTAAGATAGAGGGTGATGTTGTTTTTACAAAGTTTGCAGCTCTGCAGTGGGATGTTCCTTTCCTTACTTGGGTGAAATGTCATGAGGCAGTGGGTAAAACTTAGCTGGGGGAAAACAGAAAACTGCCACTGTCAGGGCAGATGTAGCCATGCCATGCAAAGATCCATGGTGCTTGGGACCATCACTCTGTGGAAGAGCATCTGTTTGTGGGCAAACGGTCCTAGATTTCACCTTGCTGTTTTTAGTTAGCCATTGAGTTGGGTGAGCATGTGATAGTCAGGCTCACTGAAGCTTGGCAAAATCCTCCTCAAAGCATGGCTCCCCCAAAATGGGCTTCTTTTTATTTTTCAGTTGGAGAGAGGGCACATTTTCATTCAGGTAAATATGTGCATGTGTGCAAGTCTGCATTTCCAGCAGTGCACAGATGCAAATGTTTGGCTTTCTCAATAGGATGTTTGAAATTTGTGAACAGGAACAAAGTTTTATACATCCCTAGCAAGTTAAATGAAAGACCTCTGATCTCTCTAATATCTAAATTTATAGAGTTTTAGATTTTTGATACCTAAATATCTCAAACCAAAAGACAGATAAGAGTGTGAACATATTCAAGTCATGAACAAAATGTTGAAGCACTCATTAGACTGGATTCATAATTAGTCATACTTAAATAGACTCCATAACAACCCAGACTGCTGAAAGGGCATAAGACAAATTCAGTGGCTATTTGTCATGAAGACTATATTTTGGGAAAGATCCAACCATCCCCAGCTGTTAGTACCATTTATATTGTGCTAGTGGAAACCAACACTTGTGCAAAATGTATAGCACTTGTTTGTGCATGTATTTGCTAGTGCAATGTATGCACTAACTAGTCCCAGGAATCCCAATGCACTAGCAAACTCTGTTGAAGTTGCACAGGTGTTGATATCTGTTAGCATAAGATAAATATCACTAGTGTGCAAATTGTGTTACCTCCAGGGTCAGAAAGATCTGTCCCTGAAGACCATTTGCTAGGTATTCAGTGGATAAGTTTATTAACTTGTGTCTTTTCTGCAAATTCCCACAGATATTTAGTTTAGCCACTCTGTTACCAAGAGTGCTGGACTAGGTAAGGCTTTGCTGGGTGGCATCAAGGGTAGGCAATGAAGCAGACAGGTTATAGTGTTATACTAGGGGTTGAGAAATCCCAACTTCTAGTCTCCACTTGACCAAGAAGCTCATTGGGCCCATCACTGACTTTCAGCCTGGTCTACCTCACAGGGATTTGTGGGAATAAAATGGAGAGGAAGGGGATTCCACAAGCCACCTTGGATTCCTTGCAGGAAGAACGACAGGCTATAAATAAAAACAACAAAAACACAAATGCATCACTGAATGGCCAGGCACCTGCAAAAGGCACACATTGCCATGACAAAAGCCCCTTGGAGTCGCTCCTCCTTTTCACCATTGCCACCTGTCCGTTTCCCTGCTTTTCACTGAGACCCAGACCGTGGTGGTGGTGGTAAGGAGGAGCACTCAATGCCACGGCCTACCTGCTCACTGGCTCTGTGGCTGTCAAATAACTGAATGGCACCAATGAAGAAAAAAAGAGGAGGACTGAGAGAAGCAGGTGACAATGGTGGTGCTTTACCCAAGAACCTGGAGTGCGCATGGGTTGTTGGTGCATTTTGTTGTTGGCTCAGGCCAGTGAAAAAGCTCCCCCCCCCCCCCCTTCATCTTCTCCTCTCCTTTTTGACTGAATCTGAGTACTTTAGACAGAGCTGCAAAGTTGCCTAAGGCTCAGGCAAGGTTTTGTCATGTGATCACACTGTCTTATTTACAGAATTATATGAGGTTCAGATAAAGCTGCCCTTCAGCTCTAACCCTCATGAATTCCCACCACTTATGTTTCTTTTTTCACCATTTTCTCACACACATGTGCCCCCCCCACACACACACAGCTAAGTTGGACTAGATGCACAAAGCAAAGCAACTATAGGAAGTGCCCCATCTGGAAACGCCCTCAAACCAAAGCTGAAAGACAGAGCCAGCTTGCTCAAGGGACGCCTACCAGAAAAGGAGGCAGCCATGGGAGCATCCCACCTGCTCCTCCAGTGTGTTACCTTACAGAGGACAGTCCTCCGTTTGTGGGCTGCCCAGTCCAAGTCTGGTTTAAGGAGAAAAGGATGAAGGAGAGCAGCCAGGACCAGGGAGTTGCCCACCCACTCTGAGCATCTGGCAGGCAAACTGACTGGGCACACTTGTCACAGCTACTTGTCGCTGTGGTGCATTTCAATTTAAATAATTATGTCTTAATTTGTATCTTAATTTGCATGTAGCCATACACATTCACACATGCACCTTTTATGCAAATCTGCACCTTCTTTGGCCTCTTTTTTGCTAATGCATTTCATTCTTTATATCAGGGGTCCTCAAACTTTTTGAATAGGGGGCCAGTTGAAAGGCTGTGGTGACCATCACAGGCGAGTGAGGTGGGGATGCCCGGGGACGCGGGGCGCTGAGATGGTGGCTTGCTCGCTCAGAGATCTCCCAGTGAGTCCAAAACCATCTCCGAGCAAGCGAGTCACTACCTTCCCCGCCCATGCTACAAGGCAGCTTCAAGTTCGTGCATACAGGAGGCAGGCAACGGCGGCGGCAGCTTGCTTGCTCAGAGACCATCTCCAAGCAAGCAAGCAAGCCATCACCTCCCCGCCGCGCAGCTGGGGAACAACGGCACAGGCTGGATGGAAGGCCATGGCACCACGGGCCGTAGTTTGAGGACCCATGCTTTATATGCTAATGCATATGATCCTTTATCATTCATTCAAAGACTTTATACTCCTTTTTGCGCCAGGTAAAGACCTTTATATTCAGTCATCATTTCAATAATTAAGGATTTTAGATGTTTTAAGATCTGATCAGAGTTGCCTTTTCTTTTCTTTTCCTTTCCTTTTCTTTTCTTTTCTTTCCTCCTTTTTTAGTTTTATGAAAGTGTTTTATGTTTCTCTATTATCTAGTTTCAATTATTGTAAGCCATCCTGAGCCATTACCAGAAAGGATGGGATAAAAATGTTTTAAATAATTAAAATAATAATTATTTTTGGTGAAACAAAAGTAACTATACCAGCTCTAGCTGATCTCAGAACAAGATCATAGTCCTGTTTCCTCTGTGATATACATTCCTTTAGCCCTGCACTGCTATCCTCCCTTTGGTCACTTCAGCTGAAGTATGGAGCACTTTTCTACAGAGAAAAAATGGAGCTTGGGAGCAGGGAGTGGTATGGAGAACTGCAGGGATAACTGAGAAAGAGGGTTGGTGGGGGGGGAAATTTGGCTCCCTTGCTTCCAGCACCTCCAGGTTTCTAGGGAAAGGAATTGCATCTCAGGGAAGATTTGAATTCTGAGAAGGTGACTAAAACCTTGAAATGGAGACTCCTTGAAAATATGGCAACCTCTACTTTTCAATCAATTAGATTGCTCTTTCCCTGGACCTACCAAAAACCACTGGGATCCCGAAACAGCCAGAAAATGCCTCTGGATCTTCATCAGCAGCACAGCTGACTCACTGATAAAAAAAGTACAGTTGGATGATGGATAAAGCACCTTTCCCATAATCGTGCTTATGATTTTTTTTAAACCTAAAATTATCCACAAAAACCCAAGGCTCTAGTGAGTCCCTTCAAAATCAATGCAGGTCTTACTATTATTATTGAAAGAATTTAGTGACATGATCATGCTTTTACTATGATTGCACTTCTCAAGGTCAGAATTACTTTGATTTGCATCTGTATCTTATACTAGAATCTTAATTGTTGTTAGTACTATGATTATGCTGTTACTTGAGGTTTTATGGTGATACTTGGATATTTTATACACCGAAGGCTGCTTTTAATCTACTTGGAGGCCTAGAAATTTAATAAACTAAACAAAACTAGTTAACGATCCTAGTAAAATGGCTTCTTAAGTAGTCTGAGGCTTAGGTCCTAGTAAAATGTTGACACATTTCCATAAAGGTTATGGAACATTTCTCAACTGTTCTTTGCTGTTATCCTTAATGAGTAAATTAAAGTCAAGCCTGCAAACCTCTAAAATGTAGATTAATTAGCATTCCACATGCAAGTATTTGTCTCCAAAGGGGGGAAAAACCTAAGCAAAGCAAGGTGACTTTGCTCACAGGCAACTCACAGGAATGTGTGTGCATTTGTATTGCAACAGCTATTGCAAGCCTTACAAAAAATTTACAGGGTATGCATTGCTAAATATTGCTCAATGCATTGCTAAATATTGCTAAATATGCATTGAGCAATATTTTCAATTTTCAAATATTTTCAAAACATTTTCTTAATGAAAGTAATTGTAAAGAGCAATGCAGCCTTTGCCTAGTTTAGAACAAAATCTGTTGCCATTCTTTATTCCATTTTAGCAAATGATCCTCCTCAGCTGCGATTGTCAGGCTCAAACAGCATGTCTACTCAGAGGTAAATCCCATCCTGGTTGGAAGAACTGACTCTCACACCAGTGTGTGCATGTATGTATTTGCAATCTGTGCAATTTGATGATGTCTACCCAAAGGCAAATCTCATTGAGTTCACTGGAGTTTATTCCCACACATATGAGTATAGCAAGAGTAAATGGCACACTGGCATAGTGCACTGGTGTCCAGCCATGCTGACTGGGACATGCTGGGACCTGAACACCTCCTTTTATCTCTAAATATGCATAGGATTATACCTTTCAACTGCAAATATAAGCACACTTAGTATGCTAAGTCCCAGTAAACTTGGAAGACCTTGTTGTTGTTGTGTGCCATCAAGTTACCTTTGACTCATGATGACCCTATGAATGAAAGCCCTCCAGAATATCCTATCTATAACAGCCCTGCTCAGCTCTTGTAAATTCAAGCCTGTGACTTCCTTTATGGAGTCAACCCCTGTCTTATTTGGTCTTCTTCTTCTGCCTTTCTTCTGAATAAACTCTCTCAAGCTCGCAACACATACCATTTAAAGCCCTTCATGTAAGGTGTCCATTTATGCATTGTCAGAAAGAGAATAAATGTGTCACTGAAACAGAGGGTAAAAGAGGGAACTGTTTTGCATAAAATTTGCACATGATATTTTGCACAGGTATCTACAAATATTTTATTGTACTTTAAATAAAATGCAGCTACATAGTTGTTACCCATGTGTCTGCTCACTCTGCTTTCCAGATGCTAAGTGTCAATTTTACTGAGATCTCTTCAAAGCGAAGTGAGAACCTCTGCCTAGCCCCATTTTCTTTTCCTGTGAATGCCTCTAGGTTGCGAATGACACTAATGTTCCGAAGAAAATAAGACTGTGGACGGCTGCAAGCTGTAGCTTTCATCTTTAGTGTGTCCATTTTGCGCTGGTACCAAGAAGGCTTTCTCAAATTACCAAATGTGTGCAAAGAACCAAAATGTTGCCTACACTGCTGTAGCATGTGGTGTAGCCTCACCAAAGAGGATATGACTAAATTACCCCACTGAATTCACTGTGACTTACTTCTGCATGGCCGTGCATGGGATTGCTGTGCACATAACATTTGGAAAGGTAGGACAATGTGCTTTCTTGTCCAAGGTACTCCAAGAAGCAAGATTTGCCAAGGTGACTTGTCATTCCCTGCCCCCTTTCAGCAAGTACCGCAAATTCTGCAAATTCTGTTCACAGTGAGGCTGGTCCTTGTTTTATAATGCTTCCAATGAACAGGTGTTAGAACATGCTCCTCCAGTTTGTGCCATTGTATGAGAAATATTATTCTTATATTTAATTAGCAGCTCAGCACTCCTCCACTGACTGCTGAAGCCTGGGACAACAGATGTAGCTCTTTGATGACAATGGGCAAATAATGCTTTCATCCCTCCCCTTCCCCAAACCATTTTATTGAAATGCCATTTGTTGAAACTTTGCCATTTTATTCCTCCCCCGTGTACTTTGAAATTTATCTATTCCCCCATAGGAGGATTGGTATGCAAATCTTCTCTGATTTAATTTGTAGCAAGCATGAATGCAACTATCCTAAAAACCAAGGCTCAATACAGATTGGCATATCCCATCTCCACTACCAGAAAGGGCCTAGTTTCCTCCAGTATCTCACTAAAAAGAATAATGTGGAGGTCTCCATTGTTTGAAAAGTCTTGTAGTTGTTTTGTCCCCTGGTATTTTTCTTCTCACAAACAGCAGCATCTTCTCTGCCAGGGATATTTTTTCCTTTAGTGGATACCTCTAGAACATCAGTGCCCACATGTATGGCACACAGAGATATTGCAAGAAGCAGGTCTTTGCTAAATAGACTCACAAGTGCAATCTAAACATGCAATCTGTTTATCTTATCAAAGGGAAATGAAAGTGGTTTATTGCCAGGGCATAAATTGATCTTTCAGAGAAAACAATGCTGTGTCCAAAAGGGCTCCTCCTTTTAGCAGATGACTCCTCAGTCTAGCAGATGAAAGTTGAACAAGATTCTGTGTCTCAACATTAACACATTACAAACAATTGCAAAACACTTGTTCTTGTTATGTACCATCAAGTTGTCTTTAAGGCAACCCCATGAATAAAAGCACTCAAAAATGACCTGTCCATGACATTCCCCCTCAGCACTTTTAACTCCGTGGCTTCCTTTATGAAGTCAATTCATCTCTTATGTGGTTTTCCTTTTCTTCTTCTGCCTTCAGCTTTCCCTAGCATGTCTTCTCCAGGAAGTCTTCCCTTCTCATGAGGTGTCAGAAGTAAGACAGCCTCAGTTTTGCCATTTTTGCTTCTACAGAAAGCTCTGAATTGATTTGATCTATGACTCACTTGTTTGTCTTTCTGTCAAGTCCAGGGTATTTGCAAAGATCTCCTCCTCCATGCTTCAGACACATCAATTTTCTGTCAGTTTTCTTCTCTGCCAGCCTTCACACCCATACACTGTGATCAGGAATACAATAGTATGAATGATCTTGGGCTTGGTCTCCAGTGAAACATCCTTAATATTATCTTGTCTAGTTCTTTTATTGCTCTCTTTCCAAGACTCTCACTCTTCTTCAGATTTCTTGGCTGCAGTCTCCTTTTGAACTGATAAGTGAGCAAGGTATATGAAATCCTTCACAATTTTGATTTCTTCACTGTTAATGGTAAAGTTCTGCAATTCTTCTCTGGTCATGATTTTGCAAAACACTTAGCAATGTATATATACGGTCAAACTATCAAAGGTGCATTCTCCATTTTCCACCTTGAAGGATCACAGGAAAACAGCAGTTCCCCCTCCCACCCCATATGTGGCAGCTCACCCCAAAGCTCTTTAGAACAATTTTTAAAGGGATAGGGAGAGGTAATTGCTGACTGGCAACTGGGCTACCAATTCCGATACACAACCAAGCAGTAATCAAAGGTAGGTGTCTAAGGCATCAGAAGGGAGGATGGCAAGGCCAAGTCAGACCAGAACCCCAGGCAGGCTAGAATGGCCTGTGAACAAGGGGTTCTTCACCCCTGCCCTAAACCTGCCAAATACAATATAGAGATTTCAGTTAAATGCAGTGTTAACAGGTTTAATGCAGTAATAATTGGAAAACATTAACTTTGCCTGCATTGCACAGGAAATTACATTAAATTGCATGAATGGTCCCATATGGCTATAAAATCAATTAACTTGACCACAAGACTGATTCCATTAATGGAAAGGGGAGAAGTCTTGTTGATTTCCATTTAGAAGGACTGTGTGCTTTTGAGACCACTCTTGAAAGAAAAATGTGGGCCTTCCTCATCAATATCATTTCAACACGAGTTCTCAGTTTCTTACAGTTTTGCCAGAAATGGTATCTGGAGCACTGCCCATGGCAGAAACAGCCAACCAAAGGCATTCAGGGGTCCCGAACAGCTAAACTGCACAGGCCAAGAAAGATGTGCCCCAAATTCCCTTTCCAACAGGGGAGATAACTTAAGAGCACAACTCTTGGAACAGCATCCTGTGCAAAGGATTCTCGGATGTACCTCTCAGTCCACATGCCATCCCAAGCAACCACATGTGTAGCTTATGCAGTCAAGCCTGCCTGGGTGACCAAAAGAAAGTATTTTCCCCATGTTAAAATGATCAGATATGTTTATTTACGGTTTAATATATATGATACTTTTCTGCCATGAGGCACTCAAAATGGAAGCCAAGTTTTTCATGTATTGATAGGTCTCATAATTCTCTGAGAAATGAATTGTCATACAGATCTTAAGAAAATGTTTTAACTGATGGAACTGCAAGAAAATAATACCCATTTTCAAAATTCTGTAACAATATATTTATACAAAGTACATATTTCTGTATGTATTTACAGTTACATGTTATCAAAGTATATAATACCAGCTTGTTTGGATTGCTTTTTTGTGAGAATTTTAAAGAGGTGCCCGCACTAGAATATATGAAGGCTTCTAATGGTCCATAGCATAAGAATAGCAGCAACAAGTTTCCCCATTACCCTCCCCATTATAATGCACTCTCCTTATTTCCAAGGCATCCAAGTGGAACAGTATTAGAAGCAGCCTTAGCTATTTTGACTATGAGAGATAGGTCTTGTTTGGAATAAGCAACCATTTGGAGCTAATCTGTTAGCAAGGCCAGGCAATTGGTGCACCCAAACTTGATGTAAAGGCAAATGAGTGTATTCCGGAAGGAAAGTCTCTAGGCCACATAACCACTGCAGTCATGC
Organism: Varanus komodoensis; assembly: GCF_004798865.1. Classification (NCBI taxonomy): domain Eukaryota; kingdom Metazoa; phylum Chordata; class Lepidosauria; order Squamata; family Varanidae; genus Varanus; species Varanus komodoensis. The sequence continues at coordinate 48,151,967 of NW_025335941.1, forward strand.
CACTTGGGATCTACAGGTAATTTAATTACATACTACATCTATATTATAAGGGAAATATTATGTGTCTTTCAACCCTATTTGCAATTATTGAAGACAGGCCTTGTAATTTTCCATTCCCATCCGGTCTTGAGCAAAGAAATTTAAGTGAATGCATAGAACAGAGCAGGCTTCCCCAACCTGGTGCCTTCCAAATGTGTGGGATTAAGCTCCCAGTATTCTCCAACCAACAAACCATATCCAACATACTTGGAGGGCAGCAAGTGGGGGAAGGATGGAAGAGCGTAACCTATGCAAAAATATACATGGAAATTTGTTTTGTTTTACTGTTGTTATAGGTAAATATGAAAGGCTCTGTAGACTGCTACCCTGTGTTTGACCATCCATTTCCAGGATAATGTCTATAATAATTCCATATCTACAAAAATTCAATAGGTATATACACACCACTATGGGTTATTTTAATAAATTGGTTACAGTTTATTGTATCAACTGCCATAAAGTCATAACAGTTTTCTTGCTTATTTTAGTCCTTTCTTTTAAAAATACAAAAAATAAATTAAATAAGAACATGTTAAGTAATATTAATGATCTGTCTGTGATCAAAAATACCAGCAAATTCCACATTAAGGCTAAGAAATATGATCTTGTTATGATTCTGGTCAGTTCATGACAATTGACCTTAGTTCTGAATGTCCTTAACATGTTTGTGGACTTAGTGCAAATCCAGATGCTTATTGCTACTTGAATCCACCTTTATGCAATATAAAACACCTTTTCACTTCTAGTTGTTGAGCATGCGCTGTGTTCTTTAACTCATTTCTTCATTTAGAACAGAGAGGACAATCATTTCTGGTCCAAACTGAAAAGTAATTTACAATGTATCAGTCCTCTTGAGAACTGTGTAATTATTCCAATTAAATGGTTTGACGATTAAAGACTTATGGTGGGTCTGTACAACTTGTGTTTTCCACCAGAGCAAACACAGGCCCGGACTGTGCTTTGACAGGTGTTGGACAAGTCTCATGCCCCATCTTTTTCCAATTCCAGGAAAAAAGTTGATCAAGCCCAGTGTGAGCCACCATATCCAGTGGGTTAAGTTTGGCTTGGCAGCTTAAGATTTGGCATGGTCCTGTCTTGCAGATATTTTAAGAGGTGCAGCCTATTTGATATCTATTTCAATAGTGGTGCAAAGATTAAAACTAAACAACAGGTAGTAATCAGAAGAGCTACAATAAAATGGAATAACATTTTTAAATATTAACAATGTCCTGATCAACAGTTAACAGTGCAATCCTATACATGTCTACTCAGAGGTAAGTCCCATTGAATTCAGTGGGGCTTACTCCCATTTAAACGGGTACAAAATTGCAATCTAAGTCAGTTTTTATTGTTTGTAGGCAGAACCAATCTGCAATTTGTTGTTTAACATTCCTTAGAATTAAGTTAGCTGCCGTGTACTTATTTGGAAAGGTTTAGCCAGAGTGTAATATTTAGCCATTTATGATACATTTGGTTATAGTATAAGCTGAGAAAAGGTGGATGCTAAATTTTCATTTTAACATGAATGCGCGCATTGTGGTGTTCATAGCATTATTTCAGCTATCTTGCATTTTTCATGCAGAGTTGCCTGATATCACATCTAGTATCTAACCAACTTCAGATAGTATGAATTGACTAGCACAAGCATATTACACTTGATATGAGGCTGCTACTAAAGCACCTGCCCTGTGCTGAGGTTTACAGCTCTCCTGCAATGTAAAGGCCTCCACTGTTGTCATCATCTTTCCTTGGCCTTGCCCCACAGCACTGATTACCACTAGAAATGGCAGGGGAAAGCAGAACAAGAGCAGGAGTTTCATGATCAAGTAGGAGAAAAGTGGTCACAGGGAGTTGCAGCCCCACATGGAATACAGTGTACTGTACTGTCCTAAGACTGGACCTGTGGAATGACCCTACACAGCTTGCTATTTTAAAACATACATCTTTCCAATGTATTGTGTAACCAAGCCAAGAAACACTGGATTCATTTTGAATCTATTGATCATTGTCTCTCTTTACCACATCCACAAATAGTACTTAACTCTCTGTGCCTTTGGCTGAAATCTTACCCTAGATCGGTTGAAGCTTCAGTCCTGAAACTTTTCCCTTGCCTAATAATACTTTCCTGTGGAAACTGAGTGTCTTGAGGTACAATTATATGGTTCCGGGACTGCTTATCAGCACTGCCACTGCTTCTGTAAACTGCCACCATCAGCTCATTCCACAGCAAGTGGCTTTTGGAGCATTGCACAATCAACACCAGAACCATCCCTTCTGTTACTTCTAAACTGGTGACTGCAATGCAAAGGAGCACACATTGCTCGTGTGGAAAGGTGTGTGAGATTCCAGACTAAACAGAACCGCGGCAACCACCATAGCCATCTTGAGCTGCTTGTGCTAGTCCAAAACATCGTACAGTTTCTCTGCACAATAACGTAATGCTGGTATCAGGATAGCCCACAAGTGAAGGAGACTGCAGTTGCCATCAGTGCTTCTGCCTGCTCTGTAATTCTCAGAGGGTTTGTGACACAAGTCTCTTTTCTAACAGCAAGTCCAAAATTATAGCCACAAACAAACAGTGTTTGCACTTACTATGTTATCTAATCCTACTGAGGCATATGAGGCAGCAGAGCCTGCAAGAGATACTTCAGAAACATTGGAAAGATAATTTCAGGAAATAAAGCAAATGTAGTTCTTTCTCCCTCATTGAAATTCTCGATAGAGATTTATTAGTTTCATTTTGCATTACGAAGGGTGTTAATATGTATTATGACAGTTCGCACTCAATGCAATTTTCCCCATAAAAGATGTTACAATAAGAACCTCTATGAAACTTGTGTAATTTCAGAGTAGATAGTCAAGTGCACAGTTAACCAAGTTTGCAAGAGTTGAATCTTGTCCCTCGCCTCTTGCAATAGTTGTGATAACCTTAATTAATTTTTAAAAGTCAATATTAGGATGTTTCTGGCGTTCTGCTTAAATAAAATGAGCATATTTATCATTTAACTTTGGTATTATCTGCAGTAGGTTTTAACAAAGAGAATATATACCAACGCGTCTTTCCTTCCTTTCTTTTTCTTTCACCACTGTGAAGCTTACAAAGATGGAATAAGTAATTTCTCAAAGAGGAAATATTACAGACACAGAATTAAAGTTTTGAAGACCCATTTTTATCTTTAATCCTTGGGGAGGAAAGGGGGGAGTTTAAGCTATGAAACAAGCAGTCAGAAGAGCGAGCACTCATCATCATGAGTTTTGTGCATACCTTTACAATAATATGGGCACAAAAGAAATTCCACCTTTCGTACATTAGAGTCCCTGGATTTCTCTTTGCCTCCATGCACCTTTACGATTGACTTGCATGATTCACAGGTTCATAGTGGCCTTTGCTGTTGAAATGTTTTACAGAGCCTAAAGCTTCCCAACTGCCTATCTGGCCTGTACAGATTTCATTAAAAATAAACTCTATATAATAAATAAATATATAAAATAAATAAAATGTTGCCTTTGGAATTTCTATAAATAAATTTAACTTTTTTGTTGTATTTTTAATCTTTTCTTGTGTTACCTAAGAGGTCTTTGCTTGAAACTCAGCAAGGGGTAAATCCCACTTGAGCATTCAAACTGAAAATAAGTTGTTTGTTTAAGTAAGACCGTGCCCTCCATGCCTTTTATTGTTTTAAATGCAGCGTACACTTGAGCAGGCCACCAGCCAGAATTCCTGATGAGTCAAAGTATGGCAGCTATGCTGATATAGGATGAAGTACAACGGATTAAAAAATTTAAAAGCGTGTCTATTTCCCAGCATGCATCAGGCCTTTGCCCCCCTTCCTTCTTGCTTCAGCTTCTCCCTTTCACCCTCTTTCTTTGCCACGCTCACGCATCCTTCCTTCCTTCCTCTCACATTAAATCAAGCGATGGGCATAGGCTCTCCTCCAGGAAGACAAACCCTTTAAGTGCAGAACTAAATCAGCATGTTCCATCCAACCCTCCATCGTACATCATGCATGCGACAAAGTTTGGCAACAGTGGAGCTGATGTGATGGCACAGCTAATCAATTAAGAACCCACCGCATGAAACCTTTATAGTGGTTACTTTTTTTTCTTTTTTTTCTTTTCTTTTTTTTAAGGGCTCAAGTGAAGGAAATGTCTTTGTCAACTTTGGCTTAAAATATCCTTATATAGTTCAGGGACTTTCTCCGGGTCCACAGGTCTAGGTAAAAAATGTGTGAATTTTTGATGCCGTTTAGTCCTAGTCCCTTCTCTTGGCGTCCCATCTCTATTTAATGCAACATAATATCGTCTTCCTGTGTCCACATGCTTATATAGGTTCGAAGAATATGTGTTATACCAGTTCTCTTCAAATTGTTCTCTGAATACACACTCTTGGGTTAACTTTTCCTGTAGAGAAAGAGAAAAAAAAAACACAGTAAGAAGTTGGAGAAGGGGAGGTTGCTTTCTTTTTATAAAGGACCCATTTCGCAAAGAGCTGCCATTTTGGAATGAGGGAAAACCCTCTCATTCCTCCTGTGCCCCACTGCCTATCTCATATATATCTAGCCAGTAAACAGGTTCTACACACACACAGACACTAAGCGTCTAGTTTAGTGGTTCACGTGTTGGACTCAACCATTAAGCTCCCTGGATGACTCTGAGCCAGTCACCGATTCCCCGCCTAACCTACTTCATGGGGTTGCTATAAGAATACAATGAAGAAGAGGCAGCTGTATAAGCTGCCTTGTTTTCCTTGCAAAAGGAATGGAATTGTATTAATCAATTAATTAAACAAACATTAAAATGAATCACTGTAGATTTCTAAGTCCCCAGCACAAATGAAAAATACCAGGGGTTGTATTGAGTTACTAGCATTGTTCCTGTTTTTAAGAAGTATACAAAAGAGAATATTCACTTTCCTTTTTGCAACTAATCCTTGAATTAAATAAAGAACAGGACTTTGGCTCTTGCTAAATTTCTCCCCCAACCCCAACCCTGCCTCTAACTGCCCAATACTGTTGCATGGTGAAGTTTCTCAGGTTTGTGACAGGCAGAACAGGGCCAGAGTGGCTTTACTCAGACTTTCTTCCTGACCAGGTCCTTCTTCCAGTCTTCCCTTTTTAAACCCTACTTAGAGTACAGCGTCCATAGCCCTGGGCTGCATATCCCAGAATGGGCCAGGGATGCGGAAAGGAATTTGCCATAACTGCACATATGAAAAGGAGAGTCTTCATATGCTATCATGCAACACAGAAGTAGATGAACCTGTCTTTGCCTATGTCAATACAACCCTTTAATGAAATATTTTATAGGACATGTTGAACAGCATCATAAAGACTAACACATCAATGGCAGCATAGAGTTTCAACAGGGGGTATCAATCAGACTCTTTGGTTTGCAACAATCTAACACAAATATCCCTTTGGAATTGAATTAATGCTTATTACCTTAAGCCATAAGTTCCAGGGACTTATGGGGACTTATGGGGGAACCCTAAGTCACAAGTCCCAGCATATGCTACAACTGTAGTCTATCATTAAGAATTTCCTTAAAGTACATATGACAACAGTCCTGTGGATGAAAGTGAAGCAACTTAACAAGGAAACATTCTGTTATTTATTGAGGGCACAATTCCATGCAGTTTAGGCCCACAAAAGACCAACCACTCCCAGCATACTTGAGCCAGCATTGCATAGGATTGTGTCATAAATCTCCATGTTACCTCCTGAGAATGTCATACAGTAAGTATTTTGAGATAAAGGAAAACCTCACTACCAAGAAGCACATAAATTAATGGGATTTGCACATGTCAGAATACTCTGATTCCATTTTGGAGACATTTTTAGGATTATTCCTGGCCCAGATGGAAAGGCACACTTATACACCTGAAGCTTAAATGACAAGAAAACCTATGCTGCACTCAGTAAACTAAGTGTTACTGCATTCTTCCACACATATCTGCTTAAACTACTAGATCCGAATTCAGCAAATAAACACGGGGAGGGGGGGGGATTGAGCTGATTGAGCTGTTTTTTTACCAGTTCTTCTCAACAATACACTGGCAACATCCCCCCCCCCAAAAAAAAGACACAAGAGTAATACATTATTTTTAAATAAATTATTCAATCACAACAGAATCCAATCTGCTGCTACTTCTTAGGGTAGATGGGAGACGGATTGGACTGTGAAAAGGACAGCTCTTGCTCCAATGCATGTTCTTCATTAATTTTCAATGAATGTACACATTAACCATTTGGGTGCTGAGTTGTCCTAACAATCAGTGAGCTGGGCTGCATATGGTACTGGGAAGCTAACTCTATCCATGAATGTCTTGCACACTCGTGTGGCACTACAATACTTGATGGAACACCTCTTCTACCCAGCCACTATGTTCAACCTCTGAGGCCTACCCCTGAATGTCACCTCCAAGGGAAGCTTGGTTTACCAGAAGGAGGAGGAGAGCTTTCTCTGTAGCAGCCCTCAAATAATGGAATGATCTCCACTGAAGCTCACTTGCCATCAAATTTATTAACTTTTTGGTGCCATATTAAGACTATCCTCTTTGACAAAACATTTACTAACTCCAAATAGCACATGGGGGTAACGTCTGGTGATTTTTTAAAAAAAATCATATATTGCATTTTATAGTATTTTATCAACTGTACCTAGAGAGCTTCAGCTATTGCAGTATAGAAATGAAAAAAATAAAAAAATAACAAATAAAATATGCTAACTAAAGGGCAGCCTAATGAATACAGAGATCATGTTCAGAGCAATGCCCGAAGTGGGGTGTCATCCCACTCCTTTTTAGGTAAGCCTGAAACCATCTTCATGGCTTCAGTTATCTTTCTCTGAAAGGTCACAGGGCGATCCCTCCTGGATCAAACCAAGGGTCTACCTGCTCCAGTGTTCTGTTCACAGTGGTACAAGCAGGACATGAGTCCAAAAGCACCCTCCCAACCAGGTTCCCCACCCTCATTTCCAGATTGAGGAAATAAGTGGTTCTTCAGAAAGAGAAGGTTTATACCAGGCTTGCATCTGAGCTTCAGCAGCAGCTCTGACCTGGGCATGGCAAGGGAATGGAAACAGGATCTATTCATCTTCTAGTCCACTGAATATACATGAGATTGAGTTAAGTCCTGAAAGAAGGAGGATGGCATCACACACTGCAGCTCAAGCATTGCGGTTGTGGTTTCATAGTAATTCTTTTTTTCATCACAATGTATGATTCATAAGTAGCTGTAATTGTTTCAGAGTTTAACTGTACTCATTGACTCTTGCCAGCAAGTAGCTTACATGGTAATAAAGATGGAGAATGTATCACAGGCTGAGTCTGATCTAATTTTAAATGAAACCATCCCATTTCTTCCCCATCTACAAACAAAACTTCAGACCCCCTTCTTCACATAGCATATGGTTAAACTATGGAATTCACTAACATAAGATGTAGTGAAGGCCACCAGTTCAGATAGCTTTTAAGGGGGATCAGACAAATCCATGGAGGAGAAGTCATTAGGGAGACCTTTTACAGAGGACTGTCAAAGCCTGCCAGAGACTGCTCTCTATTTTGAGGCCATTCTCAACTTACTGTACACCATTCCAAGAGCCTATGGCTAATTAACGGATGGTATATAAAAGTTTTCATCATTAAACAAACTTGAAGGGGAGTCCATTCCAAATCTAGTTTAAAGATAATGAACCATCAGAAGGAAGAGCTAAGTACTGAAGATGCCCATCAACAGCACCTGGACACCTGATTGAATAAAGAACACAGGTCTTCTGGCCACAATATTCCACATTATGGTGAGATATACTGCACATCTACTTGAATTCTAATCATACTAAGTTTGCATTTTACATATAAATTAGCATATGTATATTCTATGCAAATTGGTGCCGGCTTTTTTGTGATTCATAAGTGATCCGATGGCTATACACTACCTCCACTTTCAAAGGCAGAATACAGTATGCCTATGCATACCAGTTCCCAGAAACAGTTGCAGGAGGGAGCCATGTGGCTAATGAGGCAGGCTAGAAATACAATAAATATAATAAATAAATAAAAGTACTATTGCACTCAAGCCCTCAAGGCTCTTCCCATAGGTATCTGGTTGCCACTGTGGGAAAATAATACTAGACCAGATGGGTCTCAGGTATGATCCAGCACGCCCCTTCTTACATGCTTAAATGGTGAGCACAGCGAGCTTTCGGGGATGATACCTCCTCTGTGAGTTTTCCTAGAAGGCTCCATGTTATTTACCCAGACCACTGATGTCTATTGTGTTTTTAAACTCAGTAAATATGGTGGATTTGATAATGCTGTTCTTACTGTTTTAAGAACTGCATTATAATTTGTTGTGTTTTGATTATTTCAAGCATCAGTGTAAGCTACCCTCTGTATTTTCCTGATAGGCAAGTTATTAGGGCAGCCACTCATACATCATTCAAAACAAAACGAAGAGGGAAATGTAGCACCAAAAAAGGAAGTTGAGACAGAACGCAAATAGTTTTAAGTGCTTGCATATGCTAAAGTATGTACAAACAAATTTAGAACATTATTGGGATTTGAATAAAAATACAGCACTAAGCAGGCACAAAGGTCACCAAGTCACAATCTACCCTACAATGAAGTGGTCACCCTAGTAAGGCAGACTGGACCGGGCAACCTGTGCTGCCCAGGTGTAATGGTTGATGGGCAGCTTCAAGGCCTAGTTCTCCCATCTGATAGCTCTTCATCTTTAGATCAGACTTGTACTGAACAACTCCTTAGAGAGGACTGTCCTCTATAAATGATAGAAACAAACAGATGGATATGTGCCTGGGACCAGAAGGTCTATGAAATATTTACAAATCCTAGGTGAGTAAGCACTTTACTCATGGCCAACCCTACTTCACCCTGCAAACTTAATACAGGAGCAGTACCAGATTCTATAGATTTGCACATTAAGGGAGAACCATTTTACTGAATTCAATGTTAGGTAAGAGCTGAATGTGTTCTAATAGCCTCCCATAGCTTCTAAAGAGAAGAAGGCAGACAGCTTTATAATCAATGTCTTCTTTATATTTTCTGAATAGTCTTTAAATACAGCTCTTGTTGTCTTAACATTTCTTTGAGCAATTTTAAAAATTACTTTGTGTTCTTTCAATTCAAAACCAGATGCCAAGTGGAAGTAGAAAATTCTGGGCTCTATCTTGAAAAAGGGAGGGACCTGAATCTCCTTCAAATTACATTTTTCTGCTCTGCAGGCAGATTAGATCATATGATGCATGCAACAGAATCTCCTGGGTGTTAAAAAGAGAGGATCTTTCTATGCACCTTTTAAGAACCCTATGCCTCAGTCTGGCCACCCTGATACAGCCCCTCTGAGCTGCACTGCTAACAGCAGCAACACTGAAGTCTAGATGGGAGACAAAAACCCTACTGCCAATGCTTCCCATTCGTGGCTAAGCAATTTTAGAAAGAATTCCCAGCCAAGGATGCTGGTGATGAGCAATACAGCACCACTAATGTACAATGAGGGATCTACAAACTTGAGTTCATTGAACATTTCCAAATTCTACATGGAAGCTCTGTATCAATTTCTGAAGGGATTTTTTTTTCCTTTTTACACAACAAATTTACATATTTTTGAGTGCCTTTTCCTAAATGTATGCAATTTTGCATGCACATTTTTCAAACATATGCATTTTTGAAAGCTTTGTTGCTGTTATGGTTCCACAAAACGCATCACAAGCTCAGAAATGCAGAGATCTGAGACAATAAATTGTGTTTGGGTCTGCATCTGTGTTTGGGTTCAGGTCAACCTAACTGTTCCTTGCCGTAACAATCTGAAATGTGATTAAAAGCAAGGGAGGGAGATGGAGAATAGGCAAATGAAAAGAATGCACATTCCAGCCACTTCCATGTTGCAGTTTAGCAGAAAAAGTAAACTAAATGGAAATGCCATGTAAAGAGCAAGCTGTGAACAGGGATCTGAGCAAAAAGAGAGCACGTGTGTCATGAATCTGTTCAAGACAGAAGGGGCAGCAGTAATGAAAATGCATGGGGGGTTTTGGAATTGTCCTTCCAAGCCCCAAGAGTATTGCCACAGAGAAAAGGGTAGCAAGATCCTCCAGCCCTGGGCAGTCAGAATTAGAATGGTGGCAGCACAAAGGCTCTCTGAACTGTGCTGTGCTCTTGGCCAAGCCCATCCATCTAGAAGATGGCAGGTTATGCACCAGTGGGCAATGTGTGAGCATGACCATTCAGTACAGCCTGCAGATACCCAGTCCTTTAAAGAATCCAGGTGTTTTGCTATTATCACAAAACCCTAGACTTTTCTTTGCTTTTTTAAAGATATATTGGTTCATGATTCTTTTCAGTGTTGGGCCCTCATTCCAGGATGTATAAATATGTTATAAAACTGAGTATTAGATTACTGTACTTCATTTTCAGACACATAGTGATTGCCTAAGTCAAAATCACTGACTGAGATATATTGGCCGTTTGTAGAGGAATGATCAATTAGTTGCTTGGATTGATTCATTTTTGTTTCATTTGTTTCATGTATGCTAAAGACAACTTGAAATTTAGGTCTGGCGTTACAGCTAAATCATCACTCCAATTTGATTGCCTTATTGAGATGGGGAGAACTTTTTAGATAGGAATGTGTTTTACTACACTTTGCTCAAAACCTGGTAAGGCATCTCCACAACATTTGGATGCCTTCCTCCTCCTTCAGCTGACTGGGACCTGAGACATCAGCTCCAACATCTTACCCTGTTTGCATCACTGTCCAGAAACGGGAAAAAAACCCAGAAAAGATGTGCCTCTTAAGGCAGTGATGATGAGCAAATCTGTCTTAAAAGTTGAAGGCAAAATACCTTCCCCCGCCCTGCCTCAGATATGGAATGTTTATTAATATATCTTCATGGGGCAAGTTTGTTCATTTCCACATTTTGAACATTTCTAGCATTCTTGTCAGGCTGAAAAGGTGGTTTCACAAGACCCATTCACCATGCAAAAACTGAAGAGGAAAGTAACTTCATTAGCAGTTTTCCACACCGAAAAAAGTCATGTAAGTTGACCTTGGATACAGGCAATGAATAGAATTTTGATTCAGAAGTCTGAAGCCACTGTTGAAGAATCAAATGTGAAAATAGTTTACTATAAAAATTATTTCCCTTTTTAAATATTCCTAGTAGTTCTGGAACAAAATTGTAATTATAACATCAGAACTTACAACCTGGCCCATTAAGATATGTGAGTAAAATGAAGAGCAATGGGCTAGTATGAGGAATAATTTCAATATAATTTATATTATGTATAAACAAATAAAATGGGCAATTGTTTGAATTCTCCTTCATTCTTAAGGCTCCACTTGCTGGAAATACATATTAAATTAGCTGATTTAGTTCCAGCTAGATAAAAAGGAATGGCTACCACATATAAGTACGCAGTATCTCTCTCTTCCTGTGAAGAGACATTTGCCAATTGCTTTGAATCTAGAGGGAAGAAATTGAGCCTAACTACCCAATGTATGCCTGCATCAACTGCTTTTCTTGGAGTATTACCGGAGTATATTTGAAACCCACTGATGCAGTTCTCACCTAGTTGGCTGGAATATCCCTGGTTATGGATTCACATCTAAAATCCTGCACCAGAATAAATAATATCCTATGAAAGAGCTAACAGCCCTATGAAGAGGTACTGCATGAATGCTTGAACTCTTAGCTGCAACGGATCTGCTAAGGCGGCGGCAACCGTGCTCAGGAGCACCTGCCCACAACTAGAGCAGGAGACGGTTGCCAAGAGCAGAGAGCAGCAGCATTTAGTGGGGTGGCAAAGGAGGGCAGCAGGAGGGGCAGGGAAGTCTGCAGGAAGCCTGCTAGGAGCAACCAGAAGGTGTGCAGTTGGAAAAGCTCCTGTGTTTCTTTATATAAATGGATGGGAGAATTGACAGGAGGGGCTGTGTGTGTGTGTGTGTGTGTGTGTGTGTGTCAGAGAGAGAGAGAGAGAGAGAGAGAGCGCGCGCGCGCGCGCAAGCGCGCACTTGTGCATATGGGTGATGATCCAGGATAAGGAGGAAAAAGAGATGTGGGGAACTGATTTGCCTGGAAGAGCGGGGAGAAAAAGAACATTTGTTAAATAGGTTCCTGCTGGTACAGGAAGGAAAAGATCAAAATAATTGTTTTGTGGCTTGGTTCTCAGTGTCCTCCTCTGCCTTGTACTGTCTTTCTTGCTCTTTGTTATACTCATGAAATTGCTTATTATTTTATTAGTATTATTATCAGTGTATATCAGACAGAGAGACAGAGATTATTTTAATCATGGGGTTCAGGATAGTGTGAAACTGGTCATCCAGTGAGATTCACTGTTGAGCAGGAAATGGAACCCAGGTCCCCCCGCCCCCCATTCACAACTGGGATCTAAGACTGACGTTCTATCCATCACACCTCATGGGCTCTCTGGTGCAATCCAATGTACCTGTTTTCAATCCTCTGATCTCAAAGGACTACCTAGCGGAAGGCGGGGGAAATGTGGATGCTAGGATTTCTTCCATGACCCACTCATTCTCCAAAACATTTAGAGGGATGATTTCAGACATCTAAATGCTTTTCCCCTACAAGGGAGAGCGGCTGTGGCACTGTCAGGATTTCTCAGGGAATGGCTGGGCCTCACCCTTCCTTTACCAGTCCCCAAGATGGTCTTCCATCATCAAAGCCCAGCTGAAAGAACCCTTCAGCTGGAAAGGCATTGAAGTCCTCTCTCCAAATTGTTCCCAAGGGTACAGCTAGAATTCTGACCCAGCCCATGGCTTCCCAGGCTTCCCAGACACACTCAGGAGGCCACTGGACTGTGATCTCACTGATTTTAAGAGTGGCATACTTTGGACTGAGCAGTTCTTAATGAATCTTGATTTCACAAGCAAGCAGTTGACCAACACATACTTAAAATCTACAGACTAGCATGAACTTCCTTGTTCCAATGGGAAATTCCTCTACCTGCACATGGGTTATATTTATACAAAAACACCCAATCCCAGATGCTCAAATGGTAAAAGTCACACCACATGGTGCTGACCATTCATTCTCCTTTCTCCCTTATTCTTCTTCCCTACTGCTTTGAATATGAATTGCAGTAACTTGGAGGGGGGAGGCATTGCAATATCAGGGTGTCTAATATAGAATCAAGGACAGGAATTCAAAAACTATCAAATGTCTATTACTTATTCCTTCCTAAGTTAAACCTCTCATGTTTTAGGCCTCACATGGAGTGCCTTTCTAAAACTGAATGTATTCGAATCCTTCAGTCAACATCTGAGGCCTTTGTCTAAGCACCACTTCCAAGAGAGGCTTATAAGGGAGACAAAAGAGGGAAACCTTCTTACTAGTGCCCCCCCCCCATTCTGGAACGAGTTCCACCTGATGCCAACTCTGTCATCTTTTCAGCACTAAGTTAAAAATGCCCTGTTCTCCCAGGCCTTTAAGGGTATTTAACAGCATGCTGGTGCATTTATGGCAGCTGTTCTTATGGGTCTTAGTTTGTATTAAGATTGTTTTGCAATATACTTAGATATCTGTGATCTGCTTATGTATGACTTGTAAACCACGCAGAAAGCTTTGGTTGTTGGAAGTACGGAGATGAAATCATCATCTCCATCAATTTCCATTATTTTGGGGTAGCCTTGCCCAGTCCACACCATCCAGATGTGTTGACCTACATTTCTCATCATACCCAATGACCTGCTGAGCATTCACAGAAGGGTCATAGCTCACTTGTAGAGGTCACACTTGCATAGGTTCGTTCCTGGGCATCTCCTGCAAAGAGCTGCAGTGTGAGAGCAATACTGATCTAGAAGGCCATTAGCCTGACTCCATATAAAACAGATACCTATGACATACAGGTTGAAGTCCATGTGAGTCCTCCTTAGAGTAGATCCATAAAAATTAATGGGACTTAAATTAACATTTGATACAACCCAGTTGCAATATGTATTCCACATATAGCCACAGAGTCAGTAATTACTCAGAATATAAGATAAATGTATAAAACATACATTAAATGTAATAATGACAGATTTGCTTTCCCCCGCCTCCCTCCAAAAAAATACAAGAGCAAGGGAGAAACATAGCAGAGATATTCTGACCATCGCTCTAATATGCTGCCACATTCCTATCCACAAAGTCCTATCTAAATTTAGGCACTTGAACAGCAGACTGGACCACTTTTAAGGTTACATATTTATCTACATTGTTTGACAAATGTCTGAACTTGTACAGCAGTGGCCTGCCTACCCTTCTGGCCAAAATAGGACTTTCACTCTAGGAGTCGTGCAAGAGTAAAATGGTACTCAACGAACAAGCTACTCAACCATGTAGGCGAAGCTTTGATTCATATGGTATACCATCCTAACTTAGAAGAATCCATATTATGCAGTCCAAGAAAAAGAAATCCTTTTTAATATGAGAAAACTCATACCCAGTAAGGAAGTAGATCAATCTGGCAATAATTTAAGTACTTTATTTACATGCCATATTTCTACCCGGTGCTCATGTAAAGGTGAGTTACAGTAAGCTGAAAGAAAGAAATCATAGTAATGTATACCCTGAAAAACATCAAACTGAAGGCCAACTAACAGTCTTCTGGGAAAAAAATCACTTGGTAATAAAAGGTAAAAAAAGAAAAGGAAAGGGCATATTTCTTGAGGCAGGAGGTTCCACCGAGTGGGCGTGCTTCCAAGCCCAGACATGAGGGTTTCTAGTGCTAATAATCCAGAGGCATGGTGCAATTATTCCAACATTTCTTCCTTATTTTTTTCCCCTACCAGATGAAGATGACATCATCTGGACTCACACCTCATCCATCAAATTCTATGAATGTGTGAGTGTGACTGCACAATAAAAGTTCCTTCTGGAAGCACCCCAGGTTCTGCAACCGAGGGTCAAAACAGACATTACATAGTTCACAGCTATGTCTTTTCATTGTTTTGACTCCAGAGTAGGCAGGTGCCTAATCAAAATTGGAACCCTAGGACGGAAGGTAGGGGTGTTCAGAATATGGGCCAAATCCAGATCAGGGGGTGTTTGCCTGCAATTTCTAAACAGTGGTCGATTTGTTTTATGGATGCAAGCTATGACTGTAAAGTAATGTCTATTTTGCCCTGAGAAGGCTTTTTTTCTCTTGTTCTCATCAACTGTATTTCATCTGCTGGGGCACAGAGAAGCTGACAACAGAAGATGGGCAGAACTATGCAGAAGGAAAAAACCCTTAGTTATCCTTACCCTGAATTGGGGTAGACAAAAAGTAGGTCTGGATCTCCTAGTAGAATTCTGGGCAGCTTGCAGTAGGTTAGCAAGGATCTTTGAATTCCAATTTTTTAACAAGAGCAAAAAAAAAATGATGCTTCACCCTGCTTATACTATTTAAGTGAAGAAAGCTGAGAGTGGAACAATCAGACATGGTTTGCTGTGTGGAAGGAGAGTAAGCGCCACAAATTTTAATCTTAGCCAGCAAATCAAGATCGTAAACCTAATTTTAGACATCATCAAACTGAAAGTCATCTCCAGTCTAAGAATGGATGCTGGCATGTTGTCTAGCATCAAAAATAATGTTCCAGGAAAGCTATTCCGGAGTGCTTCTAAACTTGAGTGTTTCCCTCAGTTACATCAAACTTGGTCACCATATACTGATATCTGCTAATTCAGGCAGAGCACCATCATTTGGTAAAGTTAGGTGAGGTTTAGCCCACAATGTAAAAGTCTGCTTTCACTGAAAAGGATAGGAAGGAATAATAGGATGAGCTATGTGGCAGCTGGCAGTGCCGGCTTGCTCCAATGTTAATGAGGCAATAAACCTATTTTGGGGTCAGGTTGAATACCATGTATACCTTCTCAAAAGTTCAGACTAAAACCCAGAATGAATACACAGCCCCATAGACACTGGAACTAGGAGCTTCCATTGATAAAAGCTAACCCAGCTTCAAGTGAACTTGAACATAAAGATCCTTTCCAAGTTTTCTGCACACAAATAATAGGCAACATTAATGCAGTTTTAAATGTCACTGATATCAGTATCATCAAGCATGTATTTAACACTTCCATAGTAAGGGAAGGGGCTTGAAAATGTTTTAACTTTTCTGGATCGTATCCTCTCAGGCTGGTGGCTCCCAACACTGCAAGCCCAAACACGAGTGGATTAAAGTACTTCTCATGCTTGCTAATCACGGACTGGCTTTTGCAGTCTCCACCTCTCCCTGCTCCCCCCCACCCCTTTTACTTGCTCTCCATGATGGGGGGGGGGAGAGCCTCAATCCCCAGTTTCAAAGTCAGATGCTTACACTTTTTACATAAAAATTGCAACACTTTTTGCAATTGATTTCCATAATCCAATGCAATTGTCAATTATACTTTCTCCAATATAGATAGCCAGTGGTTAAAAGTTCTGGACTGGGACTCAGGTGATCCATGTTCTAGTCCCCAATAAGCCATGGAACCAGTCACAGCCTCTCAGTCCAACCTACCTCACAAGGTTGTTGTTGTGGGGATAAGATTGCGAACAGGAGGAGAATGATGTAAGCCACCTTGAGTTCTTTGTGAGAAAAAAGATATACATGATATACCTCTAAATAAATAAATAATATGCATCTAAGTAGCATCCATGGGAAATAACTCATCTGAATAATGGAATCCTCTTAAGCTGAAGTGGAGAACCTACAGTCCATGGTGTAATACCATGTGGGGCAAAGAAAGAAAAGGATAGGGAGCACAGAAGAAGAGAGGGAGCTCTGCAATGCTGCAAACTCCACCCACTTTTAGCTCCACCCACTAAAGCTGCAACCCCTGATTATTTTTCCCATGGTTCAAAAGCCCTTCACAGGAAGAAAGTTCTCCACACTGCAATGCTGATATTTAATGCATGGTACTATTTTGCTGCTAGGCCATGTCACATAATATTAAAGTATCCCCAGCATCAAAGATCAAATAACTTTTCAGACTGTCAATAACATATAAGCTCTGTTCCCTCTCACTTCACAATTTTGTTTCATTTTTTTCCTGTGAGGTCACTTTAAGGAAAGTTTTATTAGTTATTGAGGAGCTTATTTTCTGCATGATTTACTTTCATAGCCTTCTCCAGAAATGTAATCTTCCCCACCAAACACAAAATAAAACCCCTTCCATGCAACTTTGCCTCAAAAATAGACTCAATGCAGCTGTTTCACCTTGCAATTAAAACAGAAGCTAAAGACCCCACCGTTTTGTGGTATGCATCTCCAACACTGGAATTCATTTGTAGCTGGTCAAGACTTCATCTGCAGTTAATTTCAACTTCGATGACACTTTAAATCAATTATTTAATAGATAATTACATATTTATTAAAAATTTCATCCCACTGATGAGTGAAGAAGTCAGAGAACAGGCACCTGTCTTACTAGATGTCATGTGACCTTTCCCCAAGCCGAAAAATGTTCAGTGCTCAGTTTTTGAATTACAATATAGCTGTGAGTTGACTGCTTCTGTAAGCCCGTAAAGCAAGGAGGAGGGAGAAAAGCAGACTTCATACACACAGAGAGCCTCCAGTCACTTGTTAGAAAGGCTACAATTTTTTTCCTTCACTTTTTCCCCGAATAAAATAATTATTTAAGTCCAGAACAAGCACTTGGACCCAAAAAACCAAGTCTATAAAAGGTTAAGTCCAGAGATCAAGGATACCACTTCAGACTTACCATCTCCACAGTGCAGCTGTTTCCAATCTTATGCCCTCTAGATGTTACAGACTAAAATTCCCATCTGCCCTATCCAGCATGAGAAAGTACCATTATGATGACATCTGTACTTCAAATCATCTGGAGTTCGATGATGCTGATGTTGTTCTACAAATTGTTTCACCTATATTAATACAATGATGCTTGCAGCAATCCTTTAGGGTAGCCCTGCCCAGAAAGACTCAGCTGGTACCAGCATAGTAGCCTTTTCAGTGCCAGCTGAAACCCCTTTTATTTCCCCTGCCTCTTTCACCCTTCAATTATTTTTAGAAAGTGTATTTAGATACTTGCATGGCTTTTTTTCTTGATGCTTACTTTGGTTTTACTCCATTTTAAGTTTATGGCATTTATATTATGTTTTAGTATGTTTTTATATTTTACCATTTTGGGTTTCAGCTAATGAGCTACTGCATTCTGAAATGTAATAAAATATTGAAGAACAGTTCTTTCTCACACACACACGTATGTGCATGACGAGAAACTGAGTCTTACTCTGGAGAGAAACAGCATCAAAAATAGGCAAGGCTGGGCACATGCTAAGGACCCACAACCCATTAGAGTCCCTGCTGTGAGCTAGACCCTTGCCTGGCCTGGCCTGGCCTTAGGCTCTAAAACTCTAGACAGTCTTTTACAAGGCAGATCATTATTGGCACTTTAAAGCTACCAAGACAATGCAACTCTAAAGGTCCTCTAGCAGGCTGAAGGATAAACCTCTGCACATGTAAAGAGTGCTAAACCTAAACTGGGAACTTCTCTCCAATCTTTTCCTTTCAGTCATGCTGTGGGCACCACCCTCAGGGTGCTCTTGCTGGAGGAAACCCAGCTGGTGATACCTACTTGCCCTCTGACTGAGCAGCTCTCTCTCCTAATGCCTCATCATGGGGTGAGGGATCTGGCATGGCAATTTATTTTATTTATTTTATTTAGAAAATTTCTAGGCTGCCCCATTCGCCGAAGCCTCGGGGCGGCTTACAAATAAATAAATTAAAATACATAAAGAACAATATAAAATACACATAACTGTATAAAATAAGTCACCCTGGCCAAAAAACTTTAAAATAAAAATAACATTAACAATTAAAATGACGCTTGAATAAAAAGGTCTTCGCCTGGTGCCGAAAAACAAGTAACGACGGCGCCAGGCAGACCTCTCTGGGGAGCGCATTCCATAGATTGGGCGCCACCGCAGAGAAAGCCCTCCTCCGAGTACCTATCCTCCTAATTTCCTTCACAGAGGGTTCCTGGAGAAGGGCCTCTCCCGCCGATCTCAGGGGGCGGGCGGGCATATATGGACGCAAGCACTCCTTCAGGTAGCCAGGACCCAAGCCGTTTAGGGCTTTATAAGTGATCACTTGAATTGGGCCCGGACTTCAATGGGAAGCCAGTGAAGCTGACGGAGGACTGGAATCATGTGAGCATAACGCCCAGTCCCCGTCAACAGCCTGGCAGCTCTATTCTGAACCAATTGAAGTATCTGGACCGTCTTCAAGGGTGGCCCCACGTAGAGCGCGTTGCAGAAATCAAGTCGGGAAGTCACCAACGCGTGTGTCACTGTCGCCAGGCATCGTACTCCAGGTAGGGGTGCAGCTGATGGATCAGCCGAAGCTGAAAGAAAGCGCTCCTCACCACAGCTGTCACCTGAGCTTCCAGTGAAAGCAATGACTCTCCCTTCTCTCCGGGTCCCCTCCCATCTCTCCCAAGACATGTCTGCTCTCATGGTCGGCTTGGGAAACTGTGGGCAGCAGCCCTGATGGAACCTGAAATGCTCCTGCCCCCCTGCTTTGATCTTCCTGCCCTTTCATTGTGTTTTCCTCAGCATCCTCTTCTGAATCCACTACCACAGGGCCTCAGAAAGCCAGCAGAGAGTAAGTGCCAGGCCCACTCACTACAGTTTCTCCTAAAGTTACACCATTTTGAAGAGACACTCTTACCATCAATTTGTCATGCACTAGTAAACACCCTATTGGTTTCAAAGCAGTCCCAACTTCTGTTTGTCAACAATGAACAGTTGACTACAGCTCACAACAAAGCTCCTTAAAAATTAAATTACCAACTGTTGAGATGTCACAGCCTAAATATCTTCAGTGGCCTTAACATCCTCTTGACTTGCAGGAATCAACAAATAAGGTGGCCAAAAACTGGTAGCAACAGTTGGCCACCTAGCTTGAAGAATGATTGAGAGACAATTGCATCTTGCTCGTTTGGCTTCTTTCTCTCCTGATATCATGTCCTCGGGCTTTACCCCTGTGGATATTGGCCATGAATGCAACACACCACAGGCACTGTTACCTCCAGTGGAATATATAAACAAACGCTTTTGAGCTCCTAAGCAGCCTTGCAAGATGCTTGTAACAGAACTGGTGCTGGCAGGACTAAAGACCTTGTCATCGCATCTCGTTACGCCACTGTGGTCTGTGATTTTAGGTTTCATAACAAGCTATACAAGTGAAACCTGTTGAGTCCACAGAGTAAAACTTTCCAAATACAACCCATCCAGTCTTCTCTCAAAGTCAACAGTGAGGAGAAAGGGGATGCCAACTATGACACGTTGCGTCTTCCATCTCCGGAAGAAATGAAGCTGCTGGGCATGCAAGACAGGGCCTTTTGTATAGCAGCACCTATGCTGTGGTACTCCTACCCCAGGAAAATCAGGCCTAGTGCCTTCCCTTCCATTCTTTAGACAGCTGGCTACCACAACGTTGTTCAGATTAGCTTTTAACAGTTAGAAATGCACCCAAGTTTTTAGTGATCCTTTATTTATTTTAGTGTCCTTATTATTTTGTCTTTTGTTCTTTTATTGAACCTCATTGCACATGCTCATTGAGCAGAGAGGTGATCTAAAAATATGCTTAAAGAAATAAACATGTGGCATACCACAGTTATCTCTTTGTGAGAACATAAGTGACTTAGCAAATTGCTTTCTGCAAGGTTATCATTTCCTATGTTTTCACATAAGACCCTACTGAAGCCAAAGGCTTTTTCAAAGAATGAAAATTCTTATTTCCCCTCACAAGCATAAGGATGAATCAGTGTTGATTCATATTATATTTGGTTTCATGCACCCTGTTGTGTTAAACTCAAGGTCACCAGCCCGTAATCCAACATAAAATCTGTCTGGGGAAAGAGATCACACTGTATGATATCCCTTGCACACTGAAAAAAAGAAAGATCAAAAAGAACTCAATATACAAGATGGGCTACATACAACAGAAAAGCTGTTTTCTCCTTCACAAATGCTCCTGAAAGAGAGTGAAGGCATCTGAAGTGCTGCCAAAATAGTTCATAACTTGGTGGTCCCAGCCTCCTTCCCTCCTCAATCTCTTTATCCCCTCTCTGAGGTTGATTCTCCAACTTTGGAGAGGCAGCTACCATTGTTCTTTCCATGCCAATTACAGGGGGGAGGGGGATCAGAGCAGAAGCTCTGCTTCTGATCTCAAATCTGGTAATCTGAAGTATCCTGTGCCCCCTAGATACTGTCTTAGGGCCACAGGATCACTCTCCTCAGTACAGGAGGGAATTTGTTTGATTCATTTTATTTGAAATATTTCCAGGATGCCTTTCAGGCCAGAAACCTCTTCTACCTTGTTGCAGTCCTAAGGAAAACCCAACTGCTGAAGACAGTACTTTCACTGAGAGGATAATCTCAGTGGTCACCAATGGAGGATTTCCTCCTTATGGAAATAGGAGCTTTCAGTATGTAGCCAATGCTTAACTACCTGTTTAATTATATATAGCCTGATAAAATGATATCTGAGGATAAGATTGATTTTCTAAACACTAGATATAGAATATGCAACATTTATATTCACCCAAATCAGTGTCTAAAACCAGAATTTTTGTAAGTCTTTTGTTTCTTTACTTTATTCATATTAGCATAGGAATACTAAATACAAAGCTTATCAAGCACATCTTAAGTCAAAGATTTAAGCAGAAGAAAAAAGCACTATCAGTATTGATGATAATCATAATCAGTGTTCCCAGGTTTGTCTACAGGCTTGTCTAGGATGGGGCAGATTTTCTAATCAATCAACTTACATTACTGTGTTTTCAGAATTGGGCCCAGGCTTAAATTGTGAAATTTAATTTCAGGCCCTATTTAAGGTGCTGGTTATAACCTATAAAGCCCTAAATGGCTTGGGACCAGGATACCTAAAGGAACGTCTCGTTCCCTACATGCCCTCCCATCCCT
This sequence comes from Varanus komodoensis, assembly GCF_004798865.1. Classification (NCBI taxonomy): domain Eukaryota; kingdom Metazoa; phylum Chordata; class Lepidosauria; order Squamata; family Varanidae; genus Varanus; species Varanus komodoensis. The sequence goes on from NW_025335941.1 coordinate 48,173,934, forward strand.
TAAGATCTGCAGCAGAGGCCCTGCTCCAGGAACCCTCCTTGAAGGAGATCAGGAGACAGGATACCAGGAGGAGGGCCTGCTCTGCAGTGGTGCCCCAGCTATGGAATGTGCTCCCTAAAGAGGTCCGCCTGGCGCCATCATTATATTCTTTTCAGCGCCAAGTCAAGATCTTTTTATTTACCCAATATGTTAATGCTCAATAGATTTTAGGGTTTTTTATCTCAGATGTGGGTGATTTAGTTTTATTATTGTTGGGGTATTTATGATGTGATGATATTTATATTTTTACTGTTTTATTTATTGATGTTGTGAGTTGTCCAGAGTCTCAATGTGATTGGATGGCCTAGAAATACCCCAAATAAATAAATAAATAAATCTCCTTTATATACTTTTTGGGAGGTATTAATTTTTCCTTTATTTATGTCTTGTTGACATAAATTCCTAAGGAGACAATTTCTTTAAATCACTCCAAATAATATTGCTAAAATCCTATGTTCTTAATAAGATCAATAGCAATAAAAACCTACATATAAAACATTCCAAAATCCCATAACATCTTACAGGCGTGTTTTGTGACACACAAATTATTTTTCTGATGCCATCCTTCCTTGCGAGCACTTGTTCTTAAAATGCATCTCTTGTATTTATAATCAGAGATGCTCCTTCTGGTTATCTTATCTGATTGCATGACTGGTTTTATAATAAACCTAATTGGTATAATATCCTATATACAATTTTCTAAGTTCTAGGTCACTGTAAATTTAATATGAGCAAGGACAGGGGTCTTATTGATCACTGACTTCTTGATGCACTAAGTGAAAAAACTGCAACCTTTTGTTTGGAATGTGCTGAGAAATAATGAGCCAATCATCTTGAGCCTGGCACTGTGCCTCCCCTCTGGGAATCCTCAAAGATATGATAAGTTTAATAACTCTTATTCCAAGAGGCCAAGGTGCATAGCACTTGCTTTCAGAATCTCATATTTTTAAATCCAGAATGCTCTTGGAGTTCTACTTACTGAAGTTTCAGTTCAAGAAAAAAGGCAAGGTTGTACAAATGTAAAATATTTGCTGGATTTAACACACTGTGCATTTTGCAGTGAAGACAAATACAAGAATTCAGCTACTCTGCAGTCTCCTTATTCTCCACAGGTATTCCTTTTTACTCCAGTGTAATCCAACATTCCAACTGTCTAATTTTTGAGTATCTTGCTCCTGATGTATTTAAAGAATTCTGTCTTGTTGACCCTGATGTTACTAATGCCGTGTTCCTCAAGATACACTTTGTACTCCTTATTGTTTGTTTGTATTTCCTTCTTGCAAGCTCACATTCACTTTTTGTTCTCCTCATTTGGGCAAGATTTCCAGTTTCTGAAGGAAGCCCTTCTCAAACAACATTTTTGACACTGGCCAGCAACTTTGATGTCCTCTTGAACCTGTTGCTAATTTTCCTGAGTTTCCATTATTCTGAGTTTCAGTTATTACTGTTTTGAGTAACCCCCAAGCATTTTTGAGAGCTTGAACCTTTTCAATGTTCCCTTCCTTTTTCCAGTTTCCTCATTTTAGAGAATTTATCCCTTTTGAAGCCAAATGACACTGTATTGGACTTCCTTTGTAATTTCCACTTAAATCCAAATTAAATTTGGTATCACTGTGGTTACTGTTTCTACTTTGTGCAACAACATTCACATCTTGCATATCCACGGAAAAGATTATGCTCATAGCAAATGTTGTTGCTCGTAATTCTCCCTTGCCTCCCCTCTCCCAGTTCTGTTCCTACAGAAATGAAATTTCCATTGCAAGTTCCTAAGAGCTTTGCTTATGTTACTCCGTAAAGGGCCCTCTTAACAGATGCAATCTGCAGGCCCAGTACCTGCACACAACACCCTTGGACAAATATACATATCCCAGAGCCAGAGATATCATACATGGTCTGACCCCGACACACATTTAAATGTTTTTTCCTGGTGAATCAAAAGGCCAGGCAGCTAAACTTACAGGCATCACCATTTCAATTTCCCGAAACTGTCTTCCAACATAGGTACACTAGACATTGCCTAGTAAGCAACTAAGATGGCTCCCTCAAGTCCAGCTACCCAGCCCTTCTGCTTCTGTGGTACTACTGTACTGCCTAAATACGTTGTCCCCAGGACCAGACTAGCAGAATTAAAGCCATGGCGCCCATAAGTTCTAGTTGCCTCCAGTTGGCACCAAAGCTGGTCCACCTGCGCCACGAACCTCCTGCAACTGCCACAGCTTGGGAAGTCCACAAGGGCAGTATGCAGCCATACCACACAATGCCTCTGGGATGAAGGTGACCTACCCAGAATCTTCTTAAACTGCAACTTGCCTAGGTATTGTATCATCATCGGTAACAACAACTAATAATGTTTCTGCATATCTCACTCTACATTTCACTACAGATTACATACATTAAACGCCTTTTCCATTGTAGATAACTTCCAACTTGTCGCAAAATTAAGGAAGTTTCTTATGGCACCTTAAAGACTAACATGGTTACTCCTCTGGAATACTCTACAGCATATGTGATTTATAATGTGCCAATTCTGTGAGGTATTTCACCCGTCCAGGGTGCATATTTCATTCAGCAAACATTCGTATTGCAAAGTCAGCAGCAAACAACACTTGTATAGCTTTGGCACCCTGCAATGCCATCTTAGCCCCAGCTTCTTCAACACTGCACCAGGGCACTGGTTGGCACAAGCCAATATCCTGAACACTTATTTGTTGGCATATGTATCCGGACCCAAGAGGGTAGGAAAATATGCATTGATTCCAAGCCACAACAGTATTTGCGCTACTGTTGGCAGCTGTTGAAATATGGGTACTAATTTTGCCAGTGTCAACAAGGCCCTGAAGGATCATGAATATTAGATGTTATGTTTCATTGAAACTAATGGAATTAGATCATAGCCACTTTTCATCACACTGCAGTCTGATGGCAAGGCCCATCTTCTGCTGAGAGTTTTAAAGCCAACTCAGCCAGCCTAGGGGTACAATCCACCAGGAATTTCCCCTACGCAAGCCCCACCAAAGGAAATGGGAATTGCACAAAAGCACAGTTTATGCCCCAGACCTATAACTGCCAAGTACTTCATTAACTCCTTGCACATTTAATATTCTGTGAAATAAAAATGCTGTAGTTCAATATGACATTAAAACTTGCTTAAGTACCAACTGCAAAATTAATACAGGAAGGACAAATGCCAGATCATATTCAAAATTAATAACTTTGCAATTCCATGACATCGGTATGTTTTGTGCCTTTCTTTATACTACATTTAAGTATTTGGTTTTCAGCATTTGCTCTATTATTAGATTTTAAAAATTAGTTTTAAAAAATTTAGTACTGGCCAGTTTATACTAAGATAATAATTTATCTCATCGTAAACAAAACTTAGGGCAAATGTTAGTCCTGTTAGGGCGCTTCCCTATGGCCTCCCAAGACAATCCAAGATACCATAGGATACTCTGGACACTAGATCCAAGGTCAGAAAGCATCATCACCTTGGAGAAGTGAAATGGAGCCACCCCCTTTCCCTTCCCCTTCTCCCTTGCACCTGGTGCAAAGAGAACTACAACAGTTGCTCTTCAGGATTGCAAACATAGGCGTGCAGAAGGGAAAGGGGAGGCATTTTTTGGGCTAGGAGACTCTCTGGGAAAGGCTGGGTTATGAACTATCTGGACACCCCCCCCCCCCCCCCCCCCGGTCCCAGGTCTTGCTCTTCCCCTCTGAAATGCTATTGCTAAGCAGGCCATAAAAATGCATCTAGCAAAAATGCAGGCAGGAGAATAAGGAGGCAAAGATTTCCTCTGCCCCGCACAGGATGCTTGTAAGCCTTTGAGTTCTTACATTTCTGGTAATATAACTGCATCCTTAATGGGATATGTTTAATTGGGAAGCAATTTGTTGTTGTGCAACAAACACAAAGCTGATTGATTTAAAATTATGGTCCTCCCTACGCTTTTGGTGAGTGGAAGCAGCTATCATTATTCTCCCAAGAATGGCCTTTGGAATGATGCTACATCATGAAGTAGTAACACTTTAAGAGGGCCTTCTGCCCCAAGGTGCACTGATGAGAGAGAAATTTGGTTTGTATTTGACTGAATTTTGCATTTTGAACCAATCCATAAATCAAAGTCAATTACCTTTGAAAATTCTCCACATATTGTGATGAGTTTGCTAATCAAAAAAGTATTAAAATGCATATCTTAGGGGAAAGCAGAGATAAAACTGTGTATAGTAGTGCAAATAATATATTATTATTCAGAAACTGTTTGCAAAAATATGTATATTGTGCAAAATTGCATATAAGGATGTGTGCGCACTGCATTTTGTATTACATTTTATTCTTTTATATATTTGCATTGTATTTAATATTCTAACTGTGTTTTGAAATTGCATTTTAGTTTTTTTACTGGCTGTAACCCACTCAGAGAAGATTAGATTGTGGGCAGATTAGAAATAAAACAAATAAATTGTTGCCTACCTGAGACTACAAAAACAGGGGGATTGACAAGTTCTTGGCTGGTTACAATGCAGCAGCCAAGTATTGGCGGGGATCACCTTTGTGGAACACATTCATCAAGGTTTATGTAAATTGCACTGTCTTCTGTTTAGCTTGGGAGCATAATTAAATGTGCTGGTTATTACCATAAAGGCATATCCTAAATGGCTTGACCAGGCCATTTAAACAATTGGTCTGGCTCACAGCACAATAAATCACCATGCATTAATCCACAGGTATGTGCCAGCCACCATTCTGGATAAGCCATAACAGGGCACACTATGGCTTGTCATGTCATTACAAACTCATGAACTATGGGTTATCTGAGGGCTGATCTTCCTTGGACTTTCTAGTTAATAGGATCACACATAGCAGGGCTTGAAACAACCTCCATCTGAGAATCATCACACTGATTATAAGTAGAGTGGGTAATTGTGGGCTAGGAGTTCTCTTCATATACTGTGCCAAGCTAGGCTATTTGCTCTAGACTGCCAAATATACCCATTAGCATCCTTTGGGAGAACTGGTAGACTGTAGCAGTACAATATTGTACACTGGGACCCAGACCAGGGCCTCATTAGCTTATTCAATAATCTATCCTTTATCAAAAGGACCTTGATATTCAACATGAAGGAAAAACAAAGAAATCCAAGTGCATGGCCAAATAAAGATATGCTCAACTATTATACAACTTTCCCATGATATTTTGTGGGGGGGGGTGGATTAGAGTTTTCAGACTACCATTCAAATACCTCAGCTCTATCTATATTAACATATGAAGTGGCTGTGTCTTTTGAGGTTAAATGCTAGATAGAAATAGTAACTGCATCGATCTGTTCTATCAACAAGCCCATAAATCAGTGGCTTCCATTATTTCTTGGGACTCTGCAACTATGTCAGCGAGAGAACAATACAGCAAGCACCAGTGACTGAATCTATATACCAGCTGCTGGGGAACATGGGTAGCCAGGAGCTGTGACATTCATACCCCGTTTGTGGGAACCTATGGGCAGCTGGCTGGCCACTGTAAGAACAGAATGCTGGATTAGATGGTCCTTTGGTCAGATCCAGCACAGCTCTTCATATGTTCTTAAAACATTTTTAAGTGGAATCTGTTCATACATCCAGCTATCAGTCATCATGCACATTCTCCTCTTTTCATTCTTGCAGCTGTTTCTCCTTCAATCTTTCCTTTTTTCTGAGATTCAAGTCCCAGCACTCAAGTTCACTCCCTGGCATTCCCAAGCAGGGCTGAAAAAATTCCTGTCCAAAACCTTGGGGAGTCATTACCAGTCAGTATCAACAATACTTAGTTAGATGGCCCAGTGGTCTGATTTGGTATGAAACAGCTTCCTATGCTCCTTTAGTTCCTTAAAGCAGGGGTCCTCAAACTTTATAACGGGGCCAGTTGAAAGGTGGCGGCGGCAGGCGCAGGCCGGTAAGGCGGGGGTGCCCATGGGTGCTGGCCGGTGAGGCGGAGGCAGACGTATGCGGTGAGGCGGCACCTTGCTCGCTTGGACATCTCTGAGCGAGTCCAAAACGAACTCCAAGCAAGCAAGCCATTATCTCGCTGCGCCCACGACAAGGCGGGCAGCGGCAGGAGCAGGCACAGGGAGTCCAAAACTTCTGAGGCGGGCCGCATAAATGGGCATGGTGGGCAGGATCTGGCCCCTGGGCCGTAGTTTGAGGACCCATGGTTTAAAGAGCCAGTGGTCCATGAAGCTCTTGTTGGACTGGTCCATGTAGCACTTGTCCATGAAGTTCACTGGGTAACTCTGGACCAGCCACTGACTCTTAGCTGAACCTACCTCACAGCATCACTGCAAGGATAAAATGGAGAGGAGGATTGTGCAAGTCACCTTGGGTTCCTTGAAGCAAACATAAACATAAAAAAGCCATCTTAAAGGAGCTATTCCTATATCCCAACCCTGAGAAAGAAAGTAAACTAAAGTCAGAAAGGAAAAGGTATATGGCAAGGGTGAGGGACCTTTGTTCCCTTGAGGGCATATTCCCTGGAAGGTAATCTGTTGGTGACTGTATGCCAGTGGTGCATTGGGCCAAAGCCAGCTGTGGGCAAAGCCAAAGCTGGAAGAAGACAGAGCTGCCTACCTTGCTTTTTCTTTTATTCTGTCTTCTTTTCTATACCCACTTCTTTCTCTTTTTCTCTTTCTCTTTCTCTCCCCACCCTGTGGGCTGCCAGGTAAAGGACAGAGAGTTCTTTCCAGGAGCCTGAATTGATGCCTTGTTGGGGGCTTTTGAAATCATGTCAAGGAACACAGACATAACTTCTGCCTGAGCCAGGATAAGGGTGTGTGTAGCAAAGCCAGAATCTTTTCCTGGGGTAAGTCACTGGACCCTAGATTTCAGTGACTTACAGCAGGGAAACTAGAAGCTAAAGCTGGAATTACAGCAAGCATGAGATACTCCTCATCTGACCTTGGAAAGGCAAAGGCTTTCTCCTACTTGCCATGTGTAGGGGGCCAACATTTCCACTGTTTCTTTCTCTCTATAGAAACCATTATAAAAAGCAAAACAATGAAAAGCTCTTGCATACCTTCCCATAATTTATCTCTTAGGGAGAAAATTTGGAAATGTGCAATAACTAACTTAATGCAATACTAATACATTGAACATAAGATCTATATTTGAGGGATTCAAGATATTCTAGATTGCAAAACAAAAAAATGCATCTTGGCATGATGAAATAAGAGGCATTTCCCATTCTGTCTGACAGGCTTGCCTACAAAATGTGTGAACAGAAGGCAGAAGGCATATCCCTACAGAAATATGAAAAGCCAGTCATCCTGCTAATGTAAGTGCAGTTGTAGATAGTTCCATGGCGGCTTGAATGCTTTGGAGAGTATACATACTTTAGCATTTTTCTTTCACTCCACCCCATCATACCCTAGCTCAGCTTGTTCCGATGCCATATAAGAGCTTGTCAACACTACAAGAATTCATCTGCTAATGATGGTTATTAACAGTGCAGTGATGCCATCCAAAGTACAGAGCCAGTTTAGCATTCTGGGTGAGCCTGCAACACTGGTACAAAGCTACAAGTCGTGACAATACAGGTATATCCAAGCTCATATGTTCATGAGACGAAAATCTGTTCAATCAACTGTAAGCTGTCTCATCTCCCATTGGTAGCATCTCCTCTTCCTTTGTCAAATCTCCTCTCCTTAACTAGACTACAGGATCATTGACTAGATATTTGCACAATGTGCTGTCCTATATCCTCGGCAACTTAAGTCTTAAAGCTTAAGATTCTGATTAAGACACAATAATCATAACAACATTTTAACTCAATAAAGCATACAGAACCCAAGATTTTTTTAAAACTGTAAGTAACTTACTGAGCCGTATAGTTCACCTTTCTCATTCATTCCAAGATAAAGTCCACTGTCTACCCCTCGAATGCTGACCAGGCCCACTGCTATACTGATAAATTCCAGGATACCTGCAAAAGAGATAACACAAAAATGTACATATTGTTTCCATCCACAAATGTAGTACTTTGGATTTACTTTTCATAGACATGGATGCATGGAAGCTGTTTTCCACCAAAAGCAAGAATGCCAAGAAATGAGGAATTATTAAAAATACAGACATAAAAGACAAGTGTACAGAGCTTTTTCCTGAAATTATGCAATACAGACAGCACATGAGCACCAAGCCAAAAGCTCAGTCCTTCAAAGAAAGCTGCCCATTCAAAGAGATTTTTCATAAATCCTTCCGATCAAGCGCCTTAACAGGCCCAGTGCTCCAGCAGTCCTTTGACATGCTGGGGCACGCAATACCGTTGATAATATTATTTACAGGCTAGGTTTGAAAAAATGGCATTTATTGGATAGCCTTTAAAAGATTAGGCTGAATCTGTTGAACTTGATGAACACAACGAAGGACTGAATTCACATCACAGACGCAAATGCATTTTCCCACAAAATACAAAATCTTTCTACTCCCTTCCTTTCCTTGCAGCTTGTAATAAAGGTGTTCTGAAAGAAATGTAGAAAAACTGGTCAATAATATAAATCTGTTAAGTAACAATACTTACCTGCAGCCTGAATTCAGTAGTCAAGTTTCAATAGATAACACACAATTCGCCCAACTAGCAAATGACAAATTTCAGCGGCCTTTTGGAATTTTTAGAGGGAGCACTTTGGAGCAGAAGAGGAGGAGAGTTGGGCCACTGAAATCTCCCTCAGCCTGCAACATTTATCCTTAAAATCATACTTTCCTTTTCCCACCATCCCAACAACTTCATCTTGTGAGCTGCAAATGTATTAACTATGTTTGTGTGTTTTTTGCAGAAGTAGTTAGAATCCTGCAGCATTTAGAATCCAGGAGGTACTGAAGTACTTCTGAACAGAAAACTCCTGGGCAGGCAGAGGGTCCCACATCCCCTCCCTCCACTTCTCCCTCACATTCCCTCCCACCCAAAGGAATTCTTCCTGAAATGGGATGGGGGGGCACAGCTGACTGAATTTGAAGTTCAGTTCTTACCAAAACTCACAGTTATCAATATCTTCTGTTGAAGCTATAAATAATGCAGGTCACCCCTAAAATAAGCTAAATTGTCTATGGTTCAGAGTTTATTTTAAAACAACAAACTGTTTTAAAAAAATAGACTGTTCCGTTCAAAACAATATTCGAACTTGGGCCCTCCTGACTTTTCCTTTCCTGCCCCTCAGCCCTTGGTCTCATACATTTCTGTCCCCCACATTCCTAGTTCTGCCCCAGTCTTGGTGGAGCACATTCTCCCCTCACTGACTTCTCTTCTGCCCCGTTCCATGTGTTTCCCACTCAGGACCCTCTTCTGCTGAGGCCCAGTTGGTATAGGAGGCCACAGAAGTAGAAAAGGAGCCACAGTCTTACATAAAAATGGTATAGGCTAATGGACATATGCAAAGGCACATAAAGAAATAATTAGCAGATTTATTTATTTATATTTTAGCCCACCACATTTGCCACAGGGTTCCCTGGACAGGTTACAAATATAAATATACCATTAATATAACCATATGGTAACATTAAAATCACAGCATTAAAATCTAATCTTAGGAATATAAATATACAGGGAAATACAGCTTCATCGTGAGGAAAACAATGCTCATGTGAGCTGTCTGCTGATTGGCTACAAACTAGAGATGGAAAATTCAAGGCTTCCTATTCTCTCTTTCTCATGGCTCTTTATTTTTAAACTAAGCTAGAATAAAACAGCCCTTCAAACATAGGACATCTTCAAAGAGAGGATTGCCCTGTGTAAAGGAAGACACAAGTTCACCCTCAGTTAATGTCAAGCTTCAGACACCCCTCCCCAGTCTCTTTCTCCGCTCAGTTCAGATCCTTGACCTTCAGCAATTTCCTCACTAGCCCACTAACCCCTGCAGTCCCCCTGCAGCCTTAGCAATGCTGCTGTCACTCAGTCCTGGCAACATTTCCCAGGACTTTTCTTCCACAAGGAAGAAAAAAGGGTGCTTGCAATGTTGTCACCATTACAGCATGTCCATTAAAAGTGAGCATATTTTGCAGAAAGACAACCAACAACAACCATGTGTCATATGTATTATATGGACTTTCTAACCAGGCTAATTCTGCCAGGGATTATGCTTTGCTTAATACATCTCTCCAAATGTGTGCTTGATTCAATGTCATTTCTACACCATCCAATAGCAAAAGCTCTCTGAGGCAGTTCACTGGGATTTTCTTCCAAGGAAGAAATGAAGGAAGGCCAAGAGATTTTACCTAGTATGCTCCATCACTTGCTGGTCCAGCTCCAAGTCTGAAGGGCCACAGACAAAGTCCTTTGATGGGCCTCCTACTCTGGCAGGCATATTTGGCTACAGGGGCAGCACTCTGGGCAGCACTGGGCAACTGCATCTAGCCACCATTTTAATTTCTCATAATGCACCAGGCTGACTCCAGGTCAGAGACATAGTGGGAAACTTGTGCCTAGATCCAGGCATCTGACACTGCTTAGCATGGCATGCTAAACAAAACAAAAAACTGGGGTAGGGAGACACAGGGCATGGAGTCTTACTGGGAGACTTGGGGCCCTGGCAGCAGTCCAATAATGACTGAGGCAACATAATCACAGCCTTGTAGACACACATTTCTACAAATAGTCCAGCACAAAAATGAGAAGAATTACTGTACTCTCTCTATTCAAGCATTATTGATCAGGGCTTTATATATTATTCAGCATTGCCAAGGCCGTATGCTTTTGATAATCTGAGGCTAGTAAAAGCTGCCTGCATTAAATTGTTTTTCATTTTTTCTAAGCAGAGAAACAAAACCAAACTCAGTATTCTAGTAGGTGCAATACTTATGAGATAAATTCTGATATGACTGGCCCACTGAAATGCTTTAAATCTTCACCATATTTGGGGATATGAACTAGTAGTTCCAAATATTGTTAATGAGACATCTTTTGTAAAACTTTCACCAAACCAGCATGTTATCCCAGTGTATATATACACCACAAAGCAACTCTAACTGAGGCCAGTTTTTATGTTATGGCCATTATTGTCCATTATGGTAGCTCTCCATGTATGCATCTAGTATCTCTCATTCTAATGGAGAAGTAAATCAGGAGTGAAATTGCTACCATAATATAATGTGGCTGAATTGCACTCTGCAGACCATCTGTAATGCTGCAATCCCTGTTGTGGATTTGTTCCAGTTGGCTGGCTCTGTGAACCTCCTGAAATCTGTGAAACCTCCTTTCAACACATTTTATACATTGCAGTTGAAAATGCTTCTGTGAGTAACCGTGTGCTATGAACTGCTTCATTTGGAAACCAACCCAGGGCAGGAACAAGCAAACTTTGGGGATCCTTTGAAAAACTGTCTTGAGTACCCCCACAAAATGGCTGCCATGGGACAAGTGGCAAAAGACGAGTAACCTGCCCAAAAGGCTGAGTACATGGCGGAGACGGGAGCTAACATACTAGCTCAGAAACCACAGTCTTCATCACCAACAGAAACCTATCTCACAGCAATCCTGGCTGCAACAAGGATGGCAAGTGGCTACAAGATTTCCACCAGGACATCAACTGGCCGGTTGCCTGCCCTTAACTTTTTGGAGATCTGTCTTAATCTATCCAGTCACCTCAAAGTCCTAGCTAGTGTGCACTCACAAGGCTGTTCCCAGGCATGGCAGCACCATCCTAAACATTTCTGTACTGCGATGACAAATGTTGTACTTGCATGGCCAGACAGTGATTTCCCACAATCAGGTTGCAAGACTCAAGGATGTGGGTCAGCAACCTGCCAATGTTATCTCATTTGATATGCAAGTATCTTTACAATGGCTATTAAACGTTGGATGTGCCCTGACACCATCCAAGCTTGGCAATTGACTGAAAACAGAATGGTGTTAAATTTAAGTAACTGGCTGCAATTTCCCCTAGGATGCTTGAAACAGATATGACAGAACAGTTCTGCAGGGGAATGTAACTAATGTTGCCCTTCCAAACAAGCATAATTAGATAAAGGATTCCCCCTCCTCCACCACTCCTGGGCACGATTGTTTAAAGCTATCATTCAATATGGACTAGCCACTACATTTCTCTTCAAAAAGAAAAGAGGAAAAGGAGTCATTAACTCCATTGGTATGGTTATAATAATATTTAAATTCCACTGGCATGGCTATATAATCAGTACTACAGCAAAGTACTTTTATGGCTGATAAGAATTAGGAACAGAAAAGAAATTTGTTTGGTTTGAATTTTAATATGAACTTACCAAATTTCTCACTTTTAAACAAAACCTAATTATCTTTCTAAATTTGTGTTTTTCCAAATGTTGTAATGAATGCCTCCAATCAAAAATGCATACAGATATAATCAGGAAAGGGCAAACAAAGTACAGGTATTAGTGAACAATCACAGCATATTATATTAGAAAAATTGTTTGCCATATTGCATATATTAGTCATAAATGTGTACAAAGGTGCATGTACTGGGACAAATATACATGATATGGATATAAAAATCCATATGAATTTTCTTTTATTTTTTAATTCTCAAAGCTGAAGTTGATCTAAATGTAAGGCTGTAAAAGTAATACTTAAAGAAACCAAAACTGACTTAACCATCCCTACAGTGAATATCATACTAACCTGCTGCCATTTGAAAACACCACAGAAGGAATGCAGGTTTCCCCCAGCCTGCTCTCCTGAGACAAGCAGCAACTGTTCTCAGGTGTGTTCCCCACGACAAATCTCTCCAGTCCACGTGAGTTGCTGAGCACTGAGTGAGCAGCCATGCCCAACCCCATGTTTCAACCTTCTGAAACCACTTTGAGAGCCAGGTCAGCCCAAGGTTTGTTTGCTCCCTAAGGCAAAAGACAAGGTGGAATCTACACATATTCCACATACAGAAACTGACCAGAATGGTAGTTGACTCTTATACAGAGATATATTTTTCCAGTGCACATGTGGGCAGCAGGCTTACTTATGAAACACACCACGATCTCCCCACAGCTTCTTATCCCAGTATCTGTCGCCTGAGACAGCCAACCTGCTGGCACTTTGGAAGGACCAGGCCTCACGAGAACTGTGAGAGCTGAGGCAGGATGCCAGCCAGCTGCTTCTCCAGCTGCTAAACCTGCAGTGAGGCTCAAAGGCAAGATGCATGTGGTACACAGCTGGAGCAAAGAGGCTGTAGATGAGCAGCCAGGACAAGGCCTGGAGCAGGCGGCAGAAAAGAGTAGAGGAGCAGAGTCAAGGTGAGGAGTTAGAACAAGCAATCACTTTCTCTGATATTCCTGTTACACAGCATTGCACAAACAAGGACCTACCATTTAACCTGAGTATATGAGAGAGAGGCATCCGTTTTTTCAGAACTGGAAACGATCAGTATTATAATGCTGTAACCGCACACATCCCTAATGTTGTACAGTACCCTTGTGAAGTCACAGTTCAGCGTTCGCATCTTCAGTCTTTCGCGGGATTTTTCTCTGAGCAAGTCCAAGCCAATCTCCTTGCAAGTAAGCCGGCGCCTTGCCATGCGGCGGCTTACTTGCAAGGAGATAATTTCCTCCGAGTTTGGAGTCGCTCAAAGAAAATGATTTCTGCATGCCCGCCCCTGCCCTGCCCGGCCTGTGCCTCTCACCCGCACCGCCTTGGCTCCGGCACCCATCGCTGGCACCAGATTCGCAGTTTTTCACAATTCGCAGGTGCTTTAGGAAGGCAATCCCCGCAAATTTCGGGGGACTACTGTATTTCTCTATGAAATATGCAGGACTTTTGGTGTTTGCTACTCCTTGCATGACAGTCCCTCCAATGACTACCAGCAATAAAAACAGTTCAGAGAATCACAGACCTAGTTCGCACATCAAGAACAGCCCACTGTTTGTTAACTGGCTTGTCGTGAATGAATAGGAACAAGTGAGCATGCTGGGCCACTTTCACAATGTAGCGCTTTGTTTATCATGATGTCCAAAGCTGGAATTGCAGAGGTTGTTGAAGGAAGAAAAATGCAAACTTGCAACTCAAGAAGAATGGGAATAATTCATGGCTAGCCAGGGTTTGCATAAAATCTTGGTATTTGTGACCTGTGAACCAGGCCACAGAGCTGGAATGGACCTTGAAGATTTTCTAGATTGACCTTCTGCTCCATGCAGGTCCTGAAATGTATGATGTAATGCCAGCATCCTTATGAGATGTCTATCCAGCCTCTGCCAAAATACCTCCAGTGAGGAGAACCCGCCATTACCCAAGGCAGACTGTTCTACTGTCAAACAGCTCCTTTTATTAAAAAGTTTCTCTTAATGTTTAAACAAAATTGCCTTCTCTGAAATTTCCATGCATAGGTTCTAGTTCTATTTCTGTAGAAACATAAAATATGTCTGCTGCCTCTTCTGTGTGAACACTTACCACAAATTTGGACCCCTAATATAGCTATCATTGAACTTTTCTCCCAAAGGAGGGCTTCCCCTCAACATTTTTGCTGCCTGAGTCAAAACAGCAAATGTTACCCACCCTCAAGTTAAGGTACAAAAATACCAAATGCTCATCATGCTGTTTGGTCAGAAAATCCCTCATGTGCCTATCTCCCTCCCTGGCAATAAAAGTACAGTATTACAGTTAAAGAACAAGCACTTTTATGACATCCAAAATCAGCTGCCTGAAGTGTCTGCCTCACTTTGCTTAATAGTTTAGCCAGTCCAGTTCTAGGATGCCATGGCAGACTGCACATGCACTTTCAGGTGATGAGTCTTGAAGAAAGTCACTGTGGCCTTGAAGAGATCCTTAGACATTAGAGGGTAAACACTCACCAGAAGGTATGAGAGAATGGGAAAACCATGGCTTAATTACCTCACACTAGCAATTTTGTATTGATTTGATAGATCTAATATAACAATACCAATGTTTCCAGGGAAACGTTTTTTTAATGGTACTACTAAATGTCACTTTCAGTGTTTCTCAGAAACTCATGGAGGAATTACCCTAGGAAGAAAATGCAACTGGTACCTCCTCCGTGACTTTCCCTATTTGTGTTTTCATTGGATCAGAAAGTAGTGCATCAACCCACCTTAACCAATTATTGTTGCTAGTCGCGAAGTCGCGTCCGACCCATCGCAACCCTATGGACAACATTCCTCCAGGCCTTCTGTCCTCCACCATTCCCCGGAGTCCACTTAAGCTCACAACCTTAACCAATTAGTGTACTACAAAGACTGTCTATTAGAGCTCTTATCTTGATGCTATACGACAGAGATGACAAAAGGGCTAGATCTTTTGGACTTCATCTTCCCCAGACCCCTGCCAACAAGGCTATTGTTCAGGAAAGCATGAAGTTGAAATACAAAACAGTTGAAAAGCTGCATCTACCCACCCCGCTACTTGCTGCTCTATGATATAGTAACTTATTTAGGGCATGACTTTAGTATTGTGTGTGCCCACATCTTTGGGAATGTTCTAACATGTCAAAGGCCAAAGACTTTAGGTTACAGGCAACACAGGTCACTGCTTTCCCATGTTCATTTTGCCTTTGGAAAGGCCCAGACATTTATTTTCTTCCCTGGGATGGGGATCCTTATTGAATAATGACAGATATTCAATTATTATGATGAATAAAGTTATGGTCAATTATTGAATTGTCCTCAACCTTCTCAGTACCTTTCTGTAATTTTTCTAAAGCTCCTTCTCTCAGTGCTTCATGTTCCAAGGCACTTCATTCCCTTCAACACTGACACACAGACTACTAACAACAAATGAACAATGAGATCACAGAGAGCATGGGCTGGTTCAGATGTACTACTAGATCACAGAGCCTCAGCAAGCCTAGGGCCATGTGTTCCTCTCTCAGGCTTCCTCTCTCCCTTTAGTGTGAGCTCAGAAGCTTTTATTTCCATTTTAAATGAGCCTCAAGCTGCCATGTCACCTGAACCCAGACCAAGAATGGTTAATCTTAACCCTAGTTAGTGGGAACAAGCCATCTTCAAACCATAACTAATGGATTTGCCTCCTTTCACTAGCCATAGTTTTCTTAACTTTCACCAAAGTTTAGGGTTCAGGCATAATGTTAAAAAGAAACATATGCTTCCAGTCCCCTTGCAGCTATGCCACATGGGTGTGGGGGAGGCCAAACATGCCCAAGGCTTGCTGCAGAACACCTGTAAGCATTCCCTAACACTAAACCATATTTTACCATTATGCTTAAACTGGAATTATAAGGCCACACTGTGTTATAACATATTTTCATGGAACACAGCTTCCAGAAATTGTTTCAAGCTGTAGGATGGAGCTCCCATCACCTTTTAGGAGCTACAATCAGTATGCCACCCAGGCTGATCCTACTAGAGAGAAAACGGAAACATACATGGAGGAGGTCATCAAAGGTCACAGAGAGCCAGAGTGTTTTAGTCATTAGAAAGTCAGAGGGCTATGGTTGTGCTGCCCAGGTGCCAGGGAGTGCTAATGCAATAGGGACCTAGCATTTCTTAAAGCAACTGGATACCAGTAGAACTTGTTCCCAGAAGAGGATCAGTGGAGCTCTCAAGAGGGAGCTCATTTCCAGAGCTGCTTTAGTCAGTGCTATTGTGCCTCTACACTAGTTGCACGTCCGCTTGCACAAAGGCGTGAGAAGCGTGTGCCAGCCGTATTAGAAACTGCCAGTGAAGTCTACATCCCATTGCAATTCCTGAGATCAAGGGGCCCTCCTATCCTAACAGTATCATCTGTCAGCCTACCTCAGACAGCAAGGGTATGTGTTTTTGGTGACTTGTCCTTTGGGGATTCACCAAAGTCTAAGCCTGAGCATTTCTGAAAGTTTTACCTTTCCTGGCTATACTAGCTTTGCAAAGGGGGTTAAAGTTAAGCCAGCAAAAGTTTGAAAGCAGGTCAATTTTTTCTAGGATCCCATCCCAGGTATACTCACTAGGAAGTGATGATTTAGGTTACAGTCCAAAACACATTCTCAAGAAATAAGTCTCATAGAATGCATTGGGAATTTCTTCCATGCACATAAGTATAGGAATATGCTGTCACTCTTAACACAAGTTCAATAACTTTCAATATTCTATTTGAACTGCATTTTGCAATAAGCATTGAGAATGAGAGGAAATATTAAAAATAAATGCACTGTAGATTATATGTAGTGTGCATGGGACAGTGTTTTACTTTACAGTTTCTCCCATATGGATCTCCCCTTACATAAAATGAGGCTGTGGGCCTTGATTGCCTGTTTCTTTCCAATGTTAGAATGCTTCTGTGGTTGTTTTTAAAGTCTGGACAAAATAAATGAACGAGAATCTTGGGTCCTTGGTTCTCATTCAGGAGACAGGCCATCTGTTGCCCTTATTTTAAAGTGGAAAAATTACACTTGCTGCATAAAACCAGACAAAACAGTCTCAGGTCTTCTGGAAAGCAGGTGAAGGAGAAATATAGGAGCCAGGAATTGATGTACAACTAGGACCAGAAATCTGAGAAATAGTATTAAATTCATTAGACCCAACCTTCCACTTTGCCCATGTATCACATAGTACAGATTAGAAATCCAGCCGTACTAACTCTTTTGCATAGGAAAACCTAGTTGAAAATTCAAATATATCCACTATCCCAAGCAGTGAAATTATAGGGATCACAAACTAAGACTTCTAGCAAAAGCAGCCTGTTCATTAAGGCATGGAAAAGGACAAAGTCAAATCAAGGGACTCCTTCCTTCCCTACCCATCACAATTCTGTCACTGTAGTACATACAGTCATTTTAATCAATGGGACTTCTATCTATACAGAAGTAAGCCTCATTGGATTTAATGGGACTTACTCCCTCGTATATATTCTTAGAGCTGCAGTATTAACCTGAAATCATACACACACTAGAGAATAAGTCGCATTCAGTTCAATTAAACTTGCTGTTGAATAGACATGCCAACTGTGCTGTAAGGGAACTTTGAAAACTTGAACTTTTTTGTTCAATATTGATGACTTGGATTCATAGGAAGGATACCATGCTTTAGTCCCATAAAATCCATGAGATGCAAGTTAGTTGTGACTATACTATGTTGATTTTAATGGAATTTTAATGTGATGACCTTCTTCAAAGCCACAATAATGATTTTTTGCATTGCTTGCATCTGTCATGAAAGCAATCAAGCAATGCCTACACCATCTAGATACACCCAGTTTAAACACAGCTCTCTTCCACTTTGTCATACCACATCAGCAACATACAAGCACAGGCTTCAGGCAGAAGACACCAACATGAAGGTATTTGTACTCTTTATACTATCCGGTTTGAGAAACATCATCATTCTTGACACAAAAAGATTCTGCCAATCACAGCTGTGATTCTATTTTGCCTCATCAGTCAGGAGAAGCACTTTTTCCAGACTGAAGAGGAGTAGCCTGCCCACCTCCTAGGAAACAGCTGGCCAATGAATGGAGGTACAATTCAGCTGCAGCAGTTCTGAAGAAGCTCAGATACGTTGCAGCTGCAGCAGCTCTTAGCTTTTTCTCTCCAGCCCTTGCAATGATTCTACTGCTGCATCATCACCTACGTGCACAAAGCTGGAGTCACAAGCTCCTCATGGAAGGTCACAGACTGCAGAAGAATCAAGACAGGTGACATAGACAGCAATGTGCTTCTTTTACATCAGTAGTCTTGTAAGATTAATTACCTCCCACCCTAGGATTTTTTCCTGGAAAAGCAGGTAAGGCAACCTCCCTGAAGATATGGGGATTATAACTATGAAACAGCCTTTTTCCTTAAGCATTGGTGCCTATCCCAGGATGGTATAATTCTATGAATATTAGCAGGGCATTTTTAATTTAAGAGTACAAAACCAACCAGAGAGAGAAAGAGAGAACATACCACATCTCTTTTTTAAGCCTCCATAAACAAGACAGGTCAAGGTAAGTTTTAGATACTGTAAGAACTGCTGGGCACCGAGGCATATTTAATTTATATCCCATCATTCTCCCAAAAGCCTCACAGCCTCACATATAGAGGATTCACCCCTATTATCCTCACAACAATCCTACAAGATAGGACAGGGTGACACACTATGAAAGGCCAAAATCATCCAGTTAATTTCATGGCAAAGTAGGAATTTGAACCTGGATCAACCCAACCTAGTCCATCTGACCTTAGACTCACTCACTCCTCCCCAAGTTGCTATTCCACCCCAACATGCAGACACTTCATTAAGCTTTACACTGCAATTCCCATAAGCCTGAGCCAGTGTGGTCAGTAGTCAGGAACCTGGAAGCTGTAGTCCAAAAGAGATGGAAACCACCAGCTGGGTGAAGCTCTTTCCACAACCACATCAACCTGGTTCTCAACATGCTCATATAGGCTGACCCACTCAATCTCAGTGACAAGGTTAGGTTTTGTCTTTGCTGCACCAGGGCCTTTATGTGCAACACTTTATTCTCCCACAACAGCAAGCAATGGGAACCATGAGGTACATGGAAGAAACTAAAGGAATGCACCCAGGATATGTAGCAAGAAGGCTAAATGTGTTCTCTATAGAGCCTTCAAAAGGATTTCGGATTTTGGTCCCTCCAGAGTGGATATATAGGTGATCGATTGGTATTGGGTTGGATCAAATAGCTCAGGGAGCAATCCTATGGCCTGTGGACAGTTTCTGGGGGCCCACTGGATATTTCAGATTCCACAAGCCAAGGTCAGAGACAGAGCTGCAACTCAGCACTGGAATCCATGCTTCAACTGCCCTTCCTCCCTGCAGCAGTCAGCACAGAAAGAACTACGCCGGCTGCCTTCTGAGGTCAGAAACTTGACCTCAGAAAGAGGATAACGGGGGTGTTCCAGTAAGTAGGGAGGGGAAGAGACCGCAGAGCGCAGGGTACAATGCATCCTGTGTCCTTGGAAGCCTCCTTTCCTCTCTCTGTCTGCGAAGCTCCAGCTAGATAGCCAAAAGCGGCTAACTAGCAGAAATGCAGTGTGGGAAGGCAAAGATCACCTTTACCAACCTTCCTGGTCTGCATCAGTTAATCATCTGCCTCCTATTCTGAAACTGATTATTATCTAGATACAATTGCACCCTAAAAGAAGTATTTCCCTTGCCCTCTCAGATATAAACAAGACACTCAGATACAATTAAAGTGTATAGGTGTGAGAATACTTTTAGGGGAGGGGTTTAGGGAGCAAAGTGATCGTTTAGAAAGGAATTTCACTTCAAAGATAGTTCAAGTCTTCCCAATCAGGTGACCTCCAGATGTTTAGGACTGCAACTCCTACTAGCATAGCCAACACATCTGTAAATGGTCAAGTTGGAGAAGCCTGGTGTTAAAGGTAAAGGTTTCCCCTTGACATTAAGTCCAGTCATGCCTGACTCTAGGGGGCGGGGCTCATCTCTATTTCCCAGCCGAGGGAGCCAGCGTTTGTCCGCAGACAGTCTCCCTGGTCATGGGGCCGGCATGACTAAACACCGAAATGCACAGAACGCTGTTACCTGCCCACCGAAGTGGTACCTTTTTATCTACTTGCATTTGCATGCTTTCGAACTGCAAGGTTGGCAGGAGCTGGGATGGAGCAACAGGAACTCACTCCGTTGTGCACATTCGAACCGGCGACCTTTCGCTCAACCAGCCCAGCAGCACAGTGGTTTAAACCACTGCGCCACCTGCAGTCCAGCCTGGTGTTAGACCAGCACTAAACCAGATTTGCAATCCCTCAATATAGCTGCCTATGAATGAGGAATTGTCAGGAAGGAGAAGACTGCAAAGCAAAGTCTCCAAAAGTCCTATGTACAGCATGAGAGAACGCTAAGGCTAGAACTATCTGGATTGGAAAATCTGGGTTCTGTACTTATGAAGCTGACTAGATGACCTTGGACCAGTCACTGTCTAACCTAACCTACACTAATTATGGAATCTTAGAAGGTAACTTAGAGAATATCTAGTCCAACCACCTCCTCAATGTAGGATCTGCAATGCAGAATGAATTCAGCATTCCTTTATTCCAGCCTTTGTTTACATTCTTTCAAAAGAAGGAGGCATGCAACCACCTTCCCCAGGCAACTCTTAGCATTAGAAAGTTTCTCCTAACATTAGCCAAAAATTATCCAGCCCTTCACTCTGCCTTCTAGAACACCACAGCACATATCTGTTTTGCATTCTGTGTATCTCAAGACAGCAATTGTATCTCTAAGGCACCCTATATGTGAAGAGTATTAAGAGTAAACTCACTGATTTCAATAGTCTGCTGTCAGTGTGGCTAAGGATGCAAGCCTCTGTATGTTTTGAGGAGCTCTCCATGAAGGTCTCAGTCTGGTGGGGACAGTGGAAAGGCTGATGCAGGGCTCCATTTCTCTGCCTTTCCAAGCTATTTCCTGCAGCAGAGTGGGATGGTGTAAAAGCCAGCACCAAACAGGCCAGAACAGGCCCATTTTGGCATGGTTTTATTTAAAACAAACATGCCAAAACCAGTGCATATGTGAGACACACCTGAGAAATTATTACAGCATGTTTTCTGTTGACATTTTCAGGTAGTTGGATAAGTCTCATCTGTTCCTTTATATGTGATTATTTGGTTGATCTGGCTCACCGGATTGGTCTCCTTGTGCAAAGCATATCATCCAGAAGCAGTATCGGATTGTGGATTCTGTACAAGTATTGTGCTTATTGCACCCCCCTTTGTCCAGTTTTATGTGATTTCTAAATATAGTTTCTACAGCTCCCTTTGAAGTTGGTGTTCTGGACCATTTTCCAGAAAATGGATTATTGCCTGGAATAGAACATCATTCTTGGTGGCCTATTCTATCCCTCCTGTATAATTAAATGAGAAAGAATACAGTTGGAAGTCAGCATGCTGATCCATCACCAGCTACTGAAACATGGTTTCTGGGGAAGGTTTGTGTTTTATTATATCAGACCTTTCTAGTCATATGTAATTGGTGAGTTTGGTTCATTTGGCTGACTTGGAATTCACTGGTCCAGGCCTTTTTTCTGAAATATCAGGTCTTGCCCAGAATATGTCCCTAAAAATGCTTAGTGTAGAAGCATTGTACCTTACTGCATTCCTGCCATGCTGTTATCTGTCACTATTTAGTTTAGTCAGTCTCCTTCACTTGCAAGTTGCTGTTCTGAGCCATTCCATTCTGGGCAGGTACTGGATATTATGATCTAGCAATAATATAATCCTGCAAGGGTCTCAGTCGTAAAATATTGTTCTCAAGCATCTCCAAAGAATGCTTTTGTTTTGTGCACCTTCTTTGCCTTTTGAAAAATGATGAAGAGACTTTCGAGGCCTGCTCCTTTCCACCTTTTGCACCAGTCCCAGCAGAACAGAACAGCTCAGGGCAGGGCCGGCTGCAAACCAGAAGAGGGAAGAAAGTACCCGTCACTGCACAGGCAGCGGCAGGCTAGGCGTGCTTTCATTCGACCGTGCGCCCCAAAAGCAGGCAACCGTGGCTGCAGCCCCGCCCCGGGCACTTCAAGGACTTCTGCAGGATGTCGCGCGAGGACGCTCCGCAGCAGCGACCAGGGGACGGGCCGCTCACAGCTCCCCGAGCAACCGCCTTGTATGAATAATCCGGGAGGTCCACACGCGGCCACGCGCTTCTAGCTAAGTTGGTGCGAGCCGGGGGGGGGGGAGGCCCTGTTCACCTTGCCCACACAGCCCGCTTGGTTGCTTCCATCCAATGGCGCTGCTGGGAGATTTCCCCTAGATCCCAGTAGACCGGGCGAATAGCGCTCTTTTCTATTCCCCAGCCTTTCGCTCTGGCGAAGGGGCGGGGGGGGGGGGGCATTAATTAAAAAAAAAAAAATTGGCCGCGCAGGTATTGTGCACACGGAAAAGTCATGCCTCCCGTCCACTATTCCTGAATTTACAATGCCTGCGCTGTCGACACAAACGTCCTAGAGCGAAGGAGACTCCATTAAAGAAATCCTACATTAACAAGAGAGATAACGAACGCTTTGATCACACAGGAGCGCGTTACAAGGAAATCCAGTTCGTTAAGTGCAAAAGGGAGCTCTCTCAGACACGAGGGCTTTTTATTTTTATTTTATTCTTTAGATAGCTTGTTAAAAATGTAAGGGCTTCCTGACTCAGTAAGGCATGATTTATGGGATGTCCCAAGCACGTGTCCTAAAATAGACTGGAGCTGAGCAAGGCAAGTCTTAATAATTCTTATTTGCTTTTCAGGACTCTATTCTGAGTGTGGATTTTTTTTCCTTTAAAAAAAACAAAAAACCCTCTCAGGTGCATGGGTAACTCTCTCTGCAAAATAAAAACCTTTTCCAGCTTATCCTCCAGACAGCTGCAACTTGAGGATAAGAAACTGAGAGAAAGCCCCTTTAAAACCTGTAGGAAGGGTACTCACTTCTGAGTAGGCAGGCACAGGAGTGTACCACTAGGCAGACATTAGGTGGGCCTTGTACACCAGTCGTCCACAACGTGTTGCCCTCTGCATGTTTTTGACTTCAACTCCCATCAGCCCCAACCAGCATAGCTGGGGTAGGAAATCAAGGTGTCATGGTCCAAACCATCCAGAGGGCACCTGGTTGGGGAAAGCTGTTAAACTCAGCTTCTACACTTGCAAGCCCCAATAGCCTGTGGCTGGTCCCAGTAAACATATGGGTGCGCAGCCACATATTTGCAAACTTGTGTTAAATTCTAATGGCCTAAATCAAAAAAGCCCGGAACAATCTGGGTATTATAAAAGTAATGGGGCTGAGATGCTATCCAGCAGGTCTGTCTCATGAGCTGTACCCAGTATGGATCTAACTTAAGTCCCACTCACTTCCGCGATTCCACTCTAAATAGGCCAGATACCAGATACAATTTTTGGTAATCTCTAGCCACATCACAATTGTGCAATTCCCAAAGTTCCCCAGGACAAAGTAGAACAATAGATCTTTGGGGCTGCAGCTTTACATTTGAGTAGATACAGATAATCTGCTTGCAAGCACCATTAAAATGTTGAACTATTGCCAAGTAAATATTTGGGGGATGGACGGATCTAAGTATATTTGGGGTCACACCCTCCGCATCTCAGCACTGTCTGCTCCTAATTAACTCACCATCATAAAAAGTTAATCCTTTTTAAAGTTTGCTCCTGGCTTGTATTTCCTTTGTAAAGTTCACCTGAGCAGAGATTCTGTTCCCTGCTAAAACTAGCTGGTTTCAACAATAGCAGCTACATGCAGGTGTCCATGCCATGGTGGCCAGAGCCAGAAAGATTCTCAGGAAACAGCTTTCTGACCTTGGTTTTTCAAGGTTTGTGGTGCAACTATGCAGAAGATCCTTATGTAGAGATATGAGCAGTGTCACACTGCATGCCACATGTTAAATTCCTTTGGAGCTTTCTGCAGGTGACATACCAGGAGATGCCCTAGTCTGGACTGCACTGGCTAAGCTCTGGTTAACCCTTGTGGATGTGGTAGGAGGAAGCTTCTCTCTTACCCAATTTTCCATTAGTATAAATGCTTCTCTGGAACGAGGGTCCTTTGAGAAGATGCAGTATAGAAGCAGATTGCTGTTCACCCACTCCTGCAGCCTGACCCTATACATCATTGTTCAGAAGTAATTCCCATTGTATTTAGTGGGGCCTACTCCAAAGTAATTTTGGACTGGTTTGCAACTGAAGTTATAGAAAACAATCCTTACTGGGTATCTTACTGATTCCTTCCCCCTGGCTCCTCCATAATGAATTCAGAGCCATTACTTTACAGCAGTATTTCTATACCTTTTTTAATTTCTGGGCAGTCGCTTTCATCATAGCAAGCTTAGCTGTTCTGACATTCAGAGCCTTTCCCAGGCAGGTATGGTTCGAAGTACCAAAGCAGAGCAGCTTTTCCCAACATGATACCATCCAGATGTGTGGGAATTGCAGTCCCACACATCTGGAGAGCACCAGGTTGGGAAAGACAGCAGCAGAGTATGAGGTTTCATTGCTGATTGATTTGTATTTTTAATTGTGATATTTGTTGCTTATCTGCCTAGATGTGTGTTGCATTCACCACTTTGAAACCTCGGCATAAAGCAGATTTGAAAAATCAGTAAACATCTAAAATAGCCCGGAGGCACTGGGTTTGGGCAAATAGGGTAGGTGTGGCCGATATGTCAAGCCCTACGACCTCACTTACTTTTACCATGTTGCAAATCACCCATAATCCACCCCTTTCTCAAAGTTACATGGATGCGGCATGACCCGATGTAAAAGAGGACAAGCGCCTGCCTGCTTCTTGCACAGATGAAGGCTGATCAGGTGCAATTTGGCGGTTCTCCCAGATAAGCTGCCCTCCACCAAACCTCTTCCACAGGACTGTTAAATGTTTATAGCCAAGCGCTCTGGGTCCCCACCTTTACCTAGGGACGGCCCTCCTCTCCGCTAGCACCCCCAGTAATGGATTTCGGGCAGTGTTTGCCTTTCAAAACCTTGAAGAAACGAGCGAGATACTCTCGGATCTAACCGCAAGGTGATCTCTGTTGCAGTGCCCTCGTTTCCAAAGATAAAAGGAGCCGCCTCCCTCCAAGGTGGAGAACGCGGCGGCGGGAGGAGAGCCGCGGCTGCGAGCGAAAGAAGAGGCGGCGTGTAGGACCCTGCGGCGGCCTCCCGTTGCTGCCGCCGCGGCCAATGCGCGACGTAGCAGGAGCGCCAGCTCGGCCGCCGTACACCTGCTAGCGGCGTGAGCTCGCGGGCTGCTGCTGGGCTCCACCGCAGCGTGCAAATCTCGCCTCTTAACGCACCAGAGCTTCCGGCTTTTGATCTCTCCCCGCCAGCAAACGTACCGTAAAGACCGCTGCAGCCGCCTCCTTTCGCGCGTACGCCCAGCCCTGCTGCATCAGAGCTCTCGCCTCTGCTCGGCGGGCAAAGCCACCCGCACCAAAAATACAAATAAAAAGGGGTGCGTGGGAGACGAGTGGCCTCCTGAATCTGCCAACTTTCTTTCTGCACTCGGAATTACCTACTGACTCTTTACTGCTTTGCACTTTACACCCCTCAAGTTTATCCTCTTAACGCTGGAACCGCGTCGGCTAGTGTGTGTTCCCACACCAACCACCTTTAACTTGGAAAAAAAATGCAGCGTTATTATTAGAATGCTTCATAAATCATATAACTGTAAGAAACGGTGTCCGGGCATGAAAAGGAGGTGGGTGGGTGTGTTATACAGACAGGCACGCTCAGCACAAAACTACGAAAGAGGCTTTGTAGACAGACTGAACTACAACTTTCCCCAGACATGTTGGCTGGGGATGATGTGAGTTGGAATCCAATATATCTGGAAGGCCCCAAGTTGGGGCACGTCTCGACCAGGGTGTGAGGAATGAATGGCGAAACGGAATGACTTGGCATTTAACTAGACCTGTTCGAATCCCCCCTTCTAGTAATGACCCCTCCAGTGCGCATCCCTTCCTTACACAACAGCGGCATTATCCAAACAGCTCTTGAAAGCAATAAAAGGAACACAGTTTAGATCTTGTTCAACATCTGGCATTAAAGCATGACAGTGAAGGAAGGGGGGGGAACCACCACAGGACATCGCTTTTACGACGAGCTTTTAAGTGCTGTCAGGTGGATTCACTCACAAGTTAACTCCTTCCAAACAGCAATAGGAAGCAACCTAAAGCAGCATTATTTTCTCCTCCCAACCCTTTCAAAACTTAATCTGCAGGGTTCAATTAGAGTGGTCTATCATAATAACCGCAGCAGTCTATAGCAGTAGTCCTGCAAGCAGTCTTCCCCAACCTGGGGTCCTCCAGATGCTGAGCTCCAACTGCAGGCATTCCTGACTTGGCTGGTGCTGATGGGAGTTGGAGTTTAAAATATCTGGAAGGCACCAGGTTGGAATAGCTGAGCTGCAGTGTCTGAAATACATCAGATGTGTGTGGGAGATGAGCCTCCACAAAGTTGGTGCCCTCCAGGAGCATAGGAATACTGTCCCCCCATCAGCTAGCTGAGGCTGATGGGAATTGGAGTTCAGCACATCTGAAAAGTGCCAGCTTATGGAAGATAGAACTAGTATGCTTCACCTCTGTGCTGAGTCACAAATACGATCTTTTGAAAACAAACTCTACAGAATACTTAAAAAAGGCAAGAAGCACTCATGATCTCTGTGTCAGGGCAGTTTGCATGCTGCTTGATGGAAAGCATTACACATGGATCATTCCTGTGATACCTGCATAGTATTCAGACATGCAGGCATACAACAATTAGACAAAGATAGTTGCTGAAGCATTTGCTAATTTCATGGCCAAGAGATCTCAGTTTATGTAGGCACCAACAGCAGCGCTGAAAAGTCTTGGCAGGAGCTGCTGACTTGGGTGGGGTGGGGGGAATCCCTCAAGGGGGAGGGGGAAGCACTGTAGGCATCCTTCAATCCACTGTTTTGCAGGTGGGTAGAGGCAGATATTAACGTCAGAGGGGGGAAGGGAGTTGGGAATTTATTTGTCCCAAGAAAGCATTGTCATTTCCTAACAGCACAATCATGCTCAGAAATAAGACTCCTGGCTTGAAGCCAGATTTAGTCACACTTAGAACAGACCCAGTGAAACCGACAAAATTTAACTATGACGAAGTCTAGATCCAACCCACTGAGCTCAAGGGAACTTACTCCCTGCTAACTGTGAATAAGACAGCAGTACCAACATATATTAGACTTACTAGAAGGCGATCCGAATCTTCCTGTAGCAGAATAGCTGCCTAGATATGGGTTGCAGCCATATGTAGAGTAGACCCACAGAAATGAATGGGACTTTTAGCATTAACACTGGATATGACCCATTATTATTAGCTACCTCTATTTCTCCATCAGCACAGGTTTGTGGGGAGGGTAGTGGTGATCCATATATTTCCCCACACTTGGTGGCTCTTGGGTTTAAAAAACTCTTACTTGGACACTTGCAGGGGTGTCCCTTGTGCATGCCATCTGCAAAGTCCGGAGGCTTTTCCTCTTCAGAGCTGTTCAATAACAACAACAATCCTCATCATCGACTCCTCCTCCTCCATCCCATTTCCTCCCTACAATAAAAAAGCCAGACCAACTTCTGTCATCGCCATCCCTCGACCACCAGAGGGTTAACAGCCCCATACCTACCAAATCTGCTGTGATCTTGCCTGGTTCCTTGGATCGTGCCATTGGGGAAAATTTCTAAATGAAATCCAGTCCTGCAGTAGAGCTGCCTCCGCCTCAGGATCCCCTTTAAATGATCCAGGTCCGTCACGGCCGGCCCCCGAGGAAGACCTCCTGCTTCGGACTGCCCCAGGTGGTCGCTCAGCAGGACCGGGCTGTCGGCCGGCAAGACGGGCACGTTCCCAAAGGGTACCGCATCCTGGACACCGAAATAGTTCCCAACTTCACCTAAGGGAGCCATCAGGAGCGAGGGGCAAGGAGGAGGGGGGTGGTTGGCTTTGTGTGTGTGTGTGTGCGTGTAGCAAAATTATAACGCTAGTGCCCAGACCCAAGCTTTTCCCCCCCTTCCCTTAACAGGGGGAGAACCGTGTTTCCACTCCAGTCTTCCCTCCCACTTGCAGTTACATTGAGGGGAGGGAAAAATGGTTCTTGCTTTAATCCATCAATATATCTCTATATATGTAATCTGCTGTTTTGACTGGTCTCAGGTTCAAGGTCAAAGCACTGCTCGTCTCAAGAAACCACCACGCTCGACTCACACCGTGACATATTTATAAACACATCAGAGAGAAGAGGTCTAGAAGTGGAGTAGGGCGAGCTCATCTGTATTCCCTCGGGCTTTTAGCAAGCGGTAGGGTGGTCTTCTGCCCATCCGGCCGTAATGAGGATCAGAATCCGTAGTTTCTCCATCGGGCTTAGAAGCAGCAGCGGAACGACCATCGCAACTTCAGCGTTAGAGGTGCTGGAAGAAGAGGAGGAGGAGGAGGAGGAGGGAGGCGCATACATGGATTATTGGCATATGCATTTAAGATGCACGGGCGACGCCAGGATTTTTTACGGATTCGGATTCCAGAAAGGCATGCGCGGTTTTTACTCTATAACAGACTGCATACATCAGCACGAATCCTGTGAGGAGGAAAAGAAGCAGCAGCAGCAGCAGCGGGGAGCGATCTCACACTGGTTGGCAGAGGCAACCAAGAAAGCGGAGAGGGGCTGTTGTTCATATAATATGATATTGGAAAACCCGAAATGGGGGGAAAAAACTTTTGACGTCCAGCGCTATTATCCAGAATCCTCCACGGATGCCCCCGGTTTAGCCTGGCCGACGATCCACCCCGAGCAGGGAGAGAGGGGCGTCCGGGTGCCGCCAGTGCCTTTCCGCTGCGTTGCCTTGAAACAGGTGTAGCTTCTGCAGAGCTCCTCCGTGCAACGTCGTGCTCCTCCAGCCCCGAGCTGCTGCTGCTGCGGCTCTCGACTGTGGCTCTCCCATCCAAGCACGCAGGGAAAAGTGGCGCAGGAAGAGGCATTGGGTTGGGTTTAAGGTAGTCCAGCTTGCGGGCGGCGAGGGTTCTCCCAGGTCCTAGCGCGCAACGCTACCTGCTGCATAGAGCGGCGGTTCCTTCCTCCAGCCCAGCCAGCTCGACGCAATACCAGAACCTCGCACACGCTCTCTCGCCCGCTCCCTTGCTCGCTCGCCCTCTTCTAATTTTTTTTTTTTTTTTTTTACTGCTCTGCGACACTCCCGCCACAGCGGTGTGCAGATAAAGCAGATCAATGCAAACCACCAGAAACTTGGAAGCCGCGATTGAATCGTGAGCCACCGGAGGAAAAGAGACGGGATGCAAACAGCGAGATCGGACGGCGGCGCGGCCCTGGAGCTGAGCAAAGTGCGGCTTTTCCCCAAGGATCCCGGCTTTTCCCCGAGGTGTTGAAGCAGCGCTCAAGGACCTGGGCGCCGTCGGGAGAGGACGCCGGGCAGGCGGCCGGCTGGGCGGCCAGGGAGCGAAGGAACTCGCCAAACCGATCTTTACGCAGGGCTTGCTCCCCGAGACTAACTCGCAAGTTGCCGGGAAGGTGCGACCAAATAGCCCGATCCTAAGCAGGCCTGCTCGGAAGTAAGCCTGCTCGTAAGCGGTCACTCCCACCTTGAGCTTAGGGCTCCGGCAGTTGTACGCGGATCTCTCGAGGACGCAAATGCGCACCGACCGGGTGCCTGGCGCAAACGCACGGGTATTTCTGCTTGGACGGAAGCTCTGCTCACCTTGGGGCGTCCTGGACGATTAAGAAAGAGAGCGAGAGAGAAAGTTCACTAGAGGGAGCCGACGACAGTGATGGCGTAGACGTTGGACTGTAATTCCCATCATCCCTGGCCAGGCTGGCTCAGTTCTAGCCCAAACAGCTGGCTGGGGAGAAGCGGATGTCAGCGCTGCCACTTTGGGCACCTCTGCGAACCAAAGGCTGCGGCAATACAGTGTACGCTTACTCGAGAGTAAGATCTGTTGAGTCCCGGGGAGCGTACGTGTGAATAGCGATGCACCTGGTTGTTCTACTGCACCAGCGCGTTTCCTTAAGCGGAAACGCCCCTGAAATCGACAGGATTATCTAGGGTGAAATGCGCCTAGAGCTGGCGGTGCTCGTTTCTTTCCGGGGAGGGCTCGAGCTGAACCCTGCGTGGCCCTCAACTTCTGTGGCAAGCCCCGG
The DNA here is from genome assembly GCF_004798865.1 of Varanus komodoensis. NCBI lineage: Eukaryota > Metazoa > Chordata > Lepidosauria > Squamata > Varanidae > Varanus > Varanus komodoensis. Next base: position 48,204,497 of record NW_025335941.1, read on the forward strand.
GACTTGCGAGGCCTCCGCGGGAGACGCCGAAAAGTCAGCGCTGCCCAACTGCGCCAGCACGTGGCGAACCGGCCTACGTGTGCGCCACGTGCTCCTTCAGCCGGGTAGGGCCTGCCTTTTTGTTACCAGGTCTCAAAGCTGCTGCAAACAAATTGCCACTTGCCAAAAGCCGGTCCTGTGGTGTGTTGATGCGCGCGCCAGGCGGGCTCTGGAAGCTGGGTGACCTGAAAATGTGGCGACGGCAGCTGCGGCCACAACTCAAAGGCCGGTTCTAAACTGCGCTGAAACCTGCAATTGTGGGGGATTGATTAGAGATCCTCACCAGCTCTTGGTTTCCCTGAGCCTTGCAATATGTGAAGTGGCAAACAAAGATGGCAGTGCTCCTGAGTATATGCAGAATGCCAGGTGTGATTAAGACCTTGTTCATCACTTTCAGGGCATAGTGAAGACATTGTGCAAATGAGGATTTCAGCTAGGAGAAGCTTCCTGATCGTTGCAAGATTCAATAGGCCTGGCCTAGTTTCAATCCAATTAGGCAAGTTGTTATCACATGACTATGACAGTTTTCAGGAGAGACACTTAAAGCCATGGTTTAATTGATTTCATTTCCTCACGGGTGTGTCAAATTAAAAGTATGCATGGACTAGAGAATGCAAATGTGATTAAACATGTACTTTCTGCTTTCCATTTTGCATTTAACAATATTCATAAGTGGAAGGACTGTTTCAGCCAGTGGCAGTTTGGCATAGTCCTCTGCACAATATTGCATGCAAAGCACAATTAAGCACACGAATTTGGAAGAAGACCCCATAAATCAAATGGGATTTGCATTTGAGTAAACCTGCATAAGAGCGGGCCACAGAAATGTGTTCTCATCTAAAATGCACCATATGTGGATATCATTAGGAATACAATTTTATTAATGAATCAAAGTAGCAAAAGCTTCAATAAAGGGGTTCTTAGCACCTTTTAAACTGGCCTACAGCACAATTCTACTCAGAAGTAAGCCTATTGATTTAAGTGGAGCTTACTCCTAAATAGGCAGGTGTTGGATTGCTGCTTTAGTCTGCAGCAGCCAGGTCAGATTCTTCCCACCAGGGTATTCCTGTTTTGCTACTCGTGTCTTGAGTCATGTTTCAGTATAGGAAAAGCAAAACAAAAGCTCAAGACAGCTCCAGGTCCTGATACGGTCCATTTCACTTTCAGAGAAAACCAGGAAGTCAGAGGAGGTTCTTTTTCTTTTTAATCCCACACCTTCCTATCTCTGTGTTCTGCTGTACCTATGAAAATAACAGGCTCTTTCAAATGAAATCTCCATAACCGGAAATGTATAAGAAGTGGCTAGATAGTCATCTGTCAAGATGCTTAACTCCACTTTCCTGCCTCAAGGCGGTGGGTTGGACTGATGTTCCCTGTGGTTATTTCCTATGGTTGCCTTCACCTGAACAAAGGCAAAGAGCATTAGCTCCTAATTCTGTAGGAGTTATTCAAGCAAATGCGCCTCTCTTCTGCCTTGCACATACAGTACACTTTCTGTACAGGAGTGCTGTTCCTCAGGTTTTACTATCACGGAGGATCATGTTCAGCAAAGCCTTGTGTTGACATATTTTATTGTGTTATATTGTAAAATGTATGTTCTGTTTTTCATCCAGTTGAGGAGGTCCAAATCATCAAAAATGTCAAGCTAGGTAAGCAGGTTATGCTTTACTAATGGAAAAACCAATAACCACTTAAAAATAACTGCCTTCCCTACTTGGTGAAAAAAAACTTTCATACAGTCTCATAGAAAATAATCTTTTAAAAAATATTTTAACATAAGCAACAAGAAAACATCTACAGAATACAATGAATTCTTTAAAATGTTGCTGCACTGTGCAAACTAAATATGCAATGCCATGCTGTGGCAAGCAGGGAGCTGGATGACCTATTCTAAGTACACATAGGATTCTACCCTAAGGCTACAACCCTAAACCTGCCTATATGGACGACCCATTGAACACAATAGGATTTAGTAGGCATGCAAAAAGATTGCACTTTAAAATTTTGACTAAAGATGCAATGCTGTGCATGTTTGTTTGTTTATTTAAAGGTTTTATTTGCCGTCCCCTTGCTACATAGCCTCTCGACGGCTCACAGCAATAAATAAATAAAACAATTACAATTAAAACTTGGAAACACACTGGCTGCACAATTAAAATCTATAAATATTAAAGATTATTAAAATACTGTTTGAATAAAAAGGTCTTGGCCTGGCACCGAAAAACAAATAATGACGGTGCCAGGCGGACCTCTCTGGGGAGTGCATTCCACAGATGGGGCGCCACTGCAGGGAAAGCCCTCCTCTGGGTGCTTTGCTTCCTGATACCTCTTACGGAAGGCTCCCAGAGGAGAGCCCCTGCTGCCGATCTCAACATGCCCTACACCCTTCAACATCCCGCAGGTACCATGGCTGGCTGAGGCATGCTGGGAGTGGTCAGACATTTTTTTTGTTTAGGAATGCATAGGACTGCACCTTAAGTTGATTATGAGAATTTTGTTTCACTTATTGTATACTTTATTCATGTGACGTTTAATTGGGTCATACCCTTTAGATATGGCTCTGATATCTGGAAGGTTAAAATGTGTTAAATAATTCAGTATTTTAAATTACATCCTTTACTGAAACACCATTGATTTTTATGCATGAACCAGTCCTCTGGCTTAGTGAATAGGATGTCAAAGTCTTGGCTCCTTTCTCCAATATCAAATACTCAGCTAGAAATGGAAGATGCATTAGTTTCAGCTTCTTTTGACTAAAATTGAACCAGATTCCACCTCCTGGACCCAGACACATTCTAAAGTCTGTACATTTCACAGAGCAAGAAACTATGTTTGAAAAATGTGCATGAAAATGCATATCTTGCATACAAAAATGCTTTAGTCAAATGGAGAAAATTAAATTCTTCCTTTGATTAAAGTGTGCAATTGATGCATGCTATTTTGAGGAAATGTGCATGAAGAAATGTTCATTTGAAAGCCCACCACAAAAGCTTGCAGTCAACTACACAAGGTGAAACAAGTTTCAAGTCCAAACTAGAATTCCTTGATCAGCTCAAGATATGCACATCCCTAAATTCAACAGGCAGGCTGCACAGCATTTGTACATGGAATAGGGATGTTGCCACCCTTTGCCGCAGGTAGTAAAATGTTTTTTACTGGTTCTGACCCATGGAACACTTTAACACATGCAGGGTGATACAGGAGCCTCTTTCCTGTGGGGTGCTCCGCATGTCCACTGTTCAGGTGTGAATATTCCAATCATGCTTTGAGATGACCACATGGGTCTTTCTAAGTGATCAGCACCATTCATCCCAACTGTAATTCACTAAGTTTCTTCCCTTCACACATTCATAGCCATAGACCCTTTTTTGCAAAAAGTGTACTATTCACCAAAGTGTTTTCCAGAAGCACAATCACCCGGAATGAATTCCTGAGTGTTCATAGGGCAGTTTGTTGAGCCCAATCTAGTATTTACTTCTAGGAACTCTCCTTATGAGTACACTTGGGCCCCATCCTTTCAGAAGGGGCCTTTTGGACGTGAGCACTGCACTCCTCTCTACTCCGACTCTCTAAGTGGGCCACCCTCCTTTGCTGACATCATGTCATGGGGTTGAGAGCTGTATCCACTTTGTCTCTGAGAAACTGCCCTGTTCCAAGTTCCCTCCCCATAGCTGTACATCTTGGGTATTCTCAGAGGTTGCCGGAGCACCTGGGGAGTCTGGGCTTGAGATACATGCCTCCACTTCTCTCATCTCAGCATCTGTAATTGGCCCACTTCCAAGCCGCCTCTCACTACTACTACTCTTTCTTTCTTTCTTTCTTTCTTTCTTTCTTTCTTTCTTTCTTTCCAGCATTTCTACCCCATCCTTAACAGCGTCGTCTCAGGACTGCTTACAACTTCATAGTCCAGTTCAACATGCCCTGAGAAAGTGGACCATGTTTCCATCCCAACACCAACTGAGAGTGTGTTGGAAGGGAAAAGGCACTGCTTGACTCACATGCAGGTGTGAGCTTTTCAGCTAATGGTTTCATGTCAGCTTTGCTGTTTCAGAAGCCTGTTGTAGGCCATGTCACAATACTAGAATGATCCATATCATACATATGTCAGACCTCTTTTCTTGTGAACCTACCACTTTTCTTGTGAACCTACCACGGAGTATGGATTGCGTTTTCTTCCACACTACCAATTACCCACACATAGCTATCGCCCAGGGTCTTGCGCAGGGGGCATGGCTGCCCGTCATGCTCCCATCCTACTGCATCACATGAACAATGTGTAGCATTCCATACGTGAGCTTGTAAAAGGGCAAGGCGGTGGCCAGGAAAGCAATGTGAAAGCTTAAATTCAAGTGCGTTGCTTTAAATGCCATGTGGATTGTACTCTTCTGTCAGCAGTGCTTTCAGTTTATATTACATATCTTGTTTATTAAGAAGAATGTGGATGCGTCAAATATTGGAAATTAATAGATACTACCAAACAGGAAATGGGATGATGGGAGAAGCTTTGAATTAAAAGAGGAGGGAGAATATTCTAAAGTAAAACAATGTACCTGTTGCATCTGTATTCCCCAAGGCAACCTACCATTCAGGTGTAATGCAAGCCTGAGACTACCTAACCCTGTGAAGCTGACAATAATGGCAAATAGTTATGTTCCTAAGACCATCCAAGAGGTCTCATGGTTAAGAAAAAGGGTGTTTATGAAGGTATGCCATTTTTAAAGGTATCCAAGTAGCCTGGGAGCTGCACTCTAGTGGGAAGCAGAGACCAATGACAGCTCAAGGTATTTTATTGCTCAAGGCAAAGGACAAGATGACCATCCCTCCTATTAGGCAACAAGCTAAATTTAAGGATGCATCAAGGCCGCATAGCCTAAGCTCTTTTCTCCCACATTGCGTTGCTGCTTTACCACTTATGCTGCCTGAAGCAGGGACTTTAACTGTGCCTAAAAGCAGAGCCAGCCCTGACAAGACCAGAAGCAAAGAATGGTGCCCACTTGTATACCGAAATATTTTAGATTAACGCTCGTACTGCAGTAACCAAGGAGGAGCATTTCAGCCTTTTTGGCTGGGCAGGGGAAGAATGAACGGGAGTTAGAGACTTACCGAATGATGGGATTTGGCCTTCCGGCCAATGGACAGCTTCCTTCCTTTCCCTAAGGTCTGCAAACCAGCGCTACACTATGTCCTGCAGTGATACACTTCAGCAAATTGCCTATACCAGTGCCATTGTGTTTCAGCCAAGTGCCTGAATGAAGTGCCAAAGGTGTAAGAAGGCATTTAATTCAAATCAAGGGTCTAATGAAAGGGATGATGAAATAAGCACATATGAAACAGAAACTGGTTTGTTTATTATATCGCTAATCAACCCAAAGTTGAACGGGAAAAAGCAGTCAGGAAAAAAAGCAACGTATTTGAAACATGGTGCTTGAGAACAGCTTTGCAAATGCACTGACAGAATAAGTGGAAGCAAAAATGACAAATGAAGCTGTCATTTGGGGCACATCATCAGCAAGTGAGACTCACTGGAGAAGACAAACGGAAAGTTGAAGGCGGAAGGGGAGTAAGAAGACCAACCATGAGATGGATCAGTTCCCTAAAGGAAGCTGCAGCCTTGACTTTAGAAGAGCTGAGCAGGGTTGTTAAGGACAGGACAATCTGGACAATTTCGTTCATAGAGTCACCATAAGTTGAGGAAGACTTGACAATACCCAACAATAAGAAACAATTGAATGCTTTATAGGTGGATTATCAAACATTAAAATACAATACAAAATTCTATCTGTTCTTATCCTGAAGGAGTTTCCAGACCACTGAGGACCTCGATGTTTTCATTACTCACAAATTTCAAACTCAGAAAGGCATTGCAAACTACCATTAATCATCCATGAGTAGGTGGTGTTCCAGCTAAATCTTAAGCAAAATCTACATTTGCTATATCAAATCTCTTCTTCCCCAACCCCGTATGCAGCACCCTGTGTTGTGATATTCTTAATTACTCATGCAAAAATTTAACCTGGATATTACCACAGAATCACAATCCTATAGTTTGCTCTTTTTTCGGGGTTCCCTTTGATTAACCAGTTGCTGTGTTCACCTCTTTTCTGTACAGGGATATTTTAAAGTTGCATCTCCCACTGTGGATCATAACTTAATTATCATCATCATTCAGTCCTGTGGGAAGAGTGACTCAACAGGCTTATCTTCCAGCTGGGGCTCTGTGCTTCTGTATAACTGCACTTGACCATCCCATAAGCTTCCCAGATGCACTGCTTGAACAGTAGATGCCTGCAGATCACAGCTATGCAAGTGCAATTTGCAGAATTGTGATACAATTCAGTAAAGAATGTAATATCATCACACAGAAATTCATGAAGGAAACATTTGTATATGAGGCATACACAGTACTGGGTACACAGTAATATGGAAAAAATAAAAACCTATATGTGCAAGGAGAAGAAAATCTTCCTAGATATGTGAAAAGGGATCCCGCATAAGAAGTACAGATGCTCTCAGCACCCCATGCTTTAGTCTACATGTGATTATTATTCTTCAGGAAGAAGTATATTTCTGACCGCTTCTCTTATTAGACACTTTATGTTTAGGAAGAGGGGGTTGGTTCCAGGTTTTGTCATGCTCTTAGAAGGATTCACATTAAATTCACATAAACACATGTCTAGCACTACAATTTAAGTGGAGTTAGAATGAAGCAGCGGATCTTCCACCCCATCCAGTGTTTGACTGGGTCATGCCGGCCTGGTGTCAGGTTTTTCTTCCATTTGCTTCAGTGGTATGAATTTTTAAAATTGCCTCTTTTAGAAAGGAAAAGAAAGAGGAACAATACCTGCTCCAGGCTGGCGTAGATGAGACAGTTGGTTCTGGGCACTCTCAAGAACATAGAAGTCTCTTTGGACACCCGTTTTTTGTAAAAACTGTGTGAAAATATAAATAAATACATATTTATTGGGTTGGGAGGCTACCTTCTGCCCTGCCCTTCCCCAGAATGCCCCACTCTTGAGACTCCAGCCATACAATAACACCTGCAGAGCTTTGTGCAGGCATTGTGGTGTCCCTGTGACAGCCGAGTGGCACCTCCTGCTCATCTGAAGACCTTCTAGCAAGCTCCATTTGGAGGTCAGGATTCCTCTCCACTACCCACTGGGATCCAACTGCATGGAATTGGCCTCTGATTAGGTAGGGATGCCAGCCAAATGGCTGATCTAATTGTTTTTAAAGCAAGTGTATGTTTGTCCTGCATCCTCATAAAACATTTAATCCACATGAAGCATAAACATGGAAAATAATCACAACAAATGCTGAAAATGCACCATTTAGTCGGACACTGAGGGTGGTGAAATATGAAACAACACTGTTTTAATGAAGTTATCTTTCTCTTCTTTAGCAACAAACAAACCTAAGCGGACCAGAATTACTCATGTTTGTGTATAAATTAAAATTTAAACTCTTGTTTTCTCCCTTAAAGACAAGTATGTCCCTTTTAAGGTGAATAAACTTCAATAAACTGCCTATAGTAGCACGTTCTAACCTTTACTAAAGAACTACTTGGAGCAAGCCAGTGCACAGAGAAGGTGGGAAAAGGTGCTTTGAAGTGACTTGAACAAGGCTGTTAGGTATCTTGAACAGTGTAGTGCCAACCTTAAAATGCTACATGCTGTTGTAATTCAGTTCTACTCTCAGAGTTCGCTCTAGCTGTATATAAGGACATAGGCATGCACAATGGGGTGTAGTGGACAATTTTCCTTTTAGATTTAATTGCCCTACCAGCCCACTGAATTTGGAAACTGGTGATAATGGATCAAATTCATCCCTCTTTGTAACAGAAAACCACTCCCAAAGAAAGAAAAAGCATCTGAATACACACCCAATGTGAGCTGATCGTGCTCACCAAATATGAGGAGGCATGAAATGTTGTGTGTCTGTTGTGGGGTGGAGAGTGAGATAAAAAACTGGATGAATGAAGGAGAGAGTACGGCAACATTTTGTTGCATGACGCACTTGCCACTGATTGTGTACTTGGTCGGAATCTGTCTTTGCTTTGCATATTTTACAGTCTTATGGCTATTTTTTTAGTACTATATTGTAAGTTATTTCAGTTGTTTGGCATATTCTCCTGTTTTCTGTAGGCACAATCCAGCCCTGTCAAAGTAAAGTGTTTTAAAGGTCTACTGATTTCAACAGGAGGAAGTTAAGTATGTGTGTCACCTTCTCCCACTGAATTCAAATGATTAGCTTTGGCTGGATTGTGTCTTTTCTAAGTGCAAGTCCAAACTGTACACTGCTGGAGGGAAAAAAATAAGCTGGTTGATTTTTAAGACATGCTGTATTGTTGTGTTTCTAAGAGGAAGACTGCAAAACTAATTTTACCAGCACTGCCAAAATAGCTAGGATTGGCCAGACAATAATAGCTATCACGTAAACATCAACTTTCTATAAAAAGATTGGGTCTCACTCCCTGACCAATAGGGGTATCAAAATTTATACGGTTCGTCAACAGTGAATAGAAAGATACAAGTGGGTACACAGCCCAACACACCTTTTTTGTTGCAAGATTTAAACACGGGAATTTTAACATTTTCTGTTCCTAATGATGCAGGTCATGATTCTGAGGAACTTGGATTGGATGGTGATGTTGCATTTATATCCTGCTTGTGGAATCCCATGGGCAACCGGCTGGCCACTGTATGAACTGTGATTTCAGACTCCTATCGGTGACCAGCACTCTGGAAAGCCAAAGCACAAGATCCGAAGCATTAGTCAGGAATGTATGTTTGAAAATGGAATAATCCCCATATGTAGGACCTCCTCCTTCATGTACTCTAACACTCTCCTGAAACTCTAACTGACACAAGACAGTTTTTCAAAGAGTCATACAATTTTAGAGTTGGAAAGAACCTTGGAGGTCATCCATTCCAATTCCCTGCTCAGTCAGCATCTCTAATGTCAGATACAACCACTGCATTTTTGACAGCTGGCTGCTCCACCACTGTTTTAAAGCCTTCAGAAAAGGAGAGCTCACCACCAAGGCCCTATCAAACAGCTCTTACCAGTTTTTTCTATTATTTGGATGAAACAACATTTCCAGCAATTTCCACCCATTTTTTCTAGTTCTGCTCTCTACAACAACAAAACACAAGCTTTATCTTCTTCTACCCTTCAAATTTTGGAAGACCACCATCATGTCTCTTCTAATCATCTTCTCCATGCTAAACATGTCCCAGTTTTTCAAGTGTTCCTCATAGGGCTTGGTTTCTACACCTCTCACCTTCCTGGTTAAGAGGAAAGTATCTACATCACACTGTGCAAGTAGCATTTGTTACCTACCCCTGTGCTTCTTACAAAGAACGTTAGAAAAAGTATATTTGTCAATACTCACATAGGAATGCTGTCAAATCCAGTTGTAGCACGTGAATATCTGAAATGCAAAAGAAGTCAACAGACAGCATCTAGGGGGGGCACAGAATTCTTTGGATTTCCAGATACAAGGCCAGAGAAGAACTTCACCTTCAGAGCCCCCTCACCCTGCTTGCAGCCAGCATTTAAAATACATCACCAACTGCTTCTCCAAGATTGTAACAGTGACTGCAAGTCGGGACAGGGGGCATTCTGGGGAGTGGTGATGGGAGATAAGAATCTGATGCAGTCTCATGATGCCCCAGCGTCCTTCCATTCCCATCTGAAATGCCAGGCAAAATCAGCTGTCTGGATGATTTTCAGGGCAGGAGAAGCATGGAGGGGAAGATCAATTCTATATTCCACCCTCCCTGTATAGGATGCCTGTCCTCCTTCAAATTCAGAGGCTCCGGGGTATCCTTATCCTAAACACACTCCTAGGGAATAAAACATGTTGCTCACCATGGGACTTACTTTTGAGTAAATATGCATAAGATTCTGGTATGGGGTAGAAATTCATTCAGTACCTAATTTTGCATTTTCACACTAACTCACAAACAAAAATTCAATTATCCTGGAAACACCACACATCTCTGAATTTTGCAAAAATATCCAATTATCCAATAAATGTATTAATGAAATAATGCACAAACTCCATTACTTTAGAAAATTCCTTCCAAAAATGTGAATATTAGATATAATGACATACAAATATGTGTTTCTTAGGAGAAATGTGCATTGGCCTAGGTTTTATTTTATTTTTTAATCCACTACGGACACACTAATTACTACTTGCAATTGCAGTCAACCCTGACACTATGAGCAAAATCTGGAGCCTTCCTCTGGATGTGCCAGCCAAGGAAAGTCCGGAGGGCAAAAACCAGGGTGAGGCTTTCTTGGTGGTGCCTCCCCCCACACACAATTTAAGGAAAGACCTCCCCCCTGTGGCCCATTTGGGGCCAACTTTGCTATCATTTTGGTGCCAGGTTAAAACTGTCCTTTTCTTCAAGCCAGGCATTTGTTGGCATCTACTTGCATTTTGGGGGTGGGGATGGATTTGATGTCAGCAGTTGACAGGAAAAACCTGTTTTAACTGCTTGGATGTTTTTAATTTTGTATATTGGAAATGTTATACTGTTTTTATTGTATTGTGGTTTTGTGCTTTTATGAATTGCTGTGAATTATCTGGAGAGCTGCAGCGATTCAGCAGTGCAGAAACGACATAAATAATAAAATCAGTAAGGTAAACCAAGTACAACACTGGAAAAATTTTCAGAGTTCAATAGGGAAAATAGGAAAAAGAATCTGGCAGATTTGTCCATGCCTAGATTGTGCTGCACAATGCAATCTGATGCAAAGTCCCGTGCCTGCTGTTTGACATTTTTCAAGCACTGGATCAAATAAGAACTGGTTAATCCTAAAGGCTGTTAAACCAGCAGAACCCACACTTCCACAGCCCCCAGGCAAATCCTGCAATGTCTTCTAGAGGCGCATTGTTCTCTTCAGAAAGTCCTTTTCTGTTGGAAGCAAAGAGAATGATAAACTTAGCTGTGATGAAGCAACAAATCACAGGATTTGCCACCGAACAACCTACGCACAACAGAATTCACAGCCCTTATCATGTTTCATTTTCCCACCCTACAGCTGCAAAACTGTGAAATATAAGATGATCTTAACATTCCCATTTAGAAAATAAAGAGGAGAAACAGTGTTGTGTCAAAATCCATTTGGGATTCCACCTTTAAAGGGTCAGTTGAATATAATGCAAATATAAAGCTGATCCCTAGGCCACCATGTACTCATCAGATGCCTATAAATATGTCTGTGTTTAAACAGCATGTTCCTAGATCTCATTAATTTGCAAATTTTAAAGGAGAAAGACATTGCCAATTAAAGATTCTTTATCTAGATGATTTCTTAAAGCAGTGTTCTCTAACCTAGTGCCTTCCAGATGTATTGGACTGCCATTCCCATCATTCCTAGCCCAC